>NC_052956.1:28410377-28718533 GCF_013358895.1 Oreochromis aureus | reverse complement strand
ACGATTCCCCCATCTCTTCTGAACAAAACGGTGTAAGAATGACCGTTCTAGCCCCTACGGTTAGGAAATTATGGTCATTTGTTTGAGGGGAGTCGTCATTATGAGAAATAGACTGCAAAAATCCTGTGTCTCTCTGTGCTGCGTGCACCTGTTTTGGCGGGAAAAAGTGCACAGGATCTCTGATTGGTGGATTCAAATTCAGCAGCTCCCAGGCTGCTTGACTGAGCTAGAAACTTACTTCTCTCTCCCTGTGTGTGTGTGTGTGTGTGTGTGTGTGTGTGTGTGACAGAGAGCGAGAGAGAGAGAGAGAGAAAGCCTTTTTATGGGATGATCTCATTGTAAGATTTAAATTCAATATATTTAGACTGGTTGACTGAATTGGATCTTGTGTGTGTTTGTGTGTGTGTGTGTGTGTGTGTGTGTGTGTGTGTGTGTGTGTGTGTGTGTGTGTGTGTGTGAGAGAGAGAGAGAGAGAGCCTTTTTATGGGACGATCTCATTGTAAGATTCAAATTCAATATATTTAGACTGGTTGACGGAATTGGATCTTGTGTGTGTGTGTGTGTGTGTGTGTGTGTGTGTGTGTGTGTGTGTGTTTGTGTCACAGAGAGAGAGACATAGAGAGAGAGAGAGAGAGATAAAGCCTTTTTATGGGTTGATCTCATTGTAAGATTTAAATTCAATATATTTAGACTGGTTGACTGAATTGGATCTTGTGTGTGTGTGTGTGTGTGTGTGTGTGTGTGTGTGAGAGAGAGAGAGAGAGAGAGAAAGCCTTTTTATGGGATGACCTCATTGTAAGATTCAAATTCAATATATTTAGACTGGTTGACTGAATTGGATCTTGTGTGTGTGTCTCTCTGTGCATGTGTTTCCATATGTGTCCATATTTGTGATTGTGTGGTTGTTATATTTTTTTTTTGACGATTTTTTTCATTTAACAAGTATATTTGAGGGATCCTTAGCATGTACAGTATTTTTTCAGCTGTCCATTTTGCTTTTCCAATTTTTCTGTTTAAGTTATTACTATTGCGCTAAATCATAGCATTTCTGCTGTTTTATAAGATTTGTGCTAAATATAGTATTTCTGCCAAATATAGTATTTCTGATTAATTATATAGTTTTTCTACCAAATCATAGTACAGTATTTTTGCTTTTTATAGGATTTTTATATTGCTTAATATAGTATTTCTGCTTTTTATAGGATTTGTGCTTAATATAGTATTTCTGCTAAATGTAGTATTTATGCTTAATCATAGTATTTCTATATATTTCTGCCAGGTCCCCAGGCAGCCAATCCTCTGTGAGGACTGAGGCATTCAAATTTACATATCAGGGTCTGCACGGCTTCTAAGCCAACAAGTCATCCATGTCATATATCTGTAAAAATTCATATTTTAATGATAAATTGTCAACACTTGACGATTCCCCCATCTCTTCTGAAAAAAACGATCTAAGACTTCAGATTCTTGTTAACACTCCATGGCACAAATACTGTTCCCTTTAGGCTCTGTGTATGTGTGTGTGTATCAATATTTCTCCCATTTTAAAGTATTACTCCTCCATAATTGTATTTCTGTTAAATCAAAGTACTTTTACTACATCTTAGTACTTCTGCTCAATCATAGTATTTCTGCTAAATCATAGTATTTTGCCAAATCTTGGTTTTTGTGCCAAATCATAACATTTGTCTTATGTTATAGTATTACTACTAAGTGGAGGAATTTCTGTCATGTTACAGTATATGTGCTGATTACAGTATTTCTGCTAAATCATAGTATTTCTACTATATTTTTCTTTCTAAATATAGCATTTCTGCTATATAAGTGTATTCTGCTATGTTATAATATTTGTGCTAAACCAGAGTATTTGTGCTGAAACATAGTATTTCTGCCAAATGATAGTATTTCTGCCAAATGATAGTATTTGTGCTAAAACATAGTTTTAATTTAAAATTACAATATTCATAGTTCATCACAGTGTCTCTGGTAAATCACAGTATTTCTGCTATGTTGTATTATTTTTGTAAATCATAGTGTTTCTGTAATGTTTAAGTATTTTTGGCTAAATATATTCTTTCTGTTATCTTATACTATTTCTCCTAAATTCTTGTATTTTTGAGAAGTTATCATGTTTCTGGTAAGTTACAATATTTCTGCTAAGTTCTGCTATGCTATTGTATTTCTGCCAAGTATTATGTTTCCTCTGAGATATTGCAGTTCTGCTAAGTTATTACATTTTAGCAAAGTTCCTTTGCTTCTGCAAACTTTTTACAATTTCTGCAACTTTTCAGCTTTTTCAGCTAGTTTTTGCAGACAGCTTCAGCTTTAAAGCATCCACACTGCATTTTCGCAGGAAATGCAAATTTTTCTAGTTCTTTTTCAAGTTGCTCCGCGTTTTTCGGCACTTAACTACTCCCTCAGTTTTCAGCCGATTTTCTCCGTTCAAACTCTAAACTGTTCTGCTCTTTCTGCTAATTCCAGCTATATCTTTTGGTGTTTATTACTATTATACTTTTTAAAATATTACACTTTTTTCCTTTAATTTGTCCCATTGAAATGAATGGAAAACTTCCGCAATTCTGCTAAAACTTACTTGTTTTTGAAACTTAACTACTTCCTCATACTTTCACCTAGAAACTCCATTCAAACTTTAAAATGTTCTCAAAGTATTGGGCTATTCCTGTCTGATTCAGCTTTTTCAGACCTTCTACCGTTTTAATCTTGTCCCTCTTTAAGTTTTCAGTTGCAAAATTGTGATTTTTCAGAAAATACATGCGTTGCTATGGTTACTATGCAATTAACTCAGAGTGAGCCCTGGTCCGTTCTGAATTTTCTCTTCATGTCTAAACAACTTCTTGCTACTCGCTCAATTTCCACTCAACCCCCACAAATTATACATCAAAACGTAGGAATTTTTGCTGGCTTTCAGAAAATCTCACTATCACTGTTGTGGAAGTTACAGATTTTTTTCAAATCGCCTCAGACCAACACAAGGTCTTAAAACGCTCCATTGAAAGTCAATGGAGAGTCTGTTCAAAATCACAGTTGAAATTCTGTAACGGGAGGCATTTTCAAATCGCCATATCTCCTTAACAAAGCAAAGTTAGGACATGAGGCTTGTGCCAATACATCTTCAGACACTGCTGACACTCACAGTGGAAGCAGTTTTTACAATTATCTTACCGTTGAGCAATGAATTACGTTTGTTTGAGGGGTGGAAATCTGTCCTCCTCTCAGTTTTCAAACTCCGAAAATGAAGCCGTTTCTTCTCTCGTCATATCTCTGCGACGGAGGTACAAAGAGCAATGAAAATCACAGTCAAAGTACACCAAAGTCCGCTGATTCACCCAGTACAAGAATTATGCTGCTAGCCCTCCTAGTTTTTGAGTTACACGACGTTTTGTAACTCCAAAAAACGGCGTTTTTCGCCTCTCACCGCGATCTATTTCTGACTGGTCATCAATCTGGTTTTCAGGCGCCCGCCCCCTTTCCAGGTGGTGCAATCAGTAATGACACGGCTCTGCAGCTCACAGGTCGTGGGTTCAATCCCAGCCTCTTCTGCTGTTTTTATTAGAGTTGTCAGCTTTTTCACCTTTTTTCAGTTATGTGAGAACCAGTTTGGCTCAATGAGTAGCTGAAAAGTTCCAGCCTCTTCTGCTCTTTCGGAAGAATTTCAGCTTTTTTCACCTCTTTTCAGCACAATTTTCAGTTTTTCAGCTCTGTTTTAGTAAAAATTTCATCTCCTTCACCCCTTGTCAGCTACAAGTTCAATTTTTTTCAGTTGTTTTAAGCACAAATTTCAGTTTCTTCACCTCTTTTCAGAACAAAGTTCTTCTTCTTCACCTCTTTTCTGCTAATTTCAGCTTGTGCTCCACAGTGCACATTTTTCCTCTCATCATATCTTTGTTTGTGACCAGACCTCATTTGGCTCAGAGGGTTGAGCAGCTGCCGTGAGACCCGGTGGCAGAGGTTCGAGTCCTACCTGTGACAGTTGCTACACATCTTCCCTGCTTGCATGCACTCTGCTTTCTTGACACTCTTCAGTGTACCCTTACACATAAAGCCATCTTCATCAAGCACGTCTGCATCTACACGTCTTTTTTAGCAGATAATTCTGCTTTTTCAGTTGTTTTCAGCAACTGCTGCTCAAGTCTCTGTGTTTTAGATGACCGTCTCCTTTCCAGGTGGCGCAATCAGTAATGACACGGCTCTGTAGCTCAAAGGTCATGGGTTCAATCCCACCTTGTTCAACTTTTTTTTTTCACTACAAATTTATACACTATCACAGACCTGTAATTTATATTGCTAATTAATTACAATTCTGCAAAGTTTTATGATTTTAGCAGCTTTTCTAATATGGACCTAAGATTCTTGTTAACATGGCAGAAATACATACAAGTACACAGCCTGATGAAGCAGACAGAGGCAGTACCTCTGATTGGTGAATTTGAGCAGGACCAGGTTGTTCTGCCTCTTTTCAGCAGAAATTCTGCTCATTCACCTCTTTTCAGCGCAACTTTCTGCTTCTTTCCCTCTTTTCTGCAGAAATTCTGCTGAGTCACCTCTTTTCTGCAAAATTTTCAGCCTTTTCACCTCTTATCAGCACAATTCTCAGCAGCTTCTGCTAATTTCAGCAGAAGAAGTAATGACACGTCTCTGCAGCTTAAAGGTCGTGGGTTCAATCCCACCTTGGTCAACATTTTTTTTTCACTACAAATTTATACACTATCACAGACCTGTAATTTATATTGCTAATTTCTTTCACTACAAATGAGTAGTGCAAAAACATACTATGTCTGCAAAATCACAGTATATCTGTTATGTTATAGTATTACTACTAAATCACAGTATTTCTGCCAATTCAAGGAGGCTGACTGTTACTAAGTGCATCAGTGTACATAGGTCATCTCTTGTGTTGGAGTGCCCTCTTGTGGCGCCTTTTGGGTAGTGCCTTAGTAAACGTGAACACTGCAAAGAAGTGGTATCAGACTGGTTTGTAGTGGAGGAATTTGTTGCCAGTTTCTTTCATCTTTAATCCTCATTCATGTTGTAATGTAGCAGTACCACAATATGGCAGAAACACTATGTTTTGGCACAAATACTTTGATTTGGTATACTTTAGCTTCTTCACCCCTTTTCAGCAAAATTTTCATTTTTTCACCCTTTTCAGCACAAATTCCAGCTTTTTGGCTGTTTTCAGAAAAAAAAACTCTTTTCAGCAGAAACTCTGCTGATTCATCTCTTTTCAGCGCAAGTTTCTGCTTCTTTACTTCGTTTCTGCAGAAATTCTGCTGATTCACCTCTTTTCTGCAAAATTTTCAGCCTTTTCACCTCTTATCAGCACAATTCTCAGCAGCTTCTGCTAATTTCAGCGGAATTGTCCGTCTCTCCAACACGTCTTTGTAAGAATGACTTTGGCTCAGGGAAATGAATAGCCGCCTTGAGACCAGGAGGGCCAGGTTCGAATCCTGCTCACGGCGGCATTTGTTTTTTTCACCACCATACAAATTTTTGCAACTTTTCATCATTTTCAGCTTTTCAGCAGACAGCTTCAGTGTTAAGGCATCCACACAGCATTTTCGCAGGAAATGCAAATTTTTCTAGTTCTTTATACTTTATTCTTCAAGTTGCTCCGTTCTTCGCCGCTTAACTACTTCCTCAGTTTTCAGCCGATTTTCTCCGTTCAAACTCTAAACTGTTCTGCTCTTTCTGCAAATTCCTGCTATGACTTTTGGTGTTTATTACTATTATACTTTTTAAAATATTACACTTTTTTCCTTTAATTTGTCCCATTGAAATGAATGGAAAACTTCCACAATTCTGCTAAAACTTGCTTGGTTTTGAAACTTAACTGCTTCCTCATACTTTCACCTAGAAACTCCATTCAAACTTTAAAATGTTCACAGATTGTTGGGCTATTCCTGGCTATTCCTGTGTGATTCAGCTTTTTTCAGCTTTTTTTTTTAATCTTATCTCTCTTTAAGTTTTCAGTTGCAAAATTGTGATTTTTCAGAAAATACATGCGTTGCTATGGTTGCTATGCAATTAACTCAGAGTGTGTGCTGGTCTGTTCTGAATTTTCTCTTCATGTCTGAACAACTTCTTGCTACTCGCTCAATTTCCACTCAACCCCCACAAATTATACATCAAAACCTAGGTATTTTTGCTGGCTTTCAGACAATGTTACTATCTTTATTGTGAGATTTACCGTTTTTTCGCAATTGGCCTCGAAGTGACACAAGGTCTGTTAACTCCCCATTCAAAGTCTATGGGGAGGTTTTGAAATTCAGAGCTGAAATTCTGTAACGGGAGGCATTTTCAAATCGCCATATCTCCTTAACAAAGCAAAGTTAGGACATGAGGCTTGTGCCAATATATCTTCAGACACTGCTGACACTCACAGTGGAAGCAGTTTTTACAATTATCTTATCGTTGAGCAATGAATTACGTTTGTTTGAGGGGTGGAAATCTGTCCTCCTCTCAGTTTTCAAACTCCGAAAATGAAGCCGTTTCTTCTCTCGTCATATCTCCGCGACGGAGGTACAAAGACCAATGACAATCACAGTCAAAGTACACCAAAGTCCGCTGATTCACCCAGTACAAGAATTATGCCGCTAGCCCTCCTAGTTTTTGAGTTACATGACGTTTTGTAACTCCAAAAAACGGCGTTTTTCGCCTCTCACCGCGATCTAATTCTGACCCCTCAAGTCTCTGTGTTTTAGACACCCGCCCCCTTTCCAGGTGGTGCAATCAGTAATGACACGGCTCTGCAGCTCAAAGGTCGTGGGTTCAATCCCACCTTGGTCCACATGTTTTTTTTCACTACAAATGAGTAGTGCAAAAACATACTATGTCTGCAACATCACAGTATATCTGTTATGTTATAGTATTACTACTATGTCACAGTATTTCTGCCAATTCGTAGTATTCGTACTAAATCATACTACTCGTGCCAAATCATAGTATTCAAATCAAAATATAGTATTTGTACCAAAGCACTGTATTTGTACTGAGTATAGTATTTCTGCCAAATCATAGAATTACTGTAATTTCATAGTAATTTTGAGGAATCCCTTTTGTTATAGTATTACTTCTAAGTCATAGTATTTCTGCTTTGTCATAGTATTTGTACTGAAACATAGTATTTCTGCCAAATCATAGTATTACTGCTATTTCATAGTATTTGAGTGAAATTACAGTGTTTCTGCAAAAACATTGGTTGGTATTGGTTTTAGTTACCTTTAGCGTATGTGCTAGTTAGCAATAGCTATGGCAGCCCAGTTATTTTATTGTTTTGGGCTTGTTCCTGCTTTGTTTGTTCCCCTGCAAATTTATGTGAATTTGTACACTGTAATATCGCTGTATTACGTAATGGCTAAGTAGGAGGCTGACTGTTACTAAGTGCATCAGTGTACATAGGTCATCTCTTGTGTTGGAGTGCCCTCTTGTGGCGCCTTTTGGGTAGTGCCTTAGTAAACGTGAACACTGCAAAGAAGTGGTATCAGACTGGTTTGTAGTGGAGGAATTTGTTGCCAGTTTCTTTCATCTTTAATCCGTATTCATGTTGTAATGTAGTAACTTTTGTGGCACAAATACCACAATATGGCAGAAATACTATGTTTTGGCACAAATACTTTGATTTGGTATACTTTAGCTTCTTCACCCCTTTTCAGCAAAATTTTCATTTTTTTCACCCCATTTTAGCAGTTTTTCTAATATGGACCTCAGATTCTTCTTAACGCTCCATGGCAGAAATACAGACAAGTACACAGCCTGATGAAGCAGACAGTGATTTTTCAGAAAATATATGCGTTGCTATGGTTGCTAGGGCTGGGCCATATTATACCGTTCACGGTAATACCGGTACAATGTTAGGCAACGATAAGAAAATGAAATATCGCGATAGAATATGGGTAAAAGCAGCGCATGCGCAGTGCCTTTGTTTTCATACGCACATGGCCGATTGTTGAGTGAAACGGATGAACCAGAATTGGTTTGTAAAATGGTGCAACTTCAGTGATGTGGAACTGGTTTGGTGTTTGTCCATCAGATACACAACAAAGCACATTTTTTTGTAGAACATGCAAGCGGGCTGTAGTTATTGCCGTATTTGTCGGACTAAGGTGCTCGTAAATGTGGGAGTAACCTGGGTCCTAAACTCCGTCCGCTTCAGGTCCCAAAGTCAAACGAACACACAGCATCACTGAGAGTTAAAACTGTCTAAATTCTTTCATCTTTAATAAAACGATCAGCATTGCTGCTTTACCAGGTGTTTAACATCCTGGCATCCATGAAAACAGAATTTATTACATTTAACGGAGTTAGAAGTTAGCAGGAAGCTAGCGGAAGTTAGCTCGCTAGTTACCTAAGCATGATATAGCATGTTCTGACTGAGAGATTTCTGAAAAAATTCAAACGTACAGCTCTTCTATCACTTCCAACATAAATGAAGACAGGAAACTAAACAGCAGTGACGTTTGTAGGTTACTGAAGTTGGGTTAGCTGGTATATAATGATGTGCTATGTGATCGCTAGCGACACAGCTATGTTAGCATAACATAAACAGTGAAGCTGGAGGATGAACGCTAACTTTTTCCACTCGATAAAAGTTAACGCGAGGGTTCCTGGTGGTTAGGGGACAAATGCAATCGCATGGCAGGATGCTGTAAACGGACCAAACTTCAGTCAGGAGAACAACTGAGATAATCCATCCACAATACGAGGTTAGTCATTAATATACTGCAACAACATGGGAATAGAGCAGCTGTGATAGAATACAGCATTAATGAATCAATGGTACAGAAGTGGAGGAAGCAAAAAGAATGAGTTGAATAAAGTTTGATTTATCTGACTGCTTTGTTTCGCTTAATGTGCCTTATAATCCCGTGCAGGTCCGAAAAAAATATATATTTGGCTTTTTATTTTTGGCACACTGCAGTTTAATGTTGCAAAGCACCTCTTTTAACTTCAGTGGATATTATACATGGTTATGCTCAGGATATGTCAGCCCATTTCTACTGGAAATGCCTTTTGGTTAAACTTTCAGCAAGGAATTTGCATTTGCACTGTTAAATTTTTATATAGCTTTAATGCATATAAAAAACAGCTGCTTGTTTAAGTGAAAATAAATGAATGGGGGTTTTTTTGCGCTAGTAAAGTTGTGGAGTTGTATTTTGTCTCGCATCAATTATATCGTCAGTTATATCGTTATCGCAAATTTTCAAATGTATATCGTGATAAATATTTTTGGCCATATCGCCCTGCTCTAATGGTTGCTATGCAATTAACTCAGAGTGAGGGCTGGTCTGTTCTGAATTTTCTCTTCATGTCTGAACAACTTCTTGCTACTCACTCAATTTCCACTCAACCCCACAAATTATACATCAAAACGTAGGTATTTTTGCTGGCTTTCAGAAAATGTCACTATCACTGTTGTGGAAGTTACAGATTTTTATCAAATTGCCTCAGAGCAACACAAAGTCTTAAAACTCTGTTAGCAGAGACGGGTCTTCCAGCAGAATCTGCATGAATATTGAAGATACTTATTATCTAGACGGAGAAATAATCACACGTGGGGCATCGGCTTTCACCGGAACATTCACACCAAAAGGGTGCCATTGTTTTATTAACTCGCGCATACTCCATGCACAAACAGGAAGCATCCTTACAAAATAAAAGCATAACAAATGACAGTGAGGGCATACCTAATAATTAACTCAACAAACTCTCCATAGAAAGTTAATGGAGAGTCTGTTCAAAATCAGCGCTGGGACTCTCTAATGAGAGGCATTTTCAAATCGTCATATCTCTTTAACAAAGCAAAGTTAGGACATGAGGCTTGTGCCAATATATCTTCAGACACTGCTGACACTCACAGTGGAAGCAGTTTTTACAATTATCTTACCATTGAGCAATGAATTACGTTTGTTTGAGGGGTGGAAATCTGTCCTCCTCTCAGTTTTCAAACTCCGAAAATGAAGCCGTTTCTTCTCTCGTCATATCTCCGCGACGGAGGTACAAAGAGCAATGAAAATCGCAGTCATAGTACACCAAAGTCCGCTGATTCACCCAGTACAAGAATTATGCTGCTAGCCCTCCTAGCTTTTGAGTTACACAACGTTTTGTAACTCCAAAAAACGGCGTTTTTTGCCTCTCACCGCGATCTAATTTTGACTGCTCAAGTCTCTGTTTGTTAGACGCCTGCCCCCTTTCCAGGTGGCACAATCGGTAATGACACGGCTCTGCAGCTCAAAGGTCGTGGGTTCAATCCCACCTTGGTCCACATGTTTTTTTTTTACTACAAATGAGTAGTGCAAAAACATACTATGTCTGCAACATCACAGTATATCTGTTATGTTATAGTATTACTACTATGTCACAGTATTTCTGCCAATTCGTAGTATTCGTACTAAATCATACTACTCGTGCCAAATCATAGTATTCAAATCAAAATATAGTATTTGTACCAAAGCACTGTATTTGTACGAAGTATAGTATTTCTGCCAAATCATAGAAATACTGCAATTTCATAGTAATTTTGAGGAATCCCTTTTGTTATAGTATTACTTCTAAGTCATAGTATTTCTGCTTTGTCATAGTATTTGTACTGAAACATAGTATTTCTGCCAAATCATAGTATTACTGCTATTTCATAGTATTTGAGTGAAATTACAGTGTTTCTGCAAAAACATTGGTTGGTATTGGTTTTAGTTACCTTTAGCGTATGTGCTAGTTAGCAATAGCTATGGCAGCCCAGTTATTTTATTGTTTTGGGCTTGTTCCTGCTTTGTTTTTTTCCCCCTGCAAATTTATGTGAATTTGTACACTGTAATATCGCTGTATTACGTAATGGCTAAGTAGGAGGCTGACTGTTACTAAGTGCATCAGTGTACATAGGTCATCTCTTGTGTTGGAGTGCCCTCTTGTGACGCCTTTTGGGTAGTGCCTTAGTAAACGTGAACACTGCAAAGAAGTGGTATCAGACTGGTTTGTAGTGGAGGAATTTGTTGCCAGTTTCTTTCATCTTTAATCCGTATTCATGTTGTAATGTAGTAACTTTTGTGGCACAAATACCACAATATGGCAGAAATACTATGTTTTGGCACAAATACTTTGATTTGGTATACTTTAGCTTCTTCACCCCTTTTCAGCAAAATTTTCATTTTTTTCACCCCATTTTAGGAGTTTTTCTAATATGGACCTCAGATTCTTCTTAACGCTCCATGGCAGAAATACAGACAAGTACACAGCCTGATGAAGCAGACAGAGTCAGTACCTCTGATTGGTGAATTTGAGCAGAACCAGGTTGTTCTGCCTCTTTTCAGCAGAAATTCTGCTGATTCATCTCTTTTCAGCGCAACTTTCTGCTTCTTTACCTCTTTTCTGCAGAAATTCTGCTGATTCACCTCTTTTCTGCAAAATTTTCAGCCTTTTCTCCTCTTATCAGCACAATTCTCAGCAGCTTCTGCTCATTTCAGCAGAATTGTCCATCTGTCCACCTCTTCTTTGTGAGAGTGAGTTTAGCTCAGTGAGATGAGTGGCTGCCTTGTGTCCAAGAGGGCCAGGTTCGAATCCTGGGGCAATTTTTTTCTTTTTTTTTCACCACCATACAACTTTTTGCAACTTTTCATCTTTTTCAGTTTTTGAGCAGACAGCTTCAGCATTAAGGCATCCACACAGCATTTTCGCAGGAAATGCAAATTTTTCTAGTTCCACTATATTCTAGTTGCTTCCGTACGTTTTTTGCCGCTTAACTACTCCCTCAGTTTTCAGCCGATTTTCGCAGTTCAAACTTTAAAAAATTCTGCTCTTTCTGCTAATGTGTGCTATGACTTTTGGTGCTCATAACTTCTATACTTTTTGAGATATTGAATTTTTTTGCAATATTTTTTGCCCATTTCTGCCATATTATCAGTGGCATCACTGATTTTCCTTGCCGGGATGACCTCTGTTTTAGCTCAGTGAGATGAGCATCCGTTCTCAGACTGGGAGGCCCGGGTTCAAATCCCGCTTATGGCAACATTTCTTTCAATTAACAGTTAAACTTTTTTTTAACTCAATTTCAGGTTTTTCACCCCTTTTCAGCAGAATTTTCAGAATTTTCACCCTTTTTCAGCCCAAATTCTGCTTATTCACCTCTTCTGCAAAATTTTCAGCCTTTTCTCCTCTTATTAGCACAAATCTCAGCTGTTTTCAGAAAAAACCTCTTTTGAGCAGAAATTCTGCTGATTCATCTCTTTTCAGCGCAACTTTCTGCTTCTTTACCTCTTTTCAGCAGAAATTCTGCTGATTCATCTCTTTTCAGCGCAACTTTCTGCTTCTTTACCTCTTTTCAGCAGAAATTCTGCTGATTCACCTCTTTTCTGCAAAATTTTCAGCCTTTTCACCTCTTATCACCACAATTCTCAGCAGCTTCTGCTCATTTCAGCAGAGTTGTCCGTCTCTCCACCTCTTCTTTGTCAGAGTGAGTTTAGCTCAGTGAGATGAGTGGCTGCCTTGAGACCAGGAGGGCCAGGTTCGAATCCTGCTCAGGGTAATGTTTTTTTTTTCACCACCATTACAACTTTTTGCAAGTTTTCATCTTTTTCAGCTTTTCAGTAGACAGCTTCAGCGTTAAGGCATCCACACAGCATTTTCGCAGGAAATGCAAACTTTTTCTAGTTATTATTATTCTTCAGTTTCCGCCTGAAATTTTGCAGCGAAACTCGCCCCGCAGTTTTGAGACAAGCATCATATATGTTACCTCATTTTGTGCGGCTGGATCTGGAATGGTGTGCTATGACTTTTGGTGTTTATGACTTTTATAGTTTTTTAAATATTAATATTTTAGTGAAAATTTTCCCGCGCTTCTCTGCCGCACAGTTTTGACAATAGGGTTACATATGTTAGATCATTTTGTGCGGCTGGAGCTGGACTAGTATTGTATGACTTTTGGTGTTTATGACTTTTATAGTTTTTGAAATATTTTGATTTTAGTGCAAATTTGGGCCAATTTCTAGGCTCCTGAGAAAGATTCTACTTTTGGCCCCATAGAAACAGACTTCATTTGTGGTGTGTTGGCTCTCTCTAGTGGTATACCCGGAGTAGTACAGCCGAAAAGATGTATGCTTTGGGGGAAAACTCCATATCCCACAATTCATAGCACACCTCTACAGAGTAAATAATGGCGGCCACCACTTCGTTTTATATGTCTTTCATTAGTGTTTCTAGGTCACAAAATAAACTTTTAAGATATTTTCAGGCGAGAATGTAGGTGTGTAAACTTCAAATATCTGCTTGTTTTATCAAGACATCCCATATTAGCGACAGTGCTCTGACGACGTCGGTCCTGCCTGACAGCTAGCCGGCTACCTAGCTAGCTGCCGCACTTGGCTGCAAATGGACAGCGAGGGGACTCTGTCTCTCGTTTCACCTCCCCGGTCTCTCGCAAATGCTCGCACAGAATCGGAGTTACAGCAGGATGTGGAAAAAATAACTGAGTTGTTTGGTGGTGCTATAACGCGGAGCTACAACAGAGGGCAGCTATCCACCGGTGTATGACAGAAAGGACATGCCGCGAACGAGACATACGAGGCGGCGAGGCGACCGCCGATCGACCGGTGGTTGCTAACGCGTAGGTCAATCGTGGATCAGGGAAACCGAAGGCAGGAGCGTGAGGTGAACTGAATTTCAGGTAACAAGTTATGAACTGCACTCTATTTGGGTCAGATATAAACCGAGTTTAGGTGTAGTTTATTTTCATTGTGCTGACTTTTTACAATCGTACTGCGTGCTAGCTAGCACTACGGGAGTTTATATACAGCTGTGTGCGCACTAAGTTACTGACGTTGGACTTTATTTTATTCATAAGGGTTAGTTCGTAGAGTTGCCGTACAAACGGAATCGTCCCACATTCAGAGAAAATATTACGATTTATTCTGTCGTTACGAAGCCTCCCCTGTCATTCTCTGCCTGTTGCAACTTCAATCATGAAACTGATCAATGATTGGCTTTTCTCTCTTGTTTGTTTATCGCGCTAAACAACAGCTGCACGTTTAAGCTTGATCAGCTGTTGTTAGAATTCATTTGCTTTTAATTTCTAGTATCAGCTGATGTTTGCTGGAGCCACAGCTGTAAAAACGGCTGTTCCAAACCAGATGTCCTTACTGAATCATCAGAGCTGAACAGGTGATGGAGAAACAGGTTTACCCTTTAGGTGACATGAATGAGTTGAAGGGAAGTTATGAACTGTTTCTGAGAGACAAATAAAGACCAAGCTCCTTTTTTGTGTAGCTGACAGCTGGTAACTGTGCAGGGGCGGATCTAGCAAAGCTTTTGCCGGGGGGCCAGGTAGGGCATTAACAGAGAAAGGTGGACACAAAGATATACTTTTCTTTCTTACTCTCATATAAAATATTTAGCTTTGATTAAATAGTTATCTGAATGTTACAATGAAAGTTTGTATAATAATACACAAGATTGGCTGTAGACCATTGTTCATCATTCAGAACGCTGTGTAAAAATAACAAAAAACAAAAAGTGAATGCAAAAGTGCATAAATATTTATTTTACGTGTTTGATGTGTGTGGCGGGGCGTGGTCTGCAGTGCCGCTGCAGGGGAAGTGGACCCACCTGAGCGGCATCTGCAATCACGACTCTCGGGCGTAGTCTGTGCTCTCTCTGCTGTTTTTAGGGTGTGTGTCGGGCTGTGAGTTGAAAAGCTACAGCCGGCTGTGTGGGTAAACCAACCATGTGTGAAAAGTGGTCCATAACGTAATGCTTCAAAGCGTGTTCGTGCAAACATTGTCGGGTCTGCCGTGGTACAATGGGACGTCTGCTCATGAACCTGTGTGGACAGCATCTGCAAATCGGCGCTGTACGAAGTAACTTCATCTTTACACAAAACTGTAAGCTGTCATCTGTGAAGCGTGAGCGGTGTTTGTTTTTACCATAGTTCATGGTGGAGAATGGCTGCTCTTCTGAGTTTTGCCCTAAGCAGCCGTATGAATGGCAAACTACACTGATTAGCAGCGGCATAGGCACACTTAAAATTTCTTCAGAAATTTTCGCTTTCTAGTTATTATTAGGGCCCGAGCACCGAGAGTGCGAAGGCCCTATTGTATCTGCTCCGTTTCTTATTAGGGCCCGAGCACAAAAGTGCGAAGGCCCTATTGTATCTGCTCCGTTTATTAGTATTATTATTATTATTATTGTTATTATTAGGGCCCGAGCACCGAGAGTGCGAAGGCCCTATTGTATCTGCTCCGTTTATTATTATTATTTTTCATTGAAATGAATTGCCTTTTTGGGGGCTTTAACATGCTCAAAAACTCATGAAATTTTGCACACATGCCAGGTCTGGTGAAAAATTTTGTATTTTAATGGTTTTACATATGAGCATTGGGAAATGGCTCTAGAGCGCCACCTATGCGTTGTTAAATGCAGCCCTACGACCACATCGTTTGAGCTACATGTCTGAAATCTGGCACACATGTGTATCATGCCGAGACAAACAAAAAAGTCTGTGGGCCCATTGACGCAAACCCAACAGGAAGTCCGCCATTTGCAAGTGAAGGTGACATTTTGGCTCTAATTTTGCCATTTCCATGCCTTGAACTTTTGCGAACTCCTCATTGGAATTTCATCGTACAAGCTTCATATTTGGTCAGGGTCAACTACACACCTGGGCCATGTTAAATTGCGGAGCTTTTGAGTTTTCGGGATACGGTGAGGCCGTGGCACCACAGCGAATTTTGATGACTCGCCATGAAAATCTTATTGCCTCTCGTTCTGTCATACATTGTCCGACCTTGACCAAAGTGGACACATATGATAAGGCTCCACCCCTGAACATATTTCAACTGCCATATTTGACATCAGGGAAAGCGCCACCTAGTGGCAACAGGAAATGTCATGTTTTACACTTTGGGGTACAGTATTGTAATGGGTGACATCTGCAGCCTCAAATTTCTCCAGGAAAGCCTTAAGGAGTTGGTCTTGGGTTACAGAGAAAACTGTGAGTTATCGCTGAAGGGTGTGACCCCAGCAGCATGGCGAACATTGAGGTCTCGCCATGAAGAAACAAATTAGTGTAACTCAATGAAATCCAATCTGATCAGTACCAGATTTTACAGGGATGATGTCAGACCCGCCCTGAACAGATTGATATGCCCATTGTCAGGAATACGTAGAGCGCCACCTAGTGGCACCAGGAAATGTCATGTCTTTCATTTTGTTGTACTGATTTTCACAGGTTCATCGTGGCCACCTCAAAAGCGGTGAGTATCACCATCAGTCCTTCATGATGCTCCTGTGCGAAAATTGTGACTTTAAACTGAACGGCGCACCCTGGTGGCAACGAGGTTCACCATGAAAGACGAAGTGGCTTTTGAGGGGCTTGGAAATTTTAAAAAGTCTTGGAATTTGGCCCAAACCTCCAATGTGATGAGGGCTTTGTTGTTATGTGATCATTTTCCTTGAATAGTGCAAAATGGCTCCACAGCACCCCCTACAAAATTTCAAAACATCAGCCCCTGCTCTGTGTTTTATTTATAAGTCTGAAACCTGGTAAGCTTATGGAGGATATCAAGATGTACAAAACAGTCTCTTGGAGCAATATCCCAAATCCAACAGGAAGTCAGCCATTTTAAAATTTATGTGTAATTTTAGCCACTTTTTCCCCTCTTTTCAGACCTCATACTTTGACGAACTCCTCCAAGGGATTTCATCAGATTAACCCGATCTCCTGTGTGTGGAATCTAAAGACCTTTGTGATGTTAAATTGCGAAGCTTTTACGTTCAGGGAAGCGGGGTGGCCATGGCGGCACGTGGAGTTTCAATCCCTCGCCAAAAAGCAGTAATCTGCTGTCACTCAAAAACACAATGTCCAATCTCTCCCAAAGTTCGCAGGCGTCATGAGACTCAAGGTCGGAAATGTTTGTTATCCCATTTGTCAGTAATGGTTAGAGCGCCACCTAGTGGGACGACTATAATAATGATTGAATGAGATGAATCGTTAGCTGGTGGTTCTAGGCATGAATTCCATCAATGTGACATCAGATCGGACGTGCTGGTTGTAGGTGTTGGGCGTGGCCCGACGTGCTGGGGTGCGAGGGCCCTCATAACGCTGCTTGCAGCTTTAATTATTATTATTATTATTATTACGGCAAATGAATCGGCCTTTTGAGGGCCTAAACATGCTCAAAAACTCATGAAATTTTGCACACGCGTCAGGTCTGGTGAAAATTTACGTATTTTAATGTCGGTAGACATGTCCAGGGAAAATTGGCTCAGTAGCGCCACCTAGAAAAATGAAAAACGCAAACCCCCGAGATGGGTATGACCTACATGTATGAAAGTTGGCACACGTATCTAACGTTAGGAGACGCACAAAAAAGTCTATTATGGCCATGTCCTAAACCCAACAGGAAGTCCGCCATTTGGAAGTGAAGGTGACATTTTGGTTCTAATTTTGCCATTTCCATGCCTCGAACTTTTGCGAACTCCTCCTTGGGATTTGATTGCATAAGCTTCATATTTGGTCAGTGTCAACTACACACCTGGGCCATGTTAAATTGCGGAGCTTTTGAGTTTTCGGGATACGGTGAGGCCGTGGCGCCATGGCGAATTTCGATGACTCGCCATGAAAATATTATTGCCTTTCATTCTGTCATACATGTTCCGACGTGGACCAAAGAGAACACATACGATAAGGCTCCACCCCTGAACATATTTCAACTGCCATATTTGACACCAGGGACAGCGCCACCTAGTGGGAACAGGAAATGTCATGTTTTACACTTTGGGGTCCAGTATTGTGATGGGTGACATCTGCAGCCTCAAATTTCTCCAGGAAAGCCTTAAGGAGTTGGTCTTGGGTTACAGTGAAAACTGTGAGTTTTCGCAGAAGGGTGTGACCCCAGCAGCATGGCGAACATTGATGTCTCGCCATGAAGAAACAAATTAGTGTAACTCAATGAAATCCAGTCTGATCAGAACCAGCCTTTACAGGGATGATGTCAGACCCGCCCTGAACAGATTGATGTGCCCATTGTCAGGAATACGCAGAGCGCCACCTACTGGGAACAGGAAATGTCATGTCTTATATTTTCTTGCAGTGATTTTCACAGGTTCATTGTGGCCACTTCAAAAGCGGTGAATATCACCATCAGTCCCTCATGATGCTTCAGTGAGAAAATTGTGAATTTTTCTTTTTTTTTAAACTTTTTATTTTGTGCTTTTCCAAATTAACAGTACACGCAGACGAAAGTCTGAAAAGGAACACAACAACAAAAAACAAAACAAAAAACAAAAAAAACAAACAAACAAAGAAAGGACAAAAAAAAACAAAAAACAAAAACAAAACAAAACAAAACAAACAAAACAAAAAAAAAAAAAACAAACAAAAAAAAAACTAAAAGTTATAACATACACCTAATCTGTGGGGGAAAGAGAATAAAGAGTAAATATACGCATATATATAAAGATGGGGCCAGGAAAGCCCAAGTTCCGGTCCTCTCACCGGCAGGTCCGGTTCCATCCACAATCATAACCTATTTGAGTGCAAAGTGGGGAATAGAGGGGCCCCATTCTCTCGGGGCTCAGCCATCCGCCTTATGGGGCTGAAAAAGTCTTGTAGGCTATCCATTTTGCCCACTGTTTTCGATGTTTGTCAGATTTCAGTCTCAGAGTGTAGGTCATTTTCTCCATTACATATATTTCCTCGATTACATCTGTCCATTCTTCCAATTTTAAAGGGTCACTTTTCAACCAGTTTTTTGTTATTACTTTTTTGCTTGACAACAACATAATTTTGAACAAGTATTGGTCCACCTTTCTTACATTTTCCCATAATCCAAAATACATTACTCGTGCCTCACACGGCACTTCGTACCCCAGCACTCTCTTCATTGTTACTGCAATACTTTCCCAATATGGTTTGATATGTTTACACTTCCAAAACACATGGGAATGATTGGCGTCCCGGTCTCCACATAATCTCCAGCAATGTTGGGGTATTTTCAGCTGCTTACTTTTAATATGGGGAGTAATAAAGAACCTAATCACATTTTTCCAGCCATATTCTTTCCATCGTCTAGAGCTGGTAGAATTATGCTGTGAGAGACATACGGATCGCCAGTCACCCTCTGACAACTCAAGATGTAATTCAGATTCCCACTTTTGTTTGATATATAATGTTTCATTCCTATTCAAATTTTGCAGACCATTATATAATTTCATTAAAATTCTTGGTGGAAGTTTTTTATATGCACCTGTTATTATTTCTATTATATGGCTTCCTTCTCTCAAGAGCTTCTTCCTAATTTCTGTATTGTAAAAATGTCTTAATTGAAAGTACCTAAATAAGTCTGATTTTTCCAGTCCAAATTGTTTCTGTAGATTCTCGAAGGATTTGAATGTTTTCCGTCTATTAATGTGCTCATTGCTGTAATTCCTTTATTGACCCATCTTAAGAATGTACTATCCCATTGTCCACTTTGGAATTTTTGAGAGTATGCAGGCCAAATCAGTAGTTTACAGTCTTCTATAATTCTATATTTCTTCACTATAATCCACCAGAGTTTAATAGTGAATTCAGTAATGAGATTTACGTTCGTAGGCTGTATAGTTTCCTCTCCCAATCTTGCTTGTGGATCACATGATGAGCAATAATTTATCTCTATACACTTCCATTTTGAGGTGTAATCCGGTGAGCACCAGTAAACAATATATCTCAGTTGGGCTGCATAAAAATATTCCTTGAAATTTGGGAGGGCAAGTCCTCCTTTTTCTTTTCTTAATTGGAGTGTTTTAAATCTTATTCTTGGCTTTACCCCTTTCCAAATGAATCTACTAACTAATTTATCCCATCTAACAAATTGTGCATCTGGTATATGGACTGGCAATGAAGTGAATAGATACAGTAGTCGAGGAAGCACACTCATTTTTATTGCCTCTATTCTTGAACTAAGATCCATGACAAGGGGAGCCCATTTAGTCAAATCTTTTTGAATTGTATTACTTATCTTTACATAATTTGCCTCGTATAGTGTACTTATTTCGCTAGTTAGATAGACACCTAAGTATTTAATCTTATTTGAGTCCCATTTTAATTTATATTCATTTTGAATTGAATCTTTGGGGAAATAATTCACACAAAGTACTTGGGTCTTTAAAATATTTAGTTTATACCCTGAATTTTTGCCAAAATATTTTAATGCTTTAATCAGTTGGGGAAAGGCCGTATCAGGATCCTGTAAATATATAATTATATCATCTGCAAAGAGACCTATTCGTTGTTCAATTTTAGAAACTAAAACCCTTTTAAGTCTGCACTTTGTCAGTATATACTGAGCCAAAGGCTCGATGTACAGAGCAAAAGGGCTGGACTCAGGCAGCAACCCTGCCTGGTTCATCTGAAGAGCTCAAAACTGTCTGTCAGGTCCCCATTTATTTTAACTCTAGCCAATGGCCTGTAGTACAAGGATTGTATACACTCAATGAAAAGGCTGTTGAAGCCCATTCTTTTCAAGACCGCAAAAAGAAACATCCAAGAAACTCTATCAAAGGCCTTTTCAGCATCTAAGCTCACTAAGACTGTTGGGATTTTCTTTTTATTAACTTCGTTAATTATATGCAATGTGCGTCGTAGATATTATCTTGTGTTTGTCGCCCCTAATGAATCCTGTCTGGTCTTCATCCACCAGATCTGGGAGAAACAGCTCTAAGCGTCTTGTGATTATGGATGTAAATAATTTATAGTCCACATTTAAGATGGAGATTGGACGATAAGACTCACAGTATTCCTTGTTTTATCTTCTTTTGGTATGACTGATATAATGGCTTCTTTCCAGGAGGGTGGAATTTTAGCGTGTTTTAGTGTCCAGTTAAAAGAATTTATCAAAATAGGAGCCAGGTCCTCTTTAAAGGTTTTATACCACTCATTGGGGTATCCATCACTCCCTGGACTTTTGTTAGGTTTCAATCTCCTTATTGCCTTATCCAGTTCTTCTTTAGTGATTGGTTTAGTTAAAAATTCATTTTGAGTTATCCCGATAGAAGGAAGGTCTAACTGATCCAAGTACTCTTCAATTTCTTGTCCGTTTTCCTGATCGGGTTGGTTATACAATGTTTTATAATATTTTTGAAAGGCATTTTTATCTGTATTGGTTCATATAGTAGTTCCTTAGTGTTTGGATCTCTAATCTTATTAACTGCATTACTTATTTGTATTGATTTTAACCGTTTAGCCAGTATTTTGGTTGCTTTGGAGCCAGACCCATAAAATGTTTGTTTTGTGAATCTCAGTTTCTTCTCTATTTCCTCCATAGACAGATCATTTAGTTGTTTTCTTACATCTTTAATTCTTTCAGCCAAGTCAGCAGTCAAGTCTGTATGCTGTTTTTTTCTAAATCTCTTAATTGTTGTTCTAATTTGAATTGTGTGAGCTTTTTCATTTTTTTTGATATGGGTAGTCCTTGATATCAGATACCCTCGAGTTACTACTTTAACAGTATCCCAAATTATTGTTGGATCCATCTGTTCATCCTTGTTGTCAGCAATACAGAGTTGTAATTCTTTTTTAATCTCTTGTACCACAGATTCATTGTTAAGAATACCAGTATTTAATTTCCACAATGATTTCTTATTCTGATTATTTAAGTGAATAGTCAAGTGTATGGCGTTGTGGTCTGACAGATCAGCTGTACCGATACTACATTCTATGACTCTATATTTATCGCTTCTGTTTATCAAAAAAAAGTCTATCCTTGAGTGTACCTTATGGGCCACTGAGTAATGTGTATAGTCTTTCTCCAGAGGGTGTAATTCTCTCCATACATCGCAAAGATCTACTTCTTTTATAAGTAAATTAAGAGCCTTAGATTTCTTATTTTTGCGTCTTTTTTTAACTTGTGGTATCTTTAGTATGATTTAATACACAGTTCCAGTCGCCCCCACATATCAGAGTCCCTTCACTAAAACTAATAATTTTTTCTGATAATTTTTGATAGAATTTTGGGTTGCCCTCTGGAGGCATACATACATTTATCAGGGATACCACATTATTACTAATCCTTCCTTTAACAGCGACATATCTACCAGCCTTATCACAGATTACCTCTAACATTTCAAAATCAACCGTATTAGAAATTAAAGTTATAACTCCTCTTCGTCTGCTATTCTTACATGAGCTGTAAAAGATATTTACATAGCCAAACTTTTTAAATTTTTCATGTTCTTTTTTCGACATATGAGTTTCTTGAATGAATATAATCTGCGCCTTGTGTCGTTTCAATTTAGATAACAATCTAGTCCTTTTAACCGGATTCCCCAGACCGTTGATATTGATCGAGATAATGTTTATTTTACCTACACCACTCATGACTTGTGCAATATGCAGTAACCATCCCCTCAGAGTTGAAAAAACAAAAAACAATATTACTACACATAAAACAAAAAGTGATCAAGAACTTGTGACTCCCAATCAGTTGGAGAGGGCAATCTCCCCGTGACCCGTTGGTAGGTCTAGGGTACAAACCTCCATAAAGGGAGGCCCTATAGAAAGTTTGAAAACTGAAAATATTGTTCCCATCTTATTGTCCAACGTATTTACCTCCATCCGGTGCTGCTCCTCCCGTGGTTTGAATTAATGAGGCAGCTCTATGGTATTCTAATCAGTTACAGGGGAAAGATGTCCCCTGAACTACTCAACATTTCTCTGATATTCCTTCAGCTTTTTTTTAGCTCTCTGCCCCGGGGAAGTAGTTTGCTCTCGACTGGAAATTGGGACCCGTTTCCACTCTCGACACCTTCTAATTAACGCGTCTTCTTCCTCAGATTCCGCCGGGATCTGTACATCGTATCCTCGCCTCTGCAACTCCAAAGCCGCATCTCGTGCACTGCTGTAGTATCTGGCTCCGTCCCGCCAATGAATCCGCATGCTCGTGAAGGGGGTTTGGAAGCGCACACCCGCGTCCTTTAGTATCCGTTTAACTTCTCTGTATTGTTTGCGCTTTTGGACAATGTCTGGTGCATAGTCATGATCAAAATAAATCATCTTGCCTTTCACCTGAATTTGCTTCTTCTTCCAAACTTCTCGAAGTATAAGTTCTTTCGTTGTAAATTCCTGGAAATTAATAAGAATCGGGCGTGGGAGTTCTCCAGGCGCGCTTTCCATGTAATAATACGATGGGCCCGCTGGATCTTGAGTTCCAGCCCGTCTGGGATAAGTATTTCGTGCTGTAGTAACTCCGAGACAAAGTCTTGGACGGATCTCCCCTCGGCGCCTTCCTCCACTCCAAACATGCGTATGTTATTTCTGCGGGATCTGGACTCTAAATCCGCCAGCTTGTTCTGAATTAACTTCTGTGCTGTCAAGCTTTGGATGAGCGCTTCAGTTAACTCCAATGTCATGTCTTCTATATTTCCCACTCGATCCTCAGCTTCCCCCATTCTCTCCGACAGAGTTTTTATGTCTTCTTTAATTTTGTCAAGTTTTCCGCCCAGCTCCTGCTGTAGCGTGTTAATATCTTGTCTCAGCCTTTCGTTATCTTGTTTCATTTCTGTTTTCATTAATTCGATAGCTTTTAGTAGCTCGCCAGCTGAGTCACTAATTATACTGTCAGGGCTCGTGCAAGCTTGTCCTGTTGCATTGTTAGTATTTGTTTTTGCGGAGGAAGTGGCTTTGTCCTGTCCCCTTGGCATTTTGGCTTCCTTCTGCCTTATTCCTCACCTACTACTTTTGTCTTGCTCAATGAAGTTGTCTGTTGACGAGTTTTCGGTGTTATCTATCCTGATTGTAGGGAGCAGCCACCATACACGTCCTCTCACTACGCCATGACACCCGGAAGTCTCGAGAAAATTGTGAATTTAAACTGAACGGCGCACCCTGGTGGCAACGCAGTTCACCATGAACAATGAAGTGGCTTTTGAGGGGCTTGGAAAGTTTAAAAAGTCTTCAAATTTGGCGCACACCTCCAATGTCATGAAGGCTTTCTTGTTATGTGATCATTTTCCTTGAATAGCGCAAAATGGCTCCGCAGCGCCCCCTACAAAATTTCAAAACATCAGCCCCTGCTCTGTGTTTTATGTATGAGTCTGAAACCTGGTAAGCTTATAGGCGACATCAAGATGTACAAAAAAGTCTCTTGGAGCAATATCCCAAATCGAACAGGAAGTCAGCCATTTTAAAATTTATGTGTAATTTTGGCGACATTTTCCCCTCTTTTCAGGCCTCATACTTTGACGAACTCCTCCAAGGAATTTCATCATATTGAACCAATCTCCAGTGTGTGCAATCTAAAGACCTTTGTGATGTTAAATTGCGAAGCTTTTTACGTTCAGGGAAACGGGGTGGTCATGGCGGCACGTGGAGTTTCAATCACTCGCCAAAAAGCAGTAATCTGCTGTCACTCAAAAACACAATGTCCAATCTCTCCGAAACTTCACAGGCATGATAAGACTTGAGCTCGGAAATGTTTGTTATGCCATTTGTCAGTAATGGTTAGAGCGCCACCTAGTGGGACGACTATAATCATGATTGAATGAGATGAAATGTTAGCTGGTGGTTAAACACATGAATTCCATCAATGTGACATCAGATCGGACGTGCTGGTTTTAGGTGTTGGGCTTGGCTCAACGCGCCGGGGGTGCAAGGGCCCTCATAACGCTGCTTGCAGCTTTAATTATTATTATTATTTTTCATTGAAATGAATTGCCTTTTTGAGGGCTTTAACATGCTCGAAAACTCATGAAATTTTGCACACATGCCAGGTCTGGTGAAAAATTTTGTATTTTAATGGTTTTACATATGAGCATTTGGAAATGGCTCTGTAGCACCACCTATGCCTTTTTAAATGCAGCCCTACGAACACATCGTTTGAGCTACATGTATGAAATCTGGCACACATGTGTATCATGCCAAGACGAACAAAAAAGTCTATGGGACCATTGACGCAAACCCAACAGGAAGTCCGCCATTTTGGATTGAAGGTGACATTTTGGCTCTAATTTTGCCATTTCCATGCCTCGAACTTTTGCGAACTCCTCATTGGAATTTCATCGTACAAGCTTCATATTTGGTCAGTGTCAACTACACACCTGGGCCATGTTAAATTGCGGAGCTTTTGAGTTTTCGGGATACGGTGAGGCCGTGGCGCCACGGCGAATTTCGATGACTCGCCATGAAAATATTATTGCCTCTCGTTCTGTCATACATTGTCCGACCTTGACCAAAGTGGACACATATGATAAGGCTCCACCCCTGAACATATTTCAACTGCCATATTTGACATCAGGGACAGCGCCACCTAGTGGGAACAGGAAATGTCATGTTTTACACTTTGGGGTACAGTATTGTAATGGGTGACATCTGCAGCCTCAAATTTCTCCAGGAAAGCCTTAAGGAGTTGGTCTTGGGTTACAGTGAAAACGGTGAGTTTTTGCGAAAGGGTGTGACCCCAGCAGCATGGCGATTATTGATGTCTCGCCATTAAGAAACAAATTAGTATAACTCAATGAAATCCAGTCTGATCAGTACCAGACTTTACAGGGATGATGTCAGACCTGCCCTGAACAGATTGATGTGCCCATTTTCAGGAATATGCAGAGCGCCACCTAGTGGCACCAGGAAATGCCATGGCTTTCATTTTCTTCTACTGATTTTCACAGGTTCATCGTGGCCACCTCAAAAGCGGTGAATATCACCATCAGTCCCTCATGATGCTTCAGTGAGAAAATTGTGAGTTTAAACTGAACGGCGCACCCTGGTGGCAACGCGGTTCACCATGAAAGATGAAGTGGCTTTTGAGGGGCTTGGAAAGTTTAAAAAGTCTTGAAATTTGGCGCACACCTCCAATGTGATGAGTGCTGTCTTGTTATGTCATCATTTTCTTTGAATAGTGCAAAATGGCTCCACAGCGCCCCCTACAATATTTCAAAACAACAGCCCCTGCTCTGTGTTTTATGTATGAGTCTGAAACCTGGTAAGCTTATGGAAGATATCAAGAAGTACAAAAAAGTCTCTTGGAGCAATATCCCAAATCCAACAGGAAGTCAGCCATATTGAAATTAATGTGTAATTTTGGCAACATTTCCCCTTCTTTTGAGGTAACTTTCTTTGACGAACTCCTCCAAGGCATTTCATCAGATTTACACAATCTCCAGTGCGTGTAATCCAAAGACCTTTGTGATGTTAAATTGCGAAGCTTTTTACGTTCAGGGAAACGAGGTGGTCGTGTCGGCACGTGGAGTTTCAATCACTCGCCAAAAAGCAGTAATCTGCTGTCACTCAAAAATACAATGTCCAATCTCTCCCAAAGGTCGCAAGCGTGATGAGACTCGAGCTCGGAAATGTTTGTTATCCCATTTGTCAGTAATGGTTAGAGCGCCACCTAGTGGGATGACTATAATCATGATTGAATGAGATGAAATGTTAGCTGGTGGTTAAATGCAAGAATTCCATCAATGTGACATCAGATCGGAAGCGCTGGTTTTAGGTGTTGGGCTTGGCTCGACGTGCTGGGGTGCGAGGGCCCTCATATCGCTGCTTGCAGCTTTAATTAGGGCCCGAGCACCGAGAGTGCGAAGGCCCTATTGTATCTGCTCCGTTTATTATTATTATTTTTCATTGAAATGAATTGCCTTTTTGGGGGCTTTAACATGCTCAAAACTCATGAAATTTTGCACATGCCAGGGTCTCGTGAAAAATTTATCATTTTAATGGTTTTACATATGAGCACTGGGAAATGGCTCTAGAGCGCCACCTATGCGTTGTTAAATGCAGCCCTACGACCACATCGTTTGAGCTACATGTCTGAAATCTGGCACACATGTGTATCATGCCAAGACGAACAAAAAAGTCTGTGGGCCCATTGACGCAAACCCAACAGGAAGTCCGCCATTTGCAAGTGAAGGTGACATTTTGGCTCTAATTTTGCCATTTCCATGCCTCGAACTTTTGCGAACTCCTCCTTGGGATTTGGTCATATAAGCTTCATCTTTGGTCAGTTTCAACTACACATCCGGGCCATGTTAAATTGCGGAGCTTTTGAGTGTTCGCGATACGGTGAGGCCGTGGCGCCACGGCGAATTTCGATTACTCGCCATGAAAATCTTATTGCCTCTCATTCCCTCATACATGGTCCGACGCGGACCAAAGAGCAAACATATGATAAGGCTCCACCCCTGAACATATTTCAACTGCCATATTTGACATGAGGGACAGCGCCACCTAGTGGGAACAAGAAATGTCATGTTTTATGCTTTGGTGTACAGTATTGTTATGGGTGACATCTGCAGCCTCAAATTTCTCCAGGAAAGCCTTAAGGAGTTGGTCTTGGGTTACAGTGAAAACTGTGAGTTTTCGCGGAAGGGTGTGACCCCAGCAGCATGGCGAACATTGATGTCTCGCCATGAAGAAACAAATTAGTGTAACTCAATGAAATCCAGTCTGATCAGTACCAGACTTTACAGACATGATGCCAGACCCGCCCTGATCAGATTGATATGCCCATTGTTAGGAATACGCAGAGCGCCACCTACGGGAAACAGGAAATGTCATGTCTTTCATTTTGGTATACTGATTTTCACAGGTTCATCATGGCCACCTCAAAAGCGGTGAATATCACCATCAGTCCCTCATGATGCTTCAGTGAGAAAATTGTGACTTTAAACTGAACGGCGCACCCTGGTGGCCACGCAGTTCACCATGAATAATGAAGTGGATTTTGAGGGGCTTGGAAAGTTTAAAAAGTCCTGAAATTTGGCGCACACCTCCAATGTGATGAGCGCTATCCTTTAATGAGATCATTTTCTTTGAATAGCGCAAAATGGCTCCGCAGCGCCCCCTACAAAATTTCAAACCAACAGCCCCTGCTCTGTGTTTTATCTATAAGTCTGAAACCTGGTAAGCTTATAGGAGCTATCAAGATGTACAAAAAAGTCTCTTGGAGCAATATCCCAAATCCAACAGGAAGTCAGCCATTTTAAAATTAATGTGTAATTTTGGCAACATTTTCCCCTCCTTTCAGGCCTCATACTTTGACGAACTCCTCTAAGGAATTTCATCAGATTGACCTGATCTTAAGCGTGTAATCTAAAGACCTTTGTGATGTTAAATTGCGAAGCTTTTACGTTCAGGGAAACGGGTGGTCATGGTGGCACGTGGAGTTTCAATCACTCGCCAAAAAAGCAGTAATCTGCTGTCACTCAAAAACACAATGTCCAATCTCTCCCAAAAGTCGCAGGCATGATGAGACTTGAGCTCGGAAATGTTTTTCATGCCATTTGTCAGTAATGGTTAGAGCGCCACCTAGTGGGAGGACTATAATCATGATTGAATGAGATGAAATGTTAGCTGGTGGTTAAATGCATGAATTCCATCAATGTGACATCAGATCGGACGTGCTGGTTGTAGGAGTTGGGCATGGCTCGACGCGCCGGGGGTGCGAGGGCCCTCATAACGCTGCTTGCAGCTTTAATTATTATTATTATTATTATTCAGGCAAAACAAGGGCCTTTTTGAGGGCTTTAACATGCTCAAAAACTCATGAAATTTTGCACACATGCCAGGTCTGGTCAAAAATTTTGTATTTTAATGGTTTTACATATGAGCATTGGGAAATGGCTCTGTAGCTCCACCTATGCCTTGTTAAATGCAGCCCTACGAACACATCGTTTGAGCTACATGTATGAAATTTGGCACACATGTGTATCATGCCAAGACGAACAAAAAAGTCATGGGACCATTGACGCAAACCCAACAGGAAGTCCGCAATTTAGAAGTGAAAGTGACATTTTGGCTCTAATTTTGCCATTTCCATGCCTCGAACTTTTTCGAACTCCTCCTTGCGATTTGGTCGTATAATCTTCATCTTTGGTCAGTGTCAACTACACATCCGGGCCATGTTAAATTGCGGAGCTCTTGAGTTTTCGCGATATGGTGAGGTGGCGGCGCCACGGTGAATTTCGATGACTCGCCATGAAAATCTTATTGCCTCTCATTCTGTCATACATGGTCCGACCTCGACCAACGAGCACACATATGATAAGGTTCCACCCCTGAACATATTTCAACTGCCATATTTGACATCAGGGAAAGCGCCACCTAGTGGCAACAGGAAATGTTATGTTTTACACTTTGGGGTACAGTATTGTGATGGGTGAAATCTGCAGCCTCAAATTTCTCCAGGAAAGCCTTAAGGAGTTGGTCTTGGGTTACAGTGAAAAGTGTGAGTTTTCACGGAAGGGTGTGACCCCAGCAGCATGGCGAACATTGATGTCTCGCCATGAAGAAAAAAATTAGTGTAACTCAATGAAATCCAATCTGATCAATACCAGACTGTACAGGCATGATGTCAGACCTGCCCTGAACAGATTGATGTGCCCATTGTCAGGAATACGCAGAGCACCACCTAGTGGCACCAGGAAATGTCATGTCTTTCATTTTGTTTTACTGATTTTCACAGGTTCATCGTGGCCACCTCAAAAGCGATGAATATTAACATCAGTCCCTCATGATGCTTCAGTGCGAAAATTGTGACTTTAAACTGAACGGCGCACCCTGGTGGTGACGCAGTTCACCATGAAAGATGAAGTGGCTTTTGAGGGGCTTGGAAAGTTTAAGAAGTCTTGACATTTGGCCCACAGCTTCAATGTGATGAGGGCTTTCTGGTTATTTGATTACTTTCATTGAATAGCGCAAAATGGCTCCACAGCGCCCCCTACAAAATTTCAAAACATCAGCCCCTGCTCTGTGTTTTGTCTATGAGTCTGAAACCTGGTAAGCTTATGTAAGATATCAAGATGTACAAAACAGTCTCTTGGAGCAATATCCCAAATCCAACAGGAAGTCAGCCATTTTAAAAGTAATGCGTAATTTTGGCGACATTTTCCCCTCTTTTCAGGCACCGTTCTTTGACGAACTCCTCCAAGGGATTTCGTCAGATTGACGCGATCTCCAGTGCATGTAATCTAAAGACCTTTGTGATGTTAAATTGCAAAGCTTTGTACGTTCAGGGAAACGGGGTGGTCATGGCGGCACGTGGAGTTTCAATCACTCGCCAAAAAGCAGTAATCTGCTGTCACTCAAAAACACAGTGTCCAATCTCTCCCAAACGTCGCAGGTGTGATGAGACTCGAGCTCGGAAATGTTTGTTATGCCATTTGTCAGTAATGGTTAGAGTGCCACCTAGTGGGACGACTATAATCATGATTGAATAAGATGAAATGTTAGCTGGTGGTTAAATGCATGAATTCCATCAATATGACATCAGATCGGACGTGCTGGTTTTAGGTGTTGGGCGTGGCTCGACGGGCCGGGGTGCGAGGGCCCTCATAATGCTGCTTGCAGCTTTAATTCAGTATTGGAATTTATAACAGCTGATACATGAAAATTTTTAAATAGTATGATTGTTGATATTGCATAGTTTTCCTCTAGAGAGCAGTCTGTAACTCTCTAGTTGATGTTTGTATTCGGAGTTAGTGCTTCAGTTTGAGAAGCAGTGACAACTTTGTTTATGCTTATGCGCTGAGTGATAGTTCAGGGTACGAAGCCTTCTTGGAGTCACTCAGCGCGGTGTTTGAGAGAGACAACCAGGAGCTCAGTTGTTCTTTTGGGGGACATCGACACTCACATGGGCAATTACTGTGACCTCAAGGGCCCAGTCTGAACAAGAGTAGTGTTGTTGGACTTCTGTGCCAACCATAGTTTGTCCATAACAAACACCATGTTCAAGCATAAGGGTGACGCTAGGTTATTGGTCGATGATCAATTTTGTAATTGTTTCACTGTTGCATTACAGCCTGCAGCCTTGGATCCTTGGGTAAAGAGGAGCTGAGCTGCCAACTGATCACTGAGCACAGACCTAATACACCCAAATGTGCACTGATTATGCTTTGGGAGTGACTTGCAGAGACCTCAGAGCATTAACCTGCATTAGTCTGCCATGGCTGTTGTGCATTATACAAGCTGCTTTGTGATTCTCCTCCACCCCAACTTCTCTTTTAATTCTGGGTAGATTTAATGTCACATCTCTTGTCACTGATGCCTGGTTTGTTCTGTGTTGGATTCTGCTCCTGCTGCATCACTGCAGAACAGTGATGCTGCCAAATATAAAATTACATCAATTTGACTATAGTGTTCCTGACTATTTGTAATGTTGTGCGAAGAGCCATCAGGCATCCATTCCATTTGAATAGCATTGTTTCATATCCTCAAGTGCATCATAGTGATCATGGACAAACATCATCACCTCCAAGTAAGTAAGTAAGTAAGTAAAATTTTATTTATATAGCACATTTCTAGATTAAAAGATCACAAAGTGCTTCACAAAGTATAAAACAAAAACAGACAAAAGTTTTTTTAAAAAATGCAATTCTAAAAAGATGTGTTTTTGGCGGCCACAGTGGCAAAAGCTCTATCTCCCTTGGTTTTCAGCCTTGTATGCTGAATAACAAGTAGGCCCTGATCACATGACCTCAGGGACCTAGGGACATAGGGCTGTAAAAGTTCAATGATGTAGGCTGGTGCTTGTCCTTGAAGAGCTTTAAAGGTCAGAACCAATATCTTAAAATGGACTCTGAATTCAACGGGGAGCCAGTGCAGCTGTATAAGCAATGGTGTTACATGAGAGTACTTAGATGTTTTTGTCAGAAGCCTTGCTGCAGCATTTTGGACAATCTGCAGGTGCTCCAGGGAGTTTTTGTTTAGACATGTAAACAGTGAATTACAGTAGTCCAATCGTGATCAGTGTTGGGAAGGTTACTTTTAAAATGTATTCCACTACAGAATACCAAATACATGCCCCAAAATGTATTCTGTAACGTATTCCGTTACGTTACTCAATAAGAGTAACGTATTCTGAATACTTTGGATTACTTAATATATTATCATGCTGTTTACAACTACGTGAATGTACTATTGCTGTGATTTATTACTGTTACTGAAGGTCCATGACTCCGAACCGTAGTAAAGGGACCTCTGGCTAATCACGGTGGGTTCCGTGTCGGGCTGGTAGCCGAAAACTAGCTTTACTTTGTTGTCTGGGTCAACTTTACTTGCCAGAGACAGAGAGAGGCGTTGAAAGACTGCTCCAACGGAACTTATTTTTTTCCGGAGGAAAACACGAACACAGAGTACAGTTGAGTCTTAATAGCTTACTTACAACTGGGCTCGTCAGGCACTCTTCTTGGCTGCAGTGGTTATTATTATATTTACATGCTTCCAGCTCCCGTTTTTGCTCCGTGACAACTCGGACTTTTCCTTTTTCTCCCTCCCTCGCTCACAGACACATAACGGGTATGGTAGTCCATTCTCGCTGCAGCACGGACTACACTGCCCATCATGCTACATTCTTTAGGGCCATGCCTGTAGCATTCTGCCTATTAGCTTAGCACAACAACAACAACAGAAAAGCGCTCTCTCACCCAGGAAACACACAGAGAGAGAGCGTCACCCTGTAACCATGGCAACCGTAACGCTGCCGCCTGGAACAACAGAACATAGCTGTCAAACAAACCCAAACAGTCCTGACCCGCGACAATATGAAACAGGAAAGTACCGCCGTGTAATCCATTTATTTCAACAAAGTAACTGTATTCTGAATACCACCTTTTAAAACGGTAACTGTAACGGAATACAGTTACTCATATTTTGTATTCTAAATACGTAACGGCGGTACATGTATTCCGTTACTCCCCAACACTGATCGTGATGAAATGAATGCATGAATAACAATCTCCAGTTCAGTATGAGATACTATAGGGCTCAATTTAGAAATGTTTCTTAAATGATAGAAACAGGACCGAACCAGAGATTTGACGTGAACATCCAGAGTAAGAGCAGAATCAAAGGTTACCCCTAGGTTCCTGATAGACGATTTCACAAATGTTGAAAGAGGACCAAGAGCATTCATTATGTTGGGTACATGTCTGTCCGGAGCACATACAAAGACTTCAGTCTTTCTTCATTAAGTTGGAGGAAGTTGTCAGCCATCCAACCTTTGATGGATTCTAAGCACTCGTTTAGAATCTGCAGCTTAGAAACATCTTCAGGTTTAAAAGAAATATATAACTGGATGTCATCTGCATAGCAGTGGTAGCAAATGTCCTCAAAGGGGCTCAAAATATGCTGGAGAGGAAGTAGATATATTAAAAACAATAAGGGCCCCAGCACAGAACCTTGTGGCACACCCTAGGACACGGAAGACATGGAAGATGACCTGTACTTAGAGACCGCCACAGAAAAGTATTGTTCATAGAGATACGAGGAGAACCACTCTAAGGCAGACCCAGATACACCAACCCAGTATTTCAGCCTTTCAAGCAAAATGTAATGGTCAACGGTGTCAAAGGCTGACGTGAGGTCCAACATTAGGAATTAGGAGGACAGAACATTTTCCTGCATCGTTTTGCATCAGAATGTCACTGGAAACTCTAAGAAGGGCTGTTTCAGTAGAATGAGCTCTACGAAAGCCAGACTGAAATTTGTCAAAGATATTATGTTTGTAGGCAGACCAGTAGGCAACGGGTGAAGTGTCTTGCCCAAGGACACAACGACTGAGACTGTCGGAGCCGGGGCTCGAACCAGCAACCTTCTGATTACAAGGCGAACTCCCAACTCTTGAGCCACGATCAAAAAGAACAAAAACACCAAGCTTGGTGAGAGCAGCCATCGCGGGGCAAACGACCGGCAGAGGCTACGTCCACACTGGCCCGGATAGATTTGAAAACGGCGTTTTCATCTGAAAACGCTCCACGTCCACACTAGCGTTTTCAGTCATTTTCACAGAGTTGTGCGTCCACATTGAAAAGACCAAAAACACTTACGTTCCAGTCCTGCGCATGTGCAAAAGCGAGTGAGAATTAAAGAATTTGAAGAAAAGCTATCTGGAACATGTACAAACTGATATTAATCTTTTTCAGGGCTGTCAAAATTGAGAGCAATCAAAACAACTGCTGTATAATGCACTCCGCTATCTTTGTTTAATTGGTCACATGACTGCATCACATGACTAAAATGTGTCATCGTTTTAGAAAGTCTGTGTTTTTGAGCGTCCACACTGCGACGGGACAGCTCCGTTTTGAAATGTATGCGTTTTCGAGAGCGTTTCCAAAACACTGCGTTTTTCCTTGAGGAAAACGCCGTCTCAGTGTGGACGGGAGGCCAAAACGGAGAGAAAACAATGCATTTTCAAACAAAAACGCATTAGTGTGGACGTAGCCAGAGTCTCTCCTGAACCCGGCACAGCCCTGGGTTTAAATACCTTCTACAGAAACATAAGGCAGTACACAGCTGTTTTCACACCTTTGGTCTTCCTCCCCAAAGAAAGGGTTCACACTCCCTTGTTACCTCTTACAGTGGAGAAGAACAAAAGACTCCACTACCTGTGAAGCCTTCACTGGTGCCAGGCTTCCTGTGTGAATGTCCCCATTTCCTTACCAGACCCCCACCATCTGTCTAACTGCTTGAATCAGCTATGAGGCAGACATGCTAAAAGCCAGCATTATACTATAAAATAATGTGAATAATACATAAATAAAAGAAATTCTAATACAATTCCACCCTTGATTCTTTAATCAATGAATCCCACTAATAACAGAATTTCTTTCCTTACATTCTGTATATCACATCAATGCCACTGTACACTTAAAGAACATTGGCAGGGCGACTGTGGTCCAGGGGGTTGGGAAGCTCATCTTGTAACCGGAAGGTTGCCGGTTTGATCCATAGCTCTGTTTGTCTTGGTCGTTGTGTCTTTGGGCAAGACACTTCACCTACCGCCTACTGGTGATGGCCAGAGGGGCCGATGGTGTGATATAGCAGCCTCTGTCAGTCTGCCCCAGGACAGCTCCAGCTCCAACTGCAGCTTGCCTCCACCAATGTGAGAGTGAATGAATAGTGGAATTGTAAAGCGCTTTGAGGGTCTTGAAAAGTGCTATATAAATGCAATCCTTTATTTTTACATCCTCGCTTCAGTATTCTCTCACCACCCTTTGTTCAAATGATAACAACAATGATACAAAGGAAAGACCCTTTCCAGAATATCAAATTATGCATGGCAAAATCAAACAACATTAGGTGGTCATTCATGGGAAATTGTTGTCAGTCATTTCCCGTCAGGGTCATGGCTCCTTGTGTTTTGTGCTGTTTACAGAGTTATGGTTCCATTGCTCATTTCTCTCTGTGCTGTCACTCAGTTGGAGCTTGGCACGCTCTCTTCATCCCTCAGTTTCCGTTCCAACGCAGCTGTAGGTTGAAATGGCAGAGCACGTCGTACACCCTTGTTGTCTTCTTCAACGTCACTGCAGAATCTCTTCCACCTTTTTTTGGATTTTACTGTTGTTCAAAAATCTTCTCATGACAATTTCTAGGAAGCCAAGTGGTACAACCCTCTGTCCTAACCCCTCTCTGCATTGTCAGCTGTGCTGGAAATGGTCCTTGCTTCTCTCCCAAGCGTTCTCTCCCAGTCTCAGTCTGCACCTTTTAGATGATTTCCTTCCGTAACACTCCGGTCACTGCACCTGTAATTCTAAAAATGAAAACTACGCCGAAAAAACCCTCTTTTGCCACATGGTCCTTGCCATGCGTCAATTCAATGCAATTAGAGCTGCATAAGAAAGATGTACATTGTCTACTAAAAAAATCCAGGGCTGCTTCACTGGAGTAGCACACCACTGGTTAAAAACATTAACCAGTGGTGTGTCCTGCTGTAAATCACATGATTAATCATATGATTAACCCTCTGCTGTGGAAAAAGTGATGTAGATGTTAGCACAGTGCATCTGTATGCACACTTTCTCACACTGATCTTTGCCTTGTAAACAATACAAGATCATGAATAACACACCCCTTGTAAATACACACAGAAGGTGGCAACAAAAAGGTTAAGTCTGCATGGCCCACAAGCTCATACGAACCTAGGATGTTGCTGTCATGTTCTTGCTCCTGTAAAAAAAAACATACATATATCCACTCTTTTTTCACGTCTGGGTGGAGTAGGGGCAGTCTTGCGTATTGGTGTCAAGTCAGTCCAGCTTTTGTCCCCATTGTCAGTCAGTCCCTCATGTTTATTGTTGATAGCAGAACATCACGTGTTGCATTAAGTTTCTGCTGCCAGCAATATGACGTCATTTCAAAAAAAAAGAAAAAGAAGAATTTAGAGTGGATTACCTCGCTGAATCCTTTTAGAGAAGGGACTTACTATCTGATGTCCCACATATGTGGCTTTCTCCAGAGTCCATTGTAATGTGGAGAAGCTCAGGATCGTTTCCGGCAAAAATTTTGTGTAGCGCTTTCCATTCCAATCGTGCCGGCCTGCTTAAAGGAGAGAGATTACCACACAAAACCACCCAAGGATCACCTAATTTTGTTACTATTTTTGAACCAATACTTGATCTTAACAACAAAAAGTTTTAATTAAGTGAAGTCCACAATTTCAACTGTTTCACATATTGGGTCTGTAGAGTCCTGAATGGCACCTTCAGACCACAAATGTTCTACCAAGCTTGGCACTTTGGTTTAGACAAATAAAACGGCAAATATAGTGTATGCACTACATGCATATGTAAACAGTGTAAGACATTTTTAATGCAGTCACAGTCATAAATTTCCGAAGATCCAAGCTTCATATCATGTTTACGGAAGCAAATAAATTATGCATTGACTATTGCTGCAGCTTTTTTAAACCAGTTACTACCTTTGACACTTTTCTCTGATTCTTCCTGTACTCACATCTCGGCCCTTTCTCCTCCACCTTCTCCATGTGTCTATCTTAGCTCATCAGAAAATCCCAGTTAATGCTTCTCTAATAACTGGCTTCCCTACATGACTTCATCTGCTTTCTACACTCCTTTGTTCACTTTCTACTCTTCTAGGAGAACACAAGCAATTTATTACTTGGCTCAATATCCAGCGTGTGCAAGGGATCTGGTGTAATTCCTGTTGGTTTGTGCCTTTATTCAAGACAAACTAAAATCTTATAGAATACAGTTTGAATCTCCAAGTCCATTTAACTAACTTGAAATTATGCAAGAGCTGTTAAATAAACTAAAAACACCCTTTCCACCATTCATGCTGAGTTATGTAATGGTACACTCAAAGAATTTACTACCTCAAATAGCTTAATAAAACTAAACTAAAAATAATTTAATTTTACTAATTTATTTAAATTATATGGCATAAATCGTTTGAATGTTTTGATTCCTGGGGTCAATTTGACCCCAAACATAAAAGATATTATCATATTTCCTGTCAAATATGGAGGCTCGCACTTGTTTGCCATTGTTTGATGTTGAAATGTGAGTGGGTGGGATGGAATACTCATTGAAAAGACAGAAACACCCATAAGGTTGCTCTACATTCCCCGTTGTTGACCATTACTGTTTGTGTCACAGTACTGTTTGTGTCACAGTAAGTATTTTGAATTTTCTTTAGATTTCTCTTTTTTTCACATTTTAGTGAAGTGTGAGCAAAGCAGTTCTCATTCAGTGGTTCCATTCGCTAACAGTTAATAATCTAACAGCTAATAAGCTAAGTCAGCCTCTTCACAAAGTTAGCTGATTGAATGAGTTCACCCAGTAGGTGAGACAGATTGCTAAGTTTTTAAAATATAGACAGTATGTTATTCTGAGGTATTTGATTGTTTTTTTCTTTTTTGATACAATCCTTTCTATTGTTTACAGACATTATAACGAAGTCTTTTAAACTGTTTATGCTGTCGTTTTGCTACATGGTATAAAGTTATATCAACTTTAGATGGAAACTTTAGAAAGTGGAATTCACTCAATGAATCTAAGCATCATCCGCTAAAAGTCATATGAATCTCTGCTACATTGATGTAAACTAACTCTGACCATGAAACCATAGCCACTGTGTACCAGTCATACACACTGTTCTTTACATTACACTCACCAAAGTACACCAATCTAACCTGTTTATCCTGCACTAACCTGCAGAGAATTTTCATGTAGCCTTTAAATAACAGTCTACCACAGTCTGTTTTCTCTGAGTGAGGTTAGCTCTCTTTCTTTTCTCTCCCTGTGAAATACAGCAGCTGGACCTTTAGCTAGCAACACACTGTGTGACAAACTGCACATAAACAGTTTGTCGTTTCTCAATACCTGTACTTGTATGTACTTGCGTTCTCGTGGACTGATACATCATCAGTCGCAGACCAAGTACCCTTCCAATTCAAAGTACGCATCAAGCCAACTACACTCAAAATACCCAGATGTGTTCTATTCAATTCAATTCAATTCAATTCAATTTTATTTATATAGCGCCAAATCACAACAAAAGTCGCCTCAAGGTGCTTCATAGGTACAGAGAAAAACCCAACAATCATATGACCCCCTATGAGCAAGCACTTTGGCGACAGTGGGAAGGAAAAACTCCCTTTTAACAGGAAGAAACCTCCGGCAGAACCAGGCTCAGGGAGGGGCGGCCATCTGCTGCGACCAGTTGGGGTGAGAGAAGGAAAACAGGATGAAAGACATGCTGTGGAAGAGAGACAGAGATTAATAACAGATACGATTCAATGCAGAGAGGTCTATTAACACATAGTGAGTGAGAAAGGTGACTGGAAAGGAAAATTTAATGCATCATGGGAATCCCCGGCAGCCTACCTCTATTGCAGCATAACTAAGGGAGGATTCAGGGTCACCTGGTCCAGCACTAACTATATGCTTTAGCAAAAAGGAAAGTTTTAAGCCTAATCTTGAAAGTAGAGATAGTGTCTGTCTCTCGAATCCAAACTGGAAGCTGGTTCCACAGAAGAGGGGCCTGAAAACTGAAGGCTCTCCCTCCCATTCTACTTTTAAATACTCTAGGAACAACAAGTAGGCCTGCAGAGGCCATAAGAAGATCATTTGTAACCTTCACTAAAGCTGTTTCTGTGCTGTGATGAGCTCTGAAACCTGACTGAAACTCTTCAAATAAGCCATTCCTCTGCAGGTGATCTGTTAGCTGTTTGACAACTACTCTTTCAAGGATTTTTGATTTGAAAAGAAGGTTGGAGATTGGCCTATAATTAGCTAAGACTGCTGGGTCTAGAGATGGCTTTTTGAGTAAAGGTTTAACTACAGCCACCTTGAAGGCCTGTGGTACATAGCTGATTATTAGAGATAGGTTGATCATATTTAAGATCGAAGAATTAATTAATGGCAGGACTTCTTTGAGCAGTTTTGTAGGAATGGGGTCTAAAAGACACGTTGATGGTTTGGAGGAAGTAATTATTGAAGTTAACTCAGAAAGATCAATTGGAGAAAAAGAGTCTAACTTAACATCAATGGTACTAAGAGTAGCTGTAGATGATATTACATCTGTGCGATGATTATTGGTAATTTTTTCTCTAATGATAAAAATTTTATTTGTGAAGAAGTTCATGAAGTCATTACTAGTTAACGTTAAAGGGATGGTTGGCTCAAAAGAGCTCTGACTTTTTGTCAGCCTGGCTACAGTGCTGAAGAGAAACGTGGGGTTGTTCTTATTTTCTTCAATCAGTGACGAATAGTAAGATGTTCTGGCTTTGCGGAGGGCTTTCTTATAAATCAGCAAACTATTTCTTCAGGCTAAATTTATATTCTTAAACTTAGTTACAGCGCTTTCAGAAAGACATCTACTGTGATAAAGTCTACTCTCCACTGCTGTGTAATCAATTATTGTAAATGTAAATGTTATCAGGAAATGATCAGACAGGAGAGGGTTTTCAGGAAACACTGTTAAATGTTCAGTTTCTATGCCATATGTTAAAACAAGATCTAGAGTGTGATTAAAGTGATGGGTGGGTTCTTTTACATTTTCTCTCCTCCCATTCTATCAAGCATGCATTGGTGGTGATTTGTGTGGACTTGGTGCAGTCAAATATCCCAGAATGCATTTCATCCAAAACTCAAACGCAGAAGTAGAGGGGAGTTGCTAAAAAGTTTGAAATATTACTGTTTCTGTGACACAAAATAAACTTTTGACTTAACTTCTGAACTTGAGGCAAGTTTACATGCAAAATATGAACACAGAAATTAAGAGAATATGTTTAAAGTTGGCAAAAAGAATCTATCATCAGATGCAGTTCCATCCATTACTGTTACACAAAAGCTAGGAGTTCATTAAGGTCAAGGTCAGGGTCAAATTTATTTATATAGCACATTTCCAGACAGACCATTCTGCATAAAGTGCTTAAGATATGAAGACTATAAAATAAGACCAAAATGCTTGGGTCAAAATGTGTTAAAAGCCAGGGCATAAAAATGTGTCTTTAGAAGCGAATTAAATTGATCAAGTGTTTGTGCAGATCTAATATTTAGGGGAAGACTATTCCAAAGTCTGGGACCTACCACAGAGAAGGCTCTATCGCCACGAGATTTGAGTGTAGTCCGAGGAATGGATAGCATTCATTTTGAGCTGGACCTCATGGTTTTTTCTGGAGCATAAACAGATAGGAGCTCAGACAGGTACGAAGGGGCTCGGGCATTGAGTGACTTACAAACAAAAAGTAAAAGTTTGAATTGGATCCTGTAGGAAACAGAAAGCCAGTGTAGAGAAGCTAAAACTGGGTTTATATGCTCTCTCCGTTTGGTGCTGGTTAGCAGACGAGCAGATGATTTTGGACCATCTAAAGACAATAAATGGAGGCCTGGTCGAGACCAAAATACAATGAATTGCAGTAGTCCAATCTGTAAGGAAAAGGTGAATGACACGTTTGAAGACGTTAGCCGGGAGGTATGGCTTTGCCTTAGCTAGCTGTCTTAACTAAAAAAAAGTAGGATTGGACTACTGCCCTCACCTGCCTACTTAATTTAAAGGAACCATCAAGGTAGACACCGAGGTTTTTTACATGTCTTGCAGTAGGAAGATAGGGGGCCCAGAGCGCTGTCAACGTGGTCATTAACAAAGTTGCAGGGACACCGGCCCTCGTGGACTGGGATTGGGGACCCCTGGTCTAGGGTGTTGATCATTTTCCTAAATTCCTCGTTTTGCACAGTGTTGATGGGAGCCATATCTTTAGCCAGGTGATAAGTGATAGCCTCCGTAATTTCTTTGTGCCTGCGGGAGTTCGACGGGTATGGGGAAGTGTTGTATAAGGTTCCCGTTATTGATGTTTGGGTGGTTGACCGGGACGGATTTTCTCCTGTCACTTTCTTGGCCTTTACAGCTTCGTCATCTCTTACGTGCTCTCCGTTGTTTTGGGGGGTTGGGGGGTTGTGTTTTTTTGTTTTTTTAAATAAACTTTATTTATCACATTTTAGACATACAGTTAGGAAAAATAGAGATCACATAAGAGATGACATTGTAGTATTACAATGAGGAGTGCTCTCCGTTGTTTTTTCCCTGCCAGCTGGCTTCGGTATTACGTGGTATAAGGCTCTGCCCTTGTCATTTGTTGAGCAGGAAGAGTGAGCGCTTGTTTTCATGCAGATTATGTCCCGGATCAAAATGCGGTACAATCGTCATCTTTTTTTCTTTCTTTTTTTAAAAAATCGTTGTCATTTGGAAATGAGATCGCACATAAGTATGAATTGAGATCGCGATTTTCTAACGATTAATTGTGCAGCCCTAACAGAAGCACTGTAAAGTGCTACATGGATTGACTGCTTTTCTTCAGCCAGGGCCCGTGGCGCTGATGATCCAGAATGACAGTTCACCAATACTGACCAATGGATCTCTTTCTGTCCATGTTATCAACAGGTGTTTACACTTCACAGTTCATTTCTAAAGGGTGAATAGAAACATGTAGCAGAGCGTAACTAAAATGTCTAGACACTTTGAACTGAAATGCTGTGTGTTTTGTGGCTTCACGGTAAAAACAAATATCTTGGTGGGAATCACTCATGGATCATTCTGGTTGGAGATTGGATCTTCTCTTCATGTAGGAAGTTGCATTTTAATCCTGATGGCATACAATTGATTCTGTAGCTATAAGGAAGGTTCACAAAGCAAATGTGCACTACGTTGTTATTAATGTTGCATAAGAGTCCTCATGTGCAACTGAATGTAAATGAGGTCATTTAAACCTGAATCTATGTTATCTTGAATGTTTAATCAATAAAAAAAGAATCAGGAAAACATCTTTAAGAAACCTAAAGAAGTCCAAAAGTCTAAAGAAGACACTTTTTTTAATAAATATTTTTATTGAGAAAGAGAAATATACATTAGTCATTTACAATTACAATACAATCTGTTCCCCTCACATATTTGTTATTTTTTCTTACACGAACAGATGCAATGGTACACACACACACACACACACACACACACACACACACACAGACAGACATGCTTAAATAAAATTAAAAAACAAAAAACCAAAACCAAAAAAAGATTTTAAAAAAAGGGGGGGTGATAATATTAATCAACTGGTAAAACGTTTAATGACTTGCAATGGTTTACGAAGGGGCCCCAGATTCGATAAAATTCTCCATATTTGGCCTTTGTCGCTAGGCCTATCTTTTGCAATTTCAGAAATGACATCACATCTCGAAACCAAAAAGAAACTGAAGGTGGCTTTGAAGATTTCCAAAGGAGCTAAATACAACGTCTGGCCAAAAGTGATGTAAAGGCTAATATTTTGAAGTGTGTAGGGTTAGTTAGACCACTATTAACTGGAAGCCCCAAAATAGCCAAAAAAGGGTCCATGCAGACCTGGGTCCCAAGAGCCTTGGAAAGAATAACTGAATACTGACTCCAGAAGCCATGGAGTCTAGGTCACAGAAAAAACATGTGACTCAGGTCACATGGGGTGACATGACATCTCTCACACTGATCCACCACTTGTGGACAGACAGACGAGACTTCGAATAATAAACCCTGTACAATACCTTGAACTAGATAAGTTGTAACCTAGCACAGGACGTACTATAACGGACATTGGATACTGCTTTCTCCCATTGTTGATCTGAGAAGATTACTCCTAACTCCCGCTCCCAAGCCCTCCTAATTTTAACCACTGAATGCAATGGACATCTAATTCCATTTGTTATTTTTATATCAAAGATATAATTGTTTTCTTTTTGGGTTTAAGGGACAACAATTCCTCCCACGGTTGGACATTTGGAAGAAGAGGGGAAGAGAGCAGAAGTGCAATGCCGCGCCTGAAAATAACGAAATAGATGGGTAGCCGGAAGATTTGTTTCTGAATAGAGATCTGAAAAAGTCCAGACGCTTTTCTTTCAAAGCTCCTTAGACTACGATGACCTGGATGACTAAGAACCTTCACAGACATAAGAACTAGTCCATTTACCATCAGCTGACCTGTACTGATACCAGCTCTGAAGTATACTATTCTTTTTTAAATAAGCCAACTGCCTTCTACAATACATAAGCAGATCTTACATGAGTTATTATGGCTTTCCAATATCTGTGCTTTTCAGAGATGGACTTGGCATTTCATATTAAAGAGCATCATCAGCCTAAATTTAGACAGCCAGCTGCTTCCCTTGACCAAGCCTGGCAGAGACAATGTATTCCACAGACTCCTGCACCAGTTCAGCAGAATACAAACCACCACCACCACCTCCAAATATGGCCACTGTACCTATAGCTACCAGACAGATTGTGCAACTGCACAGGAACTGTTTTCTGATATTTTTCATGAACATGCCAATTCAAATAAGTACCTCAGTTTAAACTTGCTCTTCATCTATCGCTAGCTAGAAGCTGGATGCCACCAACATGCAATACAAAAATCAGCTTGATCTGCTCTTAACAGCCTATTTTGTTACTGTTGCTTCTCTTCTCTTGCCTGTTATTTTGTTATTATTGAATTTCAAGTTAGTGAGGGATCAATACGTTAATAGAAACTATTTGATTGCAGCTGTTGTGATGGGGTAAAAGAAATGATGGTTCGATCACACGTGATCGAACCATCATCAACCACCTTTCTTCCTCTGGAGAAATAAAGCTAGTCCAAAGAACATTTATTCTAAGAAGCTCTTTGTAGATGCTGAGCTGCCTCAAGTGATTGTCTGCTCATTTATTGCACTGAATGCACAAACAAGTAGAACACTGTCCTTTGTTCTAAAATGGGATCAACTGATGCATCAAGTTAGGCATAATGGATTTGTATCCTGTGATCTCAGCTTGGGTCATGGTTTCACATAAATACAGGCACACGCTTTTTAGCCATCTGGTGTAACCAGGGGTCACAAATTTAACAATTTACATGCTGTATGTAGGTATTTAAATCTTTCCAGAGAGAGATCATGGAATATTTATAAATCATCAGTTCCCAGCTGAATTTCTGAAGTGACCCAGATTTTACGTACTTTTACTGTCATACAATCAGCAACTTAATTTAGTTAAGTGTATAGAAGACTTCACTGACTTTATATGATTTAGGGTTTATAAGCAAAATGTTTAAAACTGTCCTAAAATTATTGGATTGCATAACACAGACTAAATTCTTGATTAAATGGAGAGGAAACAGTGACAATCACAGCGCCACCACCCCAATCCCAATGAACTCAAAACAAAGTTCCTCTTATAGCCACATGAGGCTTGCTCCAACAGCAAGTGAAGCCCCGCAGGCTCCCATGTTAAACATTAATCCCACCCCTCCACCCAAAGTGGCACATGGCATGGCGACACAGGCGGTTGAAGCAGTGTGCTAACTGAATACGGCCCCTCCTGACTCTTAAAAAACCCCGCTAAAGTGGCTAAAATGTTCAAGTTTAGCCCAAAATGATGACATCAAAATACAGCCATCATTTACATGTAGTTGGCATTGTTTATGGTAGCTTTACATTTGACAGCAGTTAATCTTTTTAAAAAGATGATTTCTGTCAATGATGAGTCCCGCTTCCACATCTTCTGAAGGAGCGTTTAGCTCAGAGTAGCTGACTGAAATATTTTTTTTCTGTTTTAAATTCATAGGAAACTTGTATCACTGTATCATGCTTATGTCTGCTTAGGACTGTTATGTAGTGTTTAGTCACGCTGGCCTGTTTCAACACCTTTCAGTCTCTCAGAGGTTCACTCTCAGGTCAGCTCAGAGACTGAGTCTGAGAAAACCCTCCTAATTTTTAAATTTCTAGCAGTACCAAGATAAAATACCAGACAGCAAGTGAAGGTGGAGAGGCACTGGGACATAATCATAAAACATATTCAGGATTAATTAGTGCACATATAATAGGAGCTGTCAAATCTTATCATTTTTTTTAATTAACACCGCTCCACATGAGAGAAAGTGAGCCAACTGGAAAGTATATATTTAGCTATTAATTTACTTGTAAAATATGGGCAGAGGTCTTTATCCAAGCTATGGTGGTGAACAAACATAACGTAATATATGGGAGGTAAATCTGGGATGAATAATTATTTGACTATAAAGAACAAAAAAGTAAAGGGATCAGATGATCAGATGATCAGATAAACCAGGGGTCGGCAACCCTAGGCACGCGTGCCACAGTTGGCACGTGAAGGGTTAATTGATGGCACGGCCATAGCTGGACTGGCCATCGGGCATACCGGGCATGTGCTCAGTGGCCCGATGATTTTTTTTTTTTTTTTTTGGGTAACGGTATAAACAATGAAAGGTGGTGGATTGGCCAGATGCTGGCCGGTGTGTAAAAAGAACTCAGTTGTTTGGTGGTGGCTATCGCGGAGCTTCCACAGATTCAGTAAAATTAACAAGTGGTGGAGGCCAGCACGTGGATGAGGGAGATTGGAGGCAGGACGAGGAGAGACCCGAGGCGGCTGCCGGTCCGAGCGTCAGGTGAACTGAACTTCAGGTAAGAAGTTATGACTGCAGTCTATCTGGGTCAGATATAAACCAAGTTTAGGTGGAGTTTATTTTCGTTGTGCTGACTTTTTACAGTCAGTTACAATAACTCGTACCACGCGCTAGCTAGCATGATGGAGTTTCTATACAGCTGGGTGGGTGCTTTGATGTTACTGATGTTGAACTTTATTTAATTCATAAGGTTAGTTAGTAGTTTGTCCCGGACTTCAGCTAGAATGAAAAAGACACAAAGGTGGAGTTGTTCTGTCGTTACGCAGCTGTTTCTTCTTCTCTCATTCTCTCTCCTGTTGCTACTTCAATCATGAAACTGATCAATGATTAGCTGATCGGCTTTTCTCTCTTGTTTGTTTATCGCCCACTTGGCGCCAGAAAGAGGAAACCGCCGGATGTCGCACTAAACAACAGCAACGCGTTTAAGCTTGATCAGCTGTTGTTAGAATTTATTTAATATCAATTTCTAGTATCAGCTGAGGTTTGCTGGAGCCACAGCTGTAAAAAGTGCTGGTCATGATATCGGTTTGGAGATGTGGTGAGAGGGAAACATGAAGATGAAACCAGGAGATGTCCTTACTGAATCATCAGAGCTGAACAGGTGATGGAGAAACAGGTTTACCTTTTAGGTGACATGAATGAGTTGAAGGGAAGTTATGAACTGTTTCTGAGAGACAAATAACACCAGGATCCTTTTCTAAGTAGCTGACAGCTGGTAACTGTGCAGGGGCGGGTCTAGCAAAGTTTTGCCAGGGGGCCAGGTAGGGCATTAACGGGGAAAGGGGGGCACAAAGAAATACTTTCTTATTCTCATTTAAAATGTCTGGCTGTTATTAAATAATTATCTGAAGCTTACAACCAAAGTTTTTATCTGATGTAAAATGTATAGAAATCATACATATACCAACAAGACAGTGTACATCACTGTCACAACAGCGTTCGTTTTCATTCAAAGGCTTTATGGCTTTAATACCTTGTGGGCCGGTCTTTAGTCAAAATGCCCGGGCTGTTTTTTTTTTTCCCAGTCCAGCCCTGGGCACAACACGCAGTGAATTAATCTGAGAAGGTGCATCAAAAAATAAATGGCCGTGCCAGCGGTGCACATCGCAAATCAGCTCGCATAGACACATTAGTTGTACCTCTTCTTAATGACGGTATCTTAGCTAACAACCCCAAGTACCAGATTCAACTTGTAATTGGCTAAAAATAACTTAGCCTACTGGTAAGAGGGACGTTGTTAGCTTTCCACATTCCGACACTTCAAAAGCTTCAGGAGCTGTCCGCTCAGCACAGCGTCTACACCACAGAGATACATGGATACATCCGTAGACTTGAGTTACAATGCATTTTTGGGACTTTCAGGTGTATGGACCAATGTTTTCTTTTCTGATCAAACCAGAAATCTTTAATGAGCAGCTAGATTTGTCTCACATTAACTGACTGAGTTGATACCAGTTAATGCAACATCGAGCAGCTGGAATCCACAGCTGTGCGTGTTCATGGAGCTTGCGTTTTCACCTGCTGGACATCACTACCTGACAAGTTTAACTGTCTTCAGAACATTGCAGAGGCCTTATTGACAGTATTTGGCTCTACATATCTGTGTGAGATTTTCTCTCACATGAGTGTCCTCAGGTAGCCGTCTGAATGCTGGACACTCGGAGACCTGTGTCTCTGAGTGGGAGACCAGAGATCATATTAACATGTGTGTCTCTGTATTAACAGACATGCCATATTGGCTTAGTTTATTTTTCTTATCATTCTTGTGAGGAGACCATAAATAGCATTTGTATTTTCTGTTGTACAGTCCATTTGCTGTTATGGAGTTCTTGTTATGGAAAAGTGTCTTTTTTTTTGTTTCAAAATAGCTAATAACTATTCGCTGATAGCTGCCAACATCTGCGAACAAATATAATTCTAGAAAGTGGTTCTATATAGTGTGTAACTGTTAATATAGAGCATTATTAAATTTATTGCTAATGCAATCATATGGCACACTGACCTCTGAGGAAATTTTAAATGGCACTCGCCATCAGAAAGGTTGCCTACCCCTGCATTAAACTATGCATGAGGTTCAAGCCTACCAAGTCGAGGTCGCTTGTGCTGAAGAGAGGAAAGGTCACTGAGAAATATTTGTTTTCACTAGGCACCATCAAGATACCATCACTGACTGAGGCACCCGTAAAGAGCCTAGGTAAGGTATTTAACCGCAGCCTGAAAGATGCAGCCTCCATACAAGCGACCAACGAAGACCTGGAGACCTGGCTCTCATCAGTGGATAAATCTGGCCTTCCTGGCAAGTTTAAAGCCTGGATTTTTCAGCATGGAATTCTGCCCCGGATTCTATGGCCCCTCTTAGTCTATGAAGTTCCCATCTCAACAGTGGAAGGATTCGAAATGAGGATCAGCAGGTTTCTGCACAGGTGGTTGGGACTGCCACGAAGTCTGAGTAGCATCGCTTTGTATGGTCATAACAACAAGCTGAAGCTCCCCTTTAGCAGCCTAAGCGAGGAGTTCATGGTGAGCCGGTCCAGGGAGCTGCTCCAATATCGGGAGTCCAGTGACCCCCGGGTTGCCCTGGCTGGAATAGAGGTTAGGACCGGGCAGAAGTGGAGGGCTGCTGAGGCTGTAGACATTGCAGTATCAAGGCTGCAGCAAAGGGTGATAGTGGGCACAGTGGCTCAGGGAAGAGCGGGCTTGGGTAGCAGTAGAACACCAAACTACAATAAGGCACAGGGGAAAGAGAAGCGGTCGGTGATCCTTGAGGAGGTGCAAGCAGGAGTTGAGGAGAAGCGAACCAGCCAAATCGTGCAATTGAGGCAGCAGGGGGCTTGGACAAGATGGGAGCAAGCTGTAGAGCGTAAGGTCACATGGAATGAACTGTGGAAAGCAGAACCCCAGCGGATAAAATTCCTGATTCGGGCAGTATACGATGTGCTACCAAGTCCATCAAATCTCTTCGCTTGGGGGAAGGTGGAGACACCAGGCTGTCTTCTCTGTCAGAAGAGAGGAACCCTGGAGCACATTTTAAGTTGCTGCCCAAAAGCCCTGGCCCAAGGGCGATATCGATGGCGGCACGACCAAGTCCTAAAGGCCGTAGCAGATTCGATCTGCAGCGGGATCAGTCATAATAAGAGCGCCTGCCCAGTTAAGACCAAGGTAACGATTATAAAAGCTGGGGAGAAGCTACCAGTACCATTCCGAAACACCTCACCTGGCCTGTTGGCAAGGGCATAAGATTGGGAGCTGGGAGTTGACCTGGCAAAGCAGTTAAAGTTCCCCGAAGTGGTAGCCAAGACAACGCTGAGGCCAGACATCGTTGTTACTTCAGTTGCCTCCAAGCAGGTAATCCTTCTAGAGTTTACTGTGCCTTGGGAAGACCGTATGGAGGAAGCCCATGAGAGGAAGAGGGCAAAGTATTCCAAGTTAGTGGAGGAGTGCCGGAGTAATGGCTGGCGGGCAAGATGCCAACCCATTGAAGTGGGTTGTCGAGGATTCGCGGGTCAATCCATTTGCAGGGCATACAAAATGCTAGGCATCGTAGGGGCTAACCAGCGAAGAGCCATCAAGTTGGCCACCAACGCAGCAGAAGCAGCGTTGAGGTGGCTATGGATCAAAAGAGGAGAGGAATGGCATGTAGGGTAGCGCTACCTGGACACAAGCTGGGGCTTGATCAACCCTGGCTGGGTCGCCTGGGAGAGGGGGTCTGATTGTTGAAAGACCCGAAATCCCCAATGACCCCAGGTTACATCACTGATGATGTGTCCAGGGGCACCAGAGGGTGTATCATCAACTGTACTGGCCAAACAAAAAAGAAAGACATTTTTAAAAAGTGAAACAACAAAAAGAAGAAAGAAGACTATTCATTAGAGCTGATACTATTGCCATTATCCATCCATCTATCCATGTCAGGATCACAGGGGGGCTGGAGCTTATCCCAGCAACCATAGGGCGAGAGGCAGGGTACACCCTGGACAGGTCGCCAGCCTGATGCAGGGCTGACACAGGGAGACAGACAACCACTAACACTCACATTCACACTTATATTTCACTACTTCAATATTTACTATTACCATCTATACTTTCCAACAATAATAATCGTTAAAAAACGCCAAAAAATATTAACAGGCTACCAAAAAAATTATTTTTGTATTTTATGTTGTAGACCATAGTATAGGTTGATGTGTTTCTAAAGAGAAAAACACATAATGGTCACAAGATATGAGAACTGCATTAAACTCAATCCCACCTTAATTTTGATTGCCACTTCACTCCATCAGGCTTGACATTACTTACAATAATGTTATTTTGACAAGAAAAAAAATGGATACCACACCTTAATTTGGGGTGCAAAGTCAGTAAGCCTTTCTCTTTTGAGTCTTTATGTACCCATGAGAACTAAAACCAAAATTAAAGCTCCCCATTCATTTAGACAGGGTCTTCAAAATAATGTCTCAGATTTGTTCCTTATTCTTCTTGTGTCCACATGCATCTTCCCCAATTTGACAGTTTTTTTTAGGCTCTGACAAATCTGATAACTCAGTTTCACTGCTTCCCTGCATTGATGCCTGCGGTTTCAACCCCTCCACCACTCCAGCATGTATTTGTGGAGAGTGATGACCTTGGAGTAATTTTAGAATCAGTGGTGTTTCTAAACTTGTGAAAATACAATTTAGAGTCCATAATTTAAAGTGTCCTCCACATTTTCCAAAGGAGTCTTCGCTGGGTCTATTCTGGTCCCCGGGCCTTATATTAGACACTACTGGTCTATAACATACAAACTTTTTGCTACACAAGCAGAGGAGCCTCAGGATCACAGACACACGCTCACTCTCATGGTCTCAACATCTGCTTAGTAATGTTTTCCTTTCTGTACTGCCTCTTGTCTTCACAGATACAATCGTCTGTTGTGTCTTATATGGTTAACATGCAGCCATATAGTCCCAGACAGAGGAGACATACTCTATGGGAAACTGCATTTTACCACTAGGTGCTGCTTTGTAGAGTCAGTAGAGCAACATTATAGGCTTGTTAACTACATTGTATCAACACCTAAGAACAGCATCAGTCCAGTTGCTAGTGTATCAACATATTGTGCTGTCAGTGAACAGTTTTAAATCACCTTGTGTCCTCTGAAACTTGTGGTTCTGAGGCCACATCTCCAGTGGCTCCCTGTGATTTTCTTTTTTAAAAGATTTGGTGAATATGAATATGTCATAACCAATAAAGGTAATTAAAGCAGCAAACTCTGAATCAGGACACAGCACACACAGATTGCAATTTAACAGGCTTATTTAATAGGAGTTTAGGATTAACAAGCGAAATGTGCATCCATGTGAGCCAAAGCCTCCAGGTATGTCGTTTGGACCACGTGGCTTTCTATTCTTCATGCTCTTTATACCTGCTGTCACTTCCTCCTTAGTAATACTCTACAGTTCCAGAGTCACTATCCTCTATCCATCCTTCTTTCTCTGCCATTTTCTTTATTCATCAGCTCCTTAAAGTACTCCTTCCATCTCCTCAACACAGTCTCTTAACTCATTATTACACTTGCATCTCTATCCTTATTGACCCTAACCTGCTCCATATCATTTCCAGCTCAATCTCTCTGCCTAGCCAGTTAGTACAAGCCATTTTCTCCTTCTTTATTGTCCAGACTTACATACAGCTTACTATAAGCCTCTTTTATCTTTGCTACCTCTCTCTTTGCTATACTCCTGACAGTACTCCTATTTACTTTTTTTCTAACCTCTTTCTTCGAATACTTTCCTGTACTTCAACCACTAAATCTCCTTTACCTCTTTCCTCTGTCTCTGAGGATACATCGAAGACCTTCATGGCATCCTCCCTGACCACCTCAGCTGTATGTTCCCAGTCACCATCCACCCAGACCCTCAAAACTCCTCAACTCCATGTTTACCTATAGTTCTTCAACTTGCACCATTTAGTCTTTGAGTAAAAACAACATGGACATAACTTTTATTTTTATTGAACAAAAGGATGAGAGCGTAGTGGTAAAGTGGAGACTGCTCCAGGACAAAAACAGCATGCTAACGCTAAGCTAGCCAAGAGCCCAGAGTGATATTAAAGCTGAGTAAATGCTGACCCCAAGCCAGCACTGTGATAAAGTGAGCTGCTAATAATGCTTTCACTTTTTTCTGCATGCAGTGTGTATGTACCAATGAGCACTAAACACAATCTCTTTCAGATAGCACTGACTGTGTAAGATGTAGTCCACCTGTGTGGACCCATCCCATCGTCAGCATTTCTCTCCTTAGCACTAAACTCACCCAACACCTCCTCATCACCTACATATCCATTAAAAACCTGCTTCAATCACCATTTTCTCTCCTCTGAGGACACTCTCTATCACAACATTCAACTTCCATTCACTTACTCTAACTGACCTTCAAACCTGTATGACATACTCACCCATTTATTTTGCAGCTTCAAACTCATGATCCTGTCTGACACTCTCTTCACCTTCACAACACTAGTCACAAACTCTTCCTTCTAGATTACACCTACTCCATTTCTCTACCTATTGGCACCACGGTAGAATAGCTTGAATCCACCTCCAATGGCCCTGGTCTTCTGCACACACACTACATCTACCTTCCTTCTTCTCCATCATATCAGCCAGCTCTCTCCCTTTACCAGTCATAGTCCCTACATTTAATTCTAATGTCCACTCTGCTTCCACACACATTTACACTACCACCAACACACAGGTTTAAACTGTTCCCATTATTATTTTGTGGAGAATCTGAGAATTTATGTAGGGATTCACAATAACTTCTCAGTTGAATTATACTGCTAGACTATAAAGCTCCTACACATTGGACCTGTGAGTGGGAGAATTCAGTCTACATCAATACTATTAAAAAAAAAGCTGTCTTTAAATGCAGTGCTAGGGGTTGTAATGGGCATATTTTTGAAGCCTTATTCCATAGTTTTTGACTATGAAAAATACTGTATAAGTCACAATGATAAAAACATTTAACACACCAATAAAACTGTGTGAGCTATTGGAGGTGAAAATGTGAAAATGTCACATATTCTATTTTTGGTACTTTTTATCCAACAAATATCGTGCATCAGTAACTATGAAAGTGATATAAAACTATAAAACTACCTTTGACTGTTTTGACTCCATGTACTTGTTCTCTTCTGTCTTTCCAGTTCTATTGACCACAAATGGACCAGAAAAACACAATGAACACAAAAAGCAGTAATTGCTGTGATTGTGGCCAATAATCTCTCTAATAAATGAAGGAAACTCTGCATGTGTGGGTGTGGTTTGTGTTTTTTAAAAACAATTCTGACAATTCTCCCCACCACTGGTGACTGAAGTAAGTGCAGTATCGAGTTTCACCTTTAAGAGTCTTCTCCCTGTTACTTTTCAAATTTTTTATGACTAGTATGTGGTTCAAGATGACAGATTTTTTCATCATCATCCAACTGCTCAGCTTCTTACTGGTTTAAGCAGACGTCAAACAATCATGGCTGTTTTTCACTGACTTCCAGTATGATTAGACTTGATTGAGCACTTTTAAAGCACATTTAGAGTTACCAGTCAGTGACACAACAGACCGTTTCTACATCTGCAGTCCGTTTTCTTTTCTCTTGAAATATTCCACCGGCTTTCCTGCGAGCGTGGGATGTTTGGTTTCAGGATGCCTTAATATCGAAGGCTTCAGTGCTTCGTTGGATAGCATTAGTCCACACTAAACACATTGGACTCTTGGGTCCGCCTCGTTTCCTCCGTTCACAAACCCGTTCACAAACCCGTACTTTTTTGCCTTTTTGGGGGGGTCACTTTCATCTTCATTTTTGCCTTTTAAGAACTTCTCCATATCTTTTGCTAACTGCAAATGGTGGGCTGAGTATCTTCTTCTGCTTGCTTATTGAGGCTGATTGACAACTCCCACCAAGTGGTGGGAAGCTGTATTGTAACTGAGATTTTCATGGATAACAGTAGTCCCTGGTGACTTCAATTAATAACTTATGATGTCCTGCAGCCCTCGCAACCCACAGTTGTAAATATTTTTTATCCATAATCCATCAAATAAAATTGAATCAAATGGATAGTCTCTTTTTATAAATTGTTTTATGAGTTTTAATCTTTTAATTTTATGCACATTGCATTAAGCAAAAATGTAATTATATGCAACTATCTTTGACTTGAAAAAATTTGTTTAATATTTAAACCTATTTTCTGCATATTCCAGCATTTAAAATAAAATAATGTTTTGTGTTTACACTCACTCTTTCAAATAGATTCAAGTAAAACACAGCAAAAAATAAATAAAATCAAAGATTCAGAGGCACTAAGTCGTGTTGCTCTTAAATCTACTGTCACCTGTGTAGCAGGAGTGGGGTGGGTGGAGGTTTGCCCAGTGCCGCAGCAGTGATGTCACTGGAAAGATCAAGCCGCCACAGGAATGTGATATTCCCGTGGCGGCTTTACAGTACAGTTTAATTTTTCACTGTAGTAATCCCTTACATTACTCATTACTTGAAAAAAGTAATCGGATTACAGTAACACATTGCTTGTAATGCATTACAGCCCATCTCTGTTCAGGAGTGTCAGACACAATCGAACTTCACCTCACAGAATCAAAACACCTGACCCTGATGTCAGAAGCTTTCCAGGGAACAACACAGTGGGAATCTGATCATTGGTTGAAACCAATGAGTGCCCTCTCATCACCTGCTGATACTCCCAGGAAACCCAGCAAGTTAATAAGCCTTTTTTTCTGGCAGGCGTCTTTCAGCAGTTCTTCCACTTGCACACAAGCATTTTTCAGGGAGATGGTTTAAAGTTCAAGGATTGAACTGGTTTAAACATCAAACCGTTGGGAATGAAGTTGACAACCCCCTTTTCATAGAAAAGCATTTTTTGGGACTTCAGTGGCTAAAAGATTGAAAATGCTGAGAGAAGACGGGTACTTTTAAATGTTATTTTGAAGTTACAAAAATGCATGTTTAACCCTCTCAGGCTCAAATTAAGTTTTAGTTGCTAATGCACAACCAAGTCCTGCAGTGGTACTTCTGAGTAAAAAAACCTCATAAAATATGTATGTGGGGTAATCAGGTTGTTAGTGTTTTAACTGTTGCAAATCTGCAACGCCTGCCTTGAGAGGGTTAAAAGAAAAAAAAGAAACATGGTTTCTTTCTAGCAATAGTTGCCATTTTAGAATGGATGGTTACATCACTTAAAAGCCTCATGTCCAGATTTGTGGCAAAGAGTAAAAAGTCTTTCACTATAGTGGAAGAGTTGATTTTGCCTGTACATATGTGACGTGAGATGATCGGAGAGGCTGCTGCAAAGAAGATACTGACCATCCTACTTTCAAACGACACTGTGAGCCAAAGTATTACAGACATGGCCTTAGACATACAGCATCAGCTTCTGGAAAGGATAAAAATTAGTCCAGTTTTCTCTTTGCAACTAGACTCTAAACAATAGAGTCCACTGATGTCATGAATGGTGCATTGCTGCTGGTTTTTGTTTGCTGGGACAAAAAACAAAAAAACACTGGACCTGGGCTCCTTCTGGATTGGTGTTTTAAAGGAGTACCCATGTCTGGCACTGACAACTGTGAAACTCTTTCTCCCATTCACAACTACGTATCTGTGTGAATCAGGATTTTCCATTGTGGCCACAACCCCACAACCAAGGCCTGAAACAGACTCAGAGCAATATTGGAAGCTACTCTGAGAGTGAGCCTTTCCCCCATTCCACCCAAACTGGATCTGATCATGTCTCAGAGGGAGGCTCAAGTTTCTCATTAAGAGGTGAACATAAAAGGGGAGTTACCTGTTGTGACTGTTTGTTGTTGTTCATTTGTCTCAATTATAAAGAGTAACTTCTGGTTCTGCCAATAAAAAAAGGTTTACTGCTGAAGCAGCTTTCAGCTATATTTTCATTTGCACTTTATTTACATTGTATAACAGTTTATTTATTTATTTTTTCACTTAATTAAAAATTTATTTTGAATGTATTTATTTTATTAGCACATTATTTATCCAATTTTTCGCTTTTTTCTTGTCTCTTTTGCTGTAGTAATATTGAATTATTATTATTTTTGTGTTATTAAGCCTGACTTAAGCCTTTCAGTTTCTACTTGCCGTTTGATTTGTTCCATGAATTGTTAACCTGTTTGTCATTTGTTTTATGTGCAGGTTCACATACACATAATAAATTAATATCTTTGTTTGTTTTTTTTTTTTTTTAGGGGGGGGGGGTTGTTTTTTTGTTTGTTTGGGGGGGTTTTTGACATCAACATCAACATCAGCTCTTCTCTGACAGCATGGTGGGAGTTTCTAAAAATGACAGAGTCTTCATTAATCCCATGGAAACGTACACCTATCTGGAACAATCCAGACATATTACAAAACAACAATATGATCAACTTGCCAGAGTGGAGTTATAAAGGAATTAAATACTTGGAACATATATTGGAAGGAACAGATTTTATTTCGTTTGACAGACTAGTTATACGATATGGGATCAACAAGAAACGATTTTTGGAATATCAAAAAATTAAATGCACAATAAAAAAGAAATTTAAGCCCAGTGAAGCTGAATTACAAACACCATCAAGTGTGGTACAATTTTTTAATCTAAAAACCCCAAAATTATTGTCTAAAATATACAGAACACTTTCTAAAATAGATGAATCAATATCCCTTCCTATTGCAAAATGGGAAGCGGATTTATCGATTGGCTTAGACCAAAACTTCTGGTCTTTTTTTTTCCTAAAAACCTTTCAGTGGATCAGAAATCCCAGTTTCCAATTAATACAATACAAAATACTACATAGAGTGCACTATACCGGTCATAGGATGTTCAAGATGGGCTTTACGTCTTCCAACAGCTGCTCACATTGTCAACGCAATACACCGGATAATTACATCCACACGCTTTGGTTCTGTCCACCAGTTCAGAAGTTTTGGCACGGGATATGTGAAGACTTATCAAAGTGTCTGAAATGTAACATTCCAGCCTCCCCTTTAGTGTGCTTGCTGGGCAACTTGGATGAGGTCACTACAGAAATGAACACAGCCCACATTGTTTTTACAGCCCTATGCACTGCCAAGAAAACAGTCCTCATTAACTGGAAAAATAAAAATAATCTTAATTCTAACCAATTTAAAAGCCATCTAATAGATCACGTTAGCCTTGATACAGCCTCTGCCACCACATTTGATCAATCCCTCTGGGCTCCTTTGATCGGCTTCATCACCTAGTGGGGGTGGGGGGTCATGGTTTGGTCCTGCCTTCGCTATTGTGGTTGATATGGGGGTAGAGACGGGCTTAGGGCGTCTGGGGATTCCCTAGGGACGTTTTCCCTGGAGGGCCTAACCCGGGGGTTGTTGCCATGACCTGGTTAGGGGCTCTGGTGGCTCTTAGATGGTGTTTTCCTTGTGGCTGCGTACAGTGGAGATGGGGGAGGGTCTGTGCTGGCGGACGTTGGTTACTGGCCTGGTAGCCTTGCTGCCCCTGTGTGGGTCCGGGACGGGCGTGGGGGCTTGGGGGTCTGGGGGTGCTCCTCCCCCGGGCTGGGGCTCTGGCTGGGCCTTGGGGGCTTGGGTCCTGGTAAATGTGTCGCCAGGGTTGTGGGTGGGCGGGTGGGTGCATGGGGGTTCAGCCCTGGTGCGGGGGACCTCTAGTGCATTGACCCAACTGGAGGGCTCTCCAACCAGTGGGGAGGCTGTTACAGCTTTGCAGATGGTCTCCTCTCTCCAGGAGCTCGCTCTGCAGGTGGGGGAGAGATATAGGAGAGGTGGAGAATGAACTCAACCTGGCTGTCTATTGTCTTGTGTAGTCTGGGAGATGAGTGGATGATGGGGTGGGTGCAGTTTTCTCTGTGGTGGGGTCGGGTGGGCTGCCCCGGACTCTGTGGGGCTGGGCGGTGCTGCTGCTGTGGGCCCCAGCCCGGATGGGCCTGGGCCCCCTTGCCCTGATGCGTTCCAGGGTGTGGGGGTGCCTACTGGGGTCAGCAGGGGAGCTGGCCCCAGGGAGGGGCCACTTGCCCCTCCCCTTTTTCCCTCCACCCTCAGCTGCCTCCCTCTTCCCGCTCCACCACATGTACCCACACATGCAGGGCTTGGGGTGCAGGTGTGTTACCAGGGTGCAGGGGAGGCACTCCCCCTCTGTCCCCTTCTGGCCACCTGTGCCTCAATTTTATTCCGTGACCTAGACATCCACATTACTCATACTCTCATAACACATACATATAGGGCCTTGGGGGTGGGCACATTATACAGCGTCCAGAGGATGGTCTGTGTATTCAAACCCACCTCTGGCGCTGGTGCCCAACCCTCAATTTTAAATGCATATAGACATTGAGGGTTTTTCAGGAGCAGCCGTGCTGCTCTCTGGCAGGAAGCACCATGCCCTCCTGTGTTTTAAATGCACTTTAGTACAACACGCAGCAACACTACATATGAGCAGGAGGAGGGAGGTTTGGGGTCTTCACTCACCCCCGTTCTCTGTTAACCATCGGGGCTGGGGGGCTGGGAGGAGGTGTTGGCCGTCAGATTGGGGACTGGGATGCGGGGCCTCCCTGCTACTACAGATAAGGTGGCGGTCTGCTTGCCTCCACCCCAGGGAAAAGGGTTACATCTCCTGGGTTTAGGTATGGTTTGCCCCTCTGGGGGCGAGGGTACCTGAACCTGGGATATAGAGTATGTTTTTAGGGAGTGTGATTGTGTGTACAGTGTATTTTTCTGTTTGTCTCCACGTCGGGTGAGTGCAAAATATTTGCTTATGTGTATATGGGGGTGGGAATACACGTTTGTGTCTGTGTGCGTGTCTTCGTCTCTGTCTATATGTCAGGTCGGGTCTTAGACTCCACCTCTCTGAGAACATCTCAGGCTCTCCAAGGTATGGAGGCCTCCCCTCACCACACTCCCTGCCAGTGGCTGATGCCCTCAGACGTCGTTGCGTTGGTGGTTCTTGGTGTCTGGGGCTGGGAGCTCATGTATGTACCAGCTCACTCCTGGCCGGGCCTGGCGCCTGTGGCCCGGCTGGGCCCCTTCTCGGGGGTGGGGCGCCCTCAGGCTTCTGGCCTCTGGGCCTGGGGCTCGGTCCTCTCTGGCACAGCTGGCTGCCGGCAGAGCCTGCGGGCACGTCACTCCAACCCCCTCTGGCCTCTGCTCCATGGCTGTGCAATTCTCCACATTAATGTTTTAAAACTCTTTTATTCCCCCCTTGGATGTTGAACTTCAACCATCATCTTTGCTGTTTAGTTTTAGAATCATACAAAAGATTTCAAATATACAGATATCTAGCAAAATAAACCAAACCCTCAGTTTATATCCACAGCCACTGGAACATCTTAATTTCACAGTGAAGAGTGAACAGTTCTGTGGCTCGTGACAACAGAGCTGAAAACCTCTCAAAACCTATGATTTGCAGAAGGCATAGCCACTAGAGGAATGGGTTTAGATTAATGTACTTAGCCCTGCAGGATTATTTAGACTATATTGATGACGAAAGATCATGTGCAGTACTTTTTAAAACAGCAATGAATATACCTTTCTGAGCTAAAAGACCTCTTACAGCTAAAACCTCTTGCAGCACTTTTTGTACACAGTGGCTACATCCTCAGCCCCATCACTGGACTCTTTTAAGAAGCTCTTAAACAGGGATGTCATTTTTTTTGCTTGTTTTTTTGTAAAGCCTCCCTATGCTTATTGAAATGCTCTATACAAAATTAGAATTATTACTTTGTTAGTAGGAGGCGTTTGCAAAAAGAAATCATTCATCCTGGGTTCTTTTTGGTTAAGTCTCTGAAAATGACAAAGATAAAAAAAACTTTCACAGGCATAAAATAGTATTTTTGCACCAGCAAGGTGGTTACAAAGGAGATATTAGTTGAAAACTAGCATGGTGTTCAGTGTGACCTTAAAAAATTGGAGGTAACTGGAGAAGTGGTGGACAAAAGAATTGGCTGTCACTATTTACAGATGTGAGATTGTGATATTATCTTATGCCATGCTATACCCCTGATTAATGATTGTGAAATTATTATGTAGTTTTAGTTTGCATTATTCTCCTGAATTAGAAGGTGATAATTATTACACTTATTAGACTGATTTGTATTACATTAGGCTGCTGATTCAGTGTGAATGAATGATATTGCTTATGATGCATTATACTGCTGAGTTATAAGAAATACTGTTTTCAGAGAGTCAGGACCGTGCTTTTTCTGATAGTAGAGGAGACAGAGAGCACATTCCATGGGAGCTTCACTCCCACCGTTGTTGAAGGCAGACGAAATAGGGAGCCAAGGCCATAAGTCAGGCTCGCTTTTGATGAGAGAGTCCCAAACATGATAGCTTGAACCAAGTTTGAATAATTAAGAGACCAACTGAGGAAGATAATAAGTGAGGGAGGCGTAGTAGGGAAAGGTGTTTGTTTTTGTCTCATGTCTCAGAGGTTGTTGTCTCATCCCCAGGGCCAGAGGACGGCTAGAGAGGGTCAGAGCGAGGGCAGTAGACCTGGGAACGGTGACACAGACCCATGATGCCATTGATGGACATGGAAGCAGCTGAGTGGGCCGAGGAGCGACACAACGCAACGCAACGTATGGTGACCTCTTGTGGTCAAGAGGTCAAGAGAGGGAGGGAAACGGCCTTTTCCGCCTAAGCTGTGATGACCAATGGGAGAAGGGCTCACTCTGGACAAATATTTTACTGCTACTATTCATAACCATCATCATTACCATTACATCAATTATCATTTCATCAAAGTATTTATTGAAGCTGTTGGCCTTACGTTAAAACTTGTATTACAGGTGTTATCATAATCACATATTAATCTTTATTACAGGTGCAGTCATAATCATTTTCTACACACCTTGCATTTTGTGCTTATTTAAAGAGTTGAAGCTCAGTCAGTTAATTGAGGGTCGTAAGCTTTGTTTGGCGCTATGTCCAGACAATCTATTGTGTAAGTGACTTAGGGCTGTGAAAGATTGCCTACACGCCTACAAAACACATATACCATGTTATTCATTATTATCTTTTATTCATTTATATCCTTTTTATTAAGCTTTGAGTAGTGGCATTTGATTAAAACATTTATTCAACATATTACATATATAGTTTCATTTAGGTTATTACACACGAGAGTGGCCTCTGTCTGTAAGGTTGTCGGCGGGGTGAGACAGAGTGTGTTTGAGGTCGAGACACACACACACACACAAACAGTAGTTAGACTCATGTTTAGGTAAGAGTTCAAATAATAGTTTGCAAAACCTTGTAGCTGCAAAATTATGTCTGCATAAGGGGCAGTTTGTTCCAGGAGACAAGTGAGAGTTAGAAGATTAACAGGAAGCACCTGGCCTCGAGACGGAGATAATGTTCTTTTTAACACTAGAATTACTGAGCCTTTTTTCCTGGTGCAAGTCCCTACTACCAGATTTACTGGCCTGCGCAGATTTATGTAAATTCCCCGACCTTAACACCTCTTGGCACCCCGCTGAGATTTTCACAGGTCTTCAGCTCCATTGTTCTCCTGCTTTTGTTGTGCAAACACACCTCCCCAACCCCTAACCATGAGAGATTCAAGTTTTCCTTCCTGCAAGACTGCTTTCCTTCCTTACCTGCCTGCATGCCTGTCCATAAACATATATACACAGAGTTGTACATATATTTATATATTTATATAGCCACACCTTATATAATATGCATAAAGTCTAGTTATACACACAGACATCTATATCATATACACACACACACATATATATATATATATATATGTGTGTGTGTGTGTGTATATGATATAGATGTGTCTGTGTGTATAACTATGTATGTGTGTATAACTATGTATGTATATATATATATATATATATATATATATATATATATATATATATATATATATATATATATATATATATAAAATGTTTGTATAGTGCACTTTCTATACTGTGCTCTGTCCACTTTTTGCAATGACAATGCAGATTTTCCACTTGTGGGACAAATAAATGCAGATTTGCTGTGTGTGTGTGTGTGTGTGTGTGTGTGTGTGTGTGTGTGTGTGTGTGTGTGTGTGTGTGTGTGTGTGTGTGTGTGTGTGTGTGTGTGTGTGTGTGTGCGCAACATTGGCATTTGTTTACTCAGATCCAAGGCAGGCCAAACCTCTGTGTTACAACCTACATACAAAAGACAGACATTCACAATATATGGGTACACAAGTCTGTTTTATTTCAAAGTGTTTCAAACTTTACAGCGTTTGCAAACCCAGTGTCCATCATCCCTGCATTTGGCACAGGTGAATTTCTTACATGTTGCACAGGTAAATCTGCTGCGATTCCTGTTGCAGCTCTCTTGCACCTGGCACTGTGTTGTCTTTACAGTCCCTGGCACAGCAGCTGCAGCAGCCTGCCTCTGTGCTAAGATTTCCTTGTGCTGCATGAATCGGCAACGAAGTTGCTGAGCTAGAAAACGCAGAAACAATCTTCTTTTGCCTGTCCACCCTGTACATGCCTTGTACAAAATGTAGGCATTCACTGCCGCCAGGTCCAGCATATTGTAGAAAACCGCTACTGGCCACCTGCGTGTTGCTGATCTTACAGAATACATCCGTGCCATTTGGTCCAACACGTCTACACCACACTGTAAAAGCAGAGCGAGAGAGTCATGAGTATATGTTTTTTTCTATAGGCCTGTATAGCACACATCAGAAAACATTGTAGCACTGGTGTAAATTGTACACATTCACATACCTCCATGTGGTTGTAGTCTGTGATCGTGTTGGGTTTCCTCTTTCTGCCGTCTTGGTGCATGGAACTTAGAACACACACAGTCTTGTTTTTTTTAGGTGCATAAATTGTCAAGGAGACACTGCCACTTCTAAGCACTGAAGTGGAGAATACCTCTCGCTTTGCAGTATCTTTTGCAAGTTGAGGAAGTTCACGCGGACTTTATTCACCGTGCCCAGTAATGTTGTTTTTGCGCTGCAGCAGTCTGTGCGACAGTGACAGTGAAGTAAAGAAATTGTCCGTTGTGACATTTCTCCCATCATCCAAAAACGCTCCATCAGTTTCATGACCACGTTCTCTGCCAGCCTCTCTCCCTTCTGACGACTGGGGTCCTTTCCCAAGTAAGGAGATGCACTGCAGACATATTTGGTGTCCAAATCCGTGGCCATCCAGAACTTGATCCTAAATTTGTCTGGCTTGGTTGCAATATACTGGGTGAATGGACAACGAACCTTGGTAGGGAACAGCTGTTCATCTATGGTCATGTGTTCCCCTGGGTGAAACTCTTAGCACAGTTCTCGTTGAAGCGTGTCCAGATGTCGGAGATCGCTGCAAATTTGTCTGTTTTCACCCGTTCTGCCCGCGTGTCCCTGTCATCAAATCGAAGGTGTTGCATAATTGAAATGAATCTATCTCGGGGCATTGTCTCTTTGATTAGTGGCACCAGAAAACTTTCTGACCAGCAATCCACAATGGCACCAACAGGACACATGATTGCTCTTACAAACAGGATTGAAATGAATGCCATAAGTTCATGAACTTAAAGCATAAAGTCTAGTTATACACACAGACACATCTATATCATATATATATATATATATATATATATATATATATATACACACACACGTAGATAGATAGATATGTGTGTGTGTGTGTGTATATACATACACCAATATTTTTGAATACACGTGTCCATATTTATGTTTCCAGATTGTTTGTATAGTGCACTTTCTATACCGTGCTCTGTCCACTTTTTGCAATGACAATGCAGATTTTCCACTTGTGGGACAAATAAATGCAGATTTGCTGTGTGTGTGTGTGTGTGTGTGTGTGTGTGTGTGTGCAACATTGGCATTTGTTTACTTAGATCCAAGGCAGGCCAAACCTCTGTGTTACAACCTACATACAAAAGACAGACATTCACAATATATGGGTACACAAGTCTGTTTTATTTCAAAGTCTTTCAAACTTTGAAGCAACCTTGGTGAGGAACAGCTGTTCCCTACCAAGCATTCTTTGCAGCTGGCAACAACGGTCGTGCATTCAGTATAGTTGTGACTTCAAAAATCTCATGAGTAAGTTGAAGCATTTCTATCAGGCATTTCTGAAAGTTGTAACACAGAGGTTTGGCCTGCCTTGGATCTGAGCAACTCTGAGTGAGCAAATGCAAATGTGCCAGGCCTCAAGGACAATGGGTGGTTTGCACAACAAAAGCTGTAGGAGAAACAAGCTGACGACCTGTGAAAATCTCAGCAGGGGTGCTTAACACCTCGGGACTTGCACCAGAAAATAAAAAAGCCAGTAATTCTAGGGGGTATTGGGTTTAGGGAAGTTACGCAAATTTGCGCAGGATAGTAAACCTAGTGTTAAATGTGTCAAAAGTCGTCAACATTTATTGTATTGTACCTTCTTGACGCATGAGGGGGCGTTCTAATACCCTGATGTTATAAAACAACTGCTTGTGTAGTCTTGGGCGGAGATCAATGCTGGTGTGTGCAGTGTTCATCTCCCCACACGTGTGTTCAGTAAAAATCATTGTTTGACCAACTCTTCTGGACCAGTGTTGTTTTTGTACTCATCCTCAATATTTGAACCCGCAACACAGAGAAGGTGAGAAGAGATTTACAGTTGCAAGTGTCTACTCTACAGCCATCAGTAAAATCAGTCGAGGTTCTGAGGCTGCATTTCAGCCAGTGGTATTATCAAAAGATAACCATCATATTTTGATCCACCATGCAATGCTATCTGTCAATCAGCTGTCAATAATCTCAACACACCATTGTGGTAAAAGCACACCTGAATAAAACTACACACAGTGGAAAACTTTGAGTCATGGTGTGGGATTGTCTTTACAAAGAGAAAAACAAAACACAGACAACATCCAAAGAAGAGCTTTGGAAGGTAATTCAAGAAGCTTGGAGAATGATTCCTGAAAACTACAAATATAGCATAAAAAGGAATGATGGTTGGCTCAAGACTAACCCTGACAAAGCCACCCTATGTCAACAAAGTGTCCAGGTTTTTATGAACAAACACAGTGTACTATTCCTGGTATTTCACTGTTCTTGATAAGCTAAACTTGTTTATAGGTTTAAACTGTAAAAACCCAAAATGCATTACTTATTCTGAAATTACATAAAGTAACAAATAAGACATGAACACGAGTGAGCGAAGGTCATAGGGGGTCAAAGCAGACAGAGGTTGAATGGATGCCAACAGTGACAGAAGCAGACAAATGCAATGATCATGCCACTCTATATGTGGTGTATGTGTAGCTGTTCATCTTTGGAAAATGTTTGTCTGCTGCCCCAAATGTGTTACAGTTTTAAATTCTTTGTTGTTCTCTCTTTTTGTTGAATCAGTTATTGCTATATTGTAAAATAACATATGTAAAAGTGTACATTGTAGCTTTTTATATCCCACCAAGTGCTAAAGTTACCTTGCAGGTGACTTATCTCTCCTAGTGTGAGGTACACTTACCAGCATGTTGCACTGTGACCCAAGTTTGGAAATGTTCTCAACAAGATGTACACAAACAGACACAAAACCTACAGGGCTATACCCCTTCCTACCTTGGAGAGCCACACAGATGCTCAGTTATGATAAAATCACTTGGAATCAGAACCTACTGGATTTGTGGATGTAGAAAGCAAATTATCGGCTTAAGTGTGTGGATGATGTTCCCAGAACAACCAATGTCCAAACCCAACGGGAAACCTTGGGTTACATCTACACTAGCCCGGATAAATTTGAAAACAGCACTTTCGTCTGAAAACACTCCGAGTCCACACTGTCGTTTTCAGTCGTTTTCACAGAGTTGTGCATCCACATAGAAACGGGCGAAAATGCTTATGTTCCAGTACTGTTCATGCGTGAAACACAAGATGATTTGACCTACCTCATTTCTGTCTGCCATTTATTTACTTTGCGGCTCTTTGAAACGTCGCGGCAAAAGGTTGAGGAAAAGCACCGAGTTTTTTAAATGGACTAATAATGAGGTGGAGTTGTTGCTGCGAGTAACACAAAAGTACAAAGTTGCAAAAGTGAGTGAGAATTAAAGAATTTGTACATGCTTCAGATAGCTTTTCTACAAACTGATCAAATCAAAATCAAATCAAATAGAAATTTATTTATATAGCACATATTAAAAACAACAAAGTTGACCATAGTGCTTCACAGTCAGTAAAAGCATGAGACAATTAAAACAAAACAATAAAAAACAGGGCAGGAAACAATAGGTGACAACACAACAAGCCAGATAACAGCCAACTAGTTAGAATCAAAAGCCAAAGTAAAAAGATTTTAAGACGTGATTTAAAAGACTGGATAGACTCGGCGGTACAAATATGAACAGGGAGGTTATTCCAGAGTCTAGGTGCTACGGTTGCAAAGGCCCGGTCACCTCTCGACTTAAATCGAGACTTAGGTTGTGCTAGGAGCATCTGATTGGACGATCTAAGTGCTCTATCGGGATTGTACAAGTGGAGGAGTTCGGAAAGATAGCTGGGCGCTAAATTATTTAGAATTTTAAAAGTGAACAAAAGAATTTTAAAATCTATACGATATTTAACAGGGAGCCAATGTAAGTTGGCTAAAATTGGAGTGATATGTTCATAGATTCTAGTACCTGTTAATAAATGTGCAGCTGCATTCTGAACTAACTGAAGTCGGTAAGAGAAAAGTGTTGGAGGCCCAAGTAGAGGGAGTTACAGTAGTCCAATCTGGATGTGATAAATGCGTGGATAAGCTTTTCAAGGTCCTTTAGAGGAAGGAACGGCTTTGCTTTGGATATCTGACCCAACTGGTAAAAGCTGTTTTTTGCCACAGTGGAGGCCTGTTTCTCAAGTTTAAAAGAGCTATCTATGAAAAATCCGAGGTTTCTTACAGTGAGCGAGGGATGGCTAGCAAGAGGCCCTAGGGCATCAGCTAACTGGTCTGGCAGAATGTGACTATCAAAAACTATGACTACTTATTCTCACTGAAAATTATGTGATAACCAAATTTTAACTTCATGCCGACAGTTGAACAGAGGTTGCAAAGAAGCAGACACATCGGATTTCAAAGGTGAATAAATCTGGATATCATCGGCATAACAGTGAAAGGACATGTTTTTTTTGTTTTTTTTTTAATTAATCCCAACGGCAACATGTACAAAGAGAAAAGAGCAGGATTAGGGTCAAGGTTTTTCTTTTTCATAATAGGCTGCACAACAGCATGCTTAAAGACAGACGGTACACAACCTGATGACAATGATGCATTCAGTAGAAGTAAGATACAAGGACCTATAATATGTAAAGCTTCCTTAAAGAAACGAGAAGGAAGAATATCGTGTGGGGAACCAGAGATTTTAAGATGATCAATTATATCTTTTAAAGCAGAATGAGACACTGGCTCAAACTGTTGAAAGACAGTCAAGCATTCAGAGACGGGAACTGGGTCTAAAACTGACGATGAATGAGATGGATGAGAAGCCCTTAGAGCTGAGATTTTTTCAGAGAAATACTTCAAGAATTTATCACAAAGAGCAGGGGAGGTATCCCTATGAGCAATAGTGCAAGGGTTTATCACAGAGTTAAAAATATTAAAAAGGGCTCGGGGGTTGTAGCTATTAGTCATAATAATGCTAGACAAAAAGGCAGATTTGGCAGCTTTAACAGACTTCTGATACTTAGATAAACAATTATGAAGGATGTCCAGAGAGACGTGGAGTTTGTCTTTCCTCCATTTTCTCTCAGCGCGACGACATTCATGCCTAAGGACGCGAGTAGAATCATTTAGCAAGGGTTGGCGTGAGGATTTGGCACGTTTAATCCTCAGAGGTGCCACAGAGTTAAGAATGTCAGCGCATGTAGTATAAAAGAGGTTAGCAAGCTCATCCGCTGATAAATCCCCATTACAGTTAGCATCAGAGAGGGGAGAGTCAAGGAAAGCATCAGTGAAGTGGGCGATTGACTGGGAGTTAATCGTGCGCGTTTGCCGCACAGCACCATCACTGTTCAATTCCACATTGGTCACTACAGTATTAAACAAAACCGGAAAGTGATCTGAAATCCCAGAGTCCTTAATGTTCGTGATGCAAATGTCCAGACCATAAGACAGTACCAAATCAAGTATATGACCTTTTGTGTGAGTTGGTTCACTTACCCACTGGGTGAGATTGAAGGTGTTAATAAGGGAAAGGTAGCTAGCCAACTGTCCTCACAGCAAACATGAATGTTAAAGTCACCAACAATTAGTATACGGTCATAACGTAAAACAAGACTCCCCAGTAGATCAGCAAATTCTGGAATAAAATCCTTGACGAGTTTCGGGGGGGGATACACCACAGCGCAGAGAATGGAGGGGAGGCAGTTCACTTCCAGTAACTGCACCTCAAAACTGGGGTGCAGAACAGGTAGCAGCTGCCGACATCGAAGTTTGTTTTTAAAAACTGAAGCTAGCCCTCCACCTCTGCCAGTGGTCCGGGGTGAGCTAATAAAAGCGTAGTCAGGTGGGAGCAGTTCCGAGAAGGAAAAAAGCTCACCAGGGCGAAGCCAAGTTTCCGTCAGGAATAAGAAATCCAGCCCTGACGATAGAATAAGATCGTTTAAAACGAAAGTCTTATTCGCCAGTGACCTTGTATTTAACAAGGCCATACGGAGAGTGGTCACACTGTTACTGGTTGGAGAACGCAGCAGCAGGCGAAGGTTGCCGTGATTCGTACCTCCTCTGGAGGACCGCACCCAGCACCAAGCGGGTGGAAGATAAACAGCGATGACAGAACAGTCTGAAGTTAGCATGGTCCCGGATGGCAGGAATAGACGGTAGTATGTCTACAGAATAGCGATCATTTGTCGCAACTTGTGAATTTAAATAGGCCTTGATATGAACACGGATGCCGCCACATTTACCCCATCTCCATGAACGTTTCCTTTGAGGGAAGGTAGATGGTAAGCGGCGTAGGTAATCAGGAAAGTCCTTCGAGAGCGGAGGAGGATTCTCAGATTTCCATTTAAAATCTTGCGTCTGGTAGTCCAAAGGCTGGAGATTCAAAAGAGTTTGGCGATCATTGGCGATCATAACATGAAGACATCAGGGCAGCACATAGAGAGAAGGACGACAAACAGCAAAAAACAGCGGAGGAGGCGGCTTGCCACGAACACTGGCTCCATAGTTTTCGAAAAGGCTCCGGGTTCGCTGTCCACACTGCGACGCAAAGAAGACATTTTCAAATGTATCGGCTTTGGAGAGCATTTTCAAAACACTGCATTTTCCTTGACTGAAAATGCAGTCTCAGTGTGGACGGAAGGCCAAAACGGAGAGAAATACGTTTTTCAAATGAAAACGTATTAGTGTGGGCATGGACTTGGTTGAATGTAGTGGTCAGATCACTTCTGTGATTCAAGGTCTCTGTGTCCGGGTCTGGTGATGCAGTGGCACAAGAAGGAAAATCATTGCAAGCACAAAAGAAGGACAAAATCTGTCTACACTCAAAAAGGCAATGGCCACTTCTCCATCACTGAACTTCAGAGCATGTGGGCGGCATTAAGAGCATCACAACAGAAAAGGTAGCCAAATTCCCCAAATGCCCAGCTGTTCGTAAAGCTCTTAACACCTTTTGAAGTCTTCAACACTTCTCGGGGATCACACTCAGCCGACCACTAGGTGAGAAGCCTACAACACAGGATATATTGGAGGAAATCATGAAAACAAGAAATGAAATAAATGATTTGACTACACATGTAATAAAAAAAAATCTATTGTTTCTTAAACAAAGGTATTACAAAGGAGGATCTAAAGCAATGAATGTCTTAGCCTGAAAATAGCACATAATACAGTTCACAAAATTAAACATCCAGTGAGAAAACTAATAAAAAATAAATTATTAGGAGTTCAGGGTGCATTTGAAACATTTTATAAGACTCTTTATGCTAATAAGACAGAGAGTAGTATAGTTGAAATGGACAGTTTTTTAGACTCTCTTGATTTACCAGTACTGAATGAAGAACAGAATAAAACTTTGATTGAAGATATAACAGAAAAGGAACTAAGAATAGCAATAAGTAAAGTTAAAATAAATAAATCCCCAGGATCGATGGATATACAGCAGAATGGTACAACGAGTTAAAAGAAGAATTAATACCAGTGATGCTTCTCACACTGAATTGGGTCCTAAAGAAGGCTCAAGTACCTTCTAGCTGGAAAGAAGAAATTATTTCTGCCATCCCAAAAGAAAACAAGGATAAATTAGAATGTGGGTCATATAGACCAATATCTGCTCTTAATACAGATTATAAGCTGTTTACATCTATCATGGCTAGACAATTAGAAAAGTTCTTACCTACCTACTCTAATTCATAATAATCAGACAGGTTTTATTCGAGAGCGCCAAATACAAGATAACGTACGAAGGACATTACAAATTATTAACCATATTCAAAAGAATAAAATAGAAGCAATGGTAATTAGTATAGATACAGAAAAAGCGTTCGATTCAGTTAATTGGAACTTTCTTTCCCGAGTCTTACATAGATTTGGTTTCCATGATATAATAATTAGGACAATACAGGCACTTTATGATAACCCTACGGCAAAGATTAAAATTAATGGTTACCTATCAAATAGTATTAAGCTGGAAAGAGGAACAAGACAGGGCTGTGCGTGTTCACCACTATTATTCGCGTTATATCTGGAACCATTGGCTCAATATATAAGGCAAAACAAAGAAATAGAAGGCATTAATATCCATGAGAAGGAGCATAAGTTAGCCTGCTATGCAGATGATATTTTAATATTTTGGGGTCAACCAGCAAACTCTCTACCTAAATAAGTAAAACAACTATATTCCATGAGAAGAAATTAAAAATAAGTACCAATTAGCATGGCAAACAGAGTATTTTAAATATCTGGGAGTTATAATACCTAATGATCTCACAGAACTATTAGAACAAAATTACTTACCAATACAAAAGAAAATTAAGGAAGATATAGCGAAATGGAATTTAATTCCATATTTAAGTTTATATTTGTCATGGTCCTGAATCCGTGGACTCAGTGATTTTGTGTTTGGCATATTTATTGTTATTATTATTATTATTATTATTATTATTATTATTATTATTATTATTATTATGATTAGTATTATTATTTGTGGACTGTTTGGGGATGGTTTGTGTTTTGGGATTTTGGGATTCTGGGTTTCTGGGTTGGTGCTCCCTCTTTTGGTCCCTGGTGTTAGTGTTCCCCTGTCTTGTCAGGTTAATCAGGTCCAGCTGTGTCTCCCACCTGTGTGTGATTTCCCAGTGTCCCTCTGTGTATTTATAGTGTGTGTCTGCCTGTGTTCCTCGTCGCGTAGTCTGTGTTTCTCCGTGTAAGTCAGTGTTTCTCCGCGTCTCCCTGCCCAGCCTTCTTCGTGTCATCCTCTGTGTTACCCTGTGTTACTCTGTGTACTCTGCATTGCTCTGTGAACCTCTCCGTGAATCTACTGTGTGCTCTCCCTGCTGTCCTCCCTTTGTTTTCAGGTTTACCGTTCTATAGTTTAGTTTTTCTCAGTTTAGTTTATCCTAAATTCTGTTTTTGCCATCCCCACTTTGTGTTCTGTCATTTAATTCAATTCAATTCAATTTTATTTATATAGCGCCAAATCACAACAAAAGTCGCCTCAAGGCGCTTTATATTGTACAATATACCCTATAATAATAGATACAGAGAAAAACCCAAGAATCATATGACCCCCTATGAGCAAGCACTTTGGCGACAGTGGGAAGGAAAAACTCCCTTTTAACAGGAAGAAACCTCCGGCAGAACCAGGCTCAGGGAGGGGCAGGCCATCTGCTGCGACCGGTTGGGGTGAGAGAAGGAAAACAGGATAAAGACATGCTGTGGAAGAGAGACATAGATTAATAACAGATATGATTCAATGCAGAGAGGTCTATTAACACATAGTGAGTGAGAAAGGTGACTGGAAAGGAAAAACTCAATGCATCATGGGAATCCCCCTAATCTTAAAAGTAGAGATAGTGGGCGTTTATCAATATGCGTACTTGTGCGTACTTGCGTTCTCGTGTACTCGTGATACGTCATCAGTCGGAGACCAAGTACTGTTCCAATTGGCACGCATCATCGCGAGAACGAAAAAAGTCCCGGATGTGTTCTCGATCCGCCCGTTTTATCGAGCATGCATCGGTGTAGAGTTGGGACAGCTAAATATCCCAGAATGCATTTCGTCCAAAACTCAACAGCGGACTCCCGGCACATCGTTTTCAAACCCCCCCCAAACCGCTCGCGGACTTCTCACTACTCAGGTTAAAGAAACCCCAGCAGCTGTCTATAGTATTGAGTGTCCACTAGAATAGAAATAAAAGCGTTCTAACATCTCACCTGCTTGTTTTTATTAAGGTATGTACACGTATGTACATGTACACTATTTTTTATTAATAGAGGTTTCACTACTGAGGTTAACAATGATATATAAGTCACTTAGATCACTTCTAAATGTTAATGTTTGGTTTATTTCAGTGTTTTATTTGTTCCTGAGTAAACCGGTTTGGCTGTGATTAAAGTTAAGCTTCATAACATGTTACTTACAGTTAAATTAAGAGGGGCGGCAGTAAAAACTCCGGCCCTGTGACATCATCACGCACGCTGGTGTTCCGACTGTACAAATAACGAGTCCGTGCTCGCGTGCCGAGAATTGAGAAACGGCCCACGAGTCCGTGCTCGCGTTCTCGGCGGGTACGTACTCCCGTGCGTTCTCGGCGGTGCGTACTCACGAGCAGCGATGCGTATCGCGGACTTGGGCATTGATAAACGGCCAGTGTCTGTCTCCCGAATCCAAACTGGAAGCTGGTTCCACAGAAGAGGGGCCTGAAAACTGAAGGCTCTCCCTCCCATTCTACTTTTAAATACTCCAGGAACAACAAGTAGGCCTGCAGTGCGAGAGCGAAGTGCTCTAATCGGGTGATATGGTACTACAAGGTCATTAAGATATGATGGGGCCTGATTATTTAAGACCTTGTATGTGAGGAGCAGGATTTTGAATTCAATTCTGGATTTAACAGGAAGCCAATGAAGGGAAGCCAAAACAGGAGAAATATGCTCTCTCTTTCTAGTCCCTGTCAGTACTCTTGCTGCAGCATTTTGGATTAGCTGAAGGTTTTTCAGCGAGTTTTTAGGAAATCCTGATAATAATGAATTACAGTAGTCCAGCCTGGAAGTGAACTAGTTTTTCAGCGTCACTCTGAGACAGGATATTTCTAATTTTAGAGATGTTGCGCAAATGGAAGAAAGCAGTTCTGTAAACAGAATTGGTCCTAGCACTGAACCCTGTGGAACACCATAATTGACCTTATTTACAATAAAACACCCTTGCATCTCATACGTGCTGCATTCGAGTCCTCTTTCCCACACATCACACAGCCCCAGCCATGACAATATTCAAGAATAGATTCAATTAAAATTAATATACTACCTAAATTATTATATCTATTTCAAAAATTACCGATAGAAATAAACCAGAAACAATTTAATGAATGGGACAAAATTTTGTCAAGATACATATGACAAGGAAAAAGGTCCTGAATTAGATTTAAAACCTTACAACTCAATAAAGGAAAAGTGGGGTGGGGGTTACCTTCTCTTAGGGATTATTATTGGCCAGCACAATTAAAGCCTATGATATGCTGGTGTAATCCTTCATATGATGCTCAGTGGACAGTCATTGAGGAGGGTCTGACCTCCATCCCCATACAAGCTATTATAGCAGACAGCAGCCTGGAAGATTTAATAAAAACTACTGAAAATCCATGGATCAAGCTGACTTTTAAAATTTGGGAAACAGTAATAAAAGAATATAAACTAGAAGTGGATATAGCAATTCTTAAGTGGTGTGCATACAATACACATTTTGCTCCAAATAAATTGGACACCAGATTCAAAGATTGGACAAATAAAGGATTAACAGCTTAATGTATGGTAATGGAGGAAGGTAGACTAATTAGTTTTGATAAAATGAAAGACAATTATTCATTAGAAACACAGGATTTTTATAGATATCTACAGATGAGGCATTTTGTCAACAAAAAGATAAAAGCTAAGGCTGAATTAAGTAAACAGCTGCTAGACGTATTTAAAAGGGCATACAGTTCAAATAAAGACAGAGGCATTATATCTGGCCTTTAACAAATATGAAATTACACTCGACCCTATATATTAAAACAAAATGGGAAATGGAGGGAGGAATAGAGATAAAGGAGGAAGAGTGGACAACAATATGGACATACCAATGGAAATGAGCAGTTCACAGAGCTGGAGGGAATTTGGGTGGAAAAGCCTGATAAGATATTTTATTACACCTTACCAAAAATCTCACTATGAAGGTAACCCTCCCGCTTGCTGGAGAAATTGTGGAAATACAAATGCAAATCACTATCATATTTTCTGGGACTGTCATGTTATTAAAACTTATTGGAAGGGAATACATGTAGCAATACAAGAGATATTTGGAAGTTATTTACCTTTGGAAAGTAAAACTTTATTTTTTGGACTCATGCCAGAAGGATGGACAAAGAACGATAAATATTTGTTTAATATTTTACTGGCAGGCAAAAAAGCCATCACAAAAAAAATGACCAACTATGAACATGTGGATGGACATCACAATGGACATTTAAAAGATGGAGAAAATGACAGGAGATGTGAACCACAAGAGGGACCTGTTTGTATCACGATGGAAGAAATGGATGGACCATGGACCAACGCAGGCCAGTTTTTGATTTTGACTGTGTTAACTACTAGAAGACTAGAGGATATATTAGTTATATTAATGGAAATAAAAACCCACTCCCTAAAAAAAAAAAAAGAAAAAAAAAAGAAAAGCTTATAAAAGTATGTCAGGAGGTCCCTTATGACATCATGCCCCACCAGGTCACAGGCTTGGACAATGTAGATACTGTAGATAGTCTGCGGGATCCCATGCTCTGGGATCACATTTTTGCATATTGCTTTAGCAACTGAAATGGCATCTGCTTTTCTAGTGGGGACAATTTTGACCCACTTTGAGAATGGGCACATGATTACCAGGCAATATTTACAGCTGTTGCAGGTGGAGAGTTCAATAAAATCCAAGTGGATTAATTCAAATGGGAATGGGTGTCAATGCTGCATGAAACTACCAGCTATAGTAATAAAATAACATCAAATACTTGCAAAACACTCAATGCGATCACAAAACGCAAACATCAGGTAATTATCCTTCCTTTTACAGTGTAAAAACCCCAGCATGGGTCAGTTAACGACACTTCAGAGTTAAATAAAGCACTAAGTAAACTAAGACTAAACACGTCACACCGGCAGATACAAAAAGAATGTGTTTTGTGAGTAAATAAATACTGCACGAAAATAAAGAGTTATATTCATATATTTTTTGTATGGAGTCTCCCAGCTCATGCATGTATTGTTGCTGAACTGCAGAGCTCCTTCAGTGACAGACTGCTGCATCCTAAATGCCCGAAGGAGTGTTCCCACACCTCCTTCCTCCCTGCACTTGTCAGACTGTAAAATCAAAACTGCTCCTTACAAACATAGATGTTTACATCAGTGCTGTAATTTGCACTAATCAACCGAACAACTACAACTGTTATAACTTGCACACTATTTGTCTCAATTTGGATATATAAAAAGACCTGTACTTTAATCTTATTAACTGTGCAGTACTCTGTTTTTGTAACTATTGTCCATGATGTTAATGTTTTCTGCAAAAATTGCATCTATGTGCTGTTTGTATATGTGCTTTTCTTCTGCATTAGTAAATCATATGCTTAATTACTATGTGCTACTGTGATCCATAGGTACAATCACAAATTTATTTATTTATTTATCTATTTTTCCAACCCAATGTCACGGAGCAGTCGTAGTGTGCTGTGATGCAGGTAGGATGGAGGGCCCACATGCAGGACTCAGAACCCAGAGGTTAACTTAAAGTGCAGTTTACTCACTAGGATGACTCATCAGAGAAATAAACATTACTCAAATACGACCAATAAATGGTGAACACGAAACTAGACTGGACACTGGAACCTAAAACGAGATAACGCACAGGAACAGAACCAAGAGCATGAATGAATTTCAAACACAGCACAGAAAGGAAGTGGACATCAACGACCCGACACAGAGCAGGGAGAACGCAGGGTTTAAATGCACACTGGGAAGTAATCAGGGAATGGGCAACAGGAGGGAGACACAGCTGGGAGAAATCAGGCTAACGAGACAAGACAAGGGAGGTAAAACTGAATACACTCACATGAGACGCAGACCTTCACAATAAAACAGGAAACAAGAAACCATCACACAAGGACGCAGACTCGACACAGAGAGGCAGTGTTACGGGTTGGAGGAGGACTCAAGCGCAGGACTCCGGTTCTGATGCTCACAAGAAGGGTTTATTTACAATGCACCAGGTGTATATACAAGAATGTGCGGGGGGGGGGGTGCTATATACAGCTGAGTGAGGGGAGAAGGGGTCTCCAGGGAAGTCCAGGGGAAAGCACGCGTTCTTCAGAATATCCACTCACACGATCACAGGCTCACACTCCGACACTGCCACACGGGAATCACACGGGGGGAAAATCCAGGGAGCTCTGTAGACAGGGAGACAGGGTTAAGTACGACGCACACAGGAAAACACTCTTAACTAACTTGCTGTAGCTTGGCTTCACTAACGCGTGGTAGACAACGATCCAGCGACGAACAGCAGTCACCTCCTGGCTTAAGTGCTGATCACCTTAATGAGACCCAGGTGTCTCATCTCCCGAGGGCGTGGGCCGAGGGCGTGAACCCACAGTGAGTTCCGCCCCGGCGAGAGAGAAGAGGAGAGAGAGAGGAAGAGAGAGAGTGCTGATCAGCGTGCAGCTGATCCGCCTGGCCGTGACAGGCAGACAGAATATAACACATGGAACTCAAACTATGCTAAACATGAGACAAACCCCTAAACCAGAATCACTGAAAATAGATTAATAATAATAATAGTAATAATCAACAAGGCACCAGGGAAACAATACGATCCATCATTCAAAAATAAACCAAAATATGGGAACTAAAAAAACTGACCCAGAACTGTGACACCCAAGAAAACACACAAACAGAAAACATGTTGCTGTTGTTTAACTCTACCTCAAGAGACAACACAGGTGTAACAGATGACATAGTCATAGCTCAATATGTATAGAAAATACTTTTATGAAGCGGTTTCAGTATAGAATAAGCAGTGAATGGATTTAAATTGCTATCTTGACTACTTACTTTTCAGGTATTCAGACAATGTTAAATAGCACACACTGTTGTGTAGACCACTTGCTAGCTGTTACATACATAAAGTAGTTCATCTTCAGACTGAGTGCAAAAACTAATTATAGGTTATTAAAAATAATTTTAGGCAACTCATGATTTATTTTTATGTGTGCCTATGCCAAGAGGCACACATATTACTATTCCTCGGATTTATTATTATTATTATTATTATGTGTGTGCCTATGCCAAGAGGCACACATATTACTATTCCTCGGATTTATTATTATTATTATGTGTGCCTATGCCAAGAGGCACACATATTACTATTCGTCGGATTTATTATGTGTGCCTATGCCAAGAGGCACACATATTACTATTCGTCGGATTTATTGTGTGGATGCTGGAGGCATCCACACTATTGAGTTCCTGTTTCTCTTTATTCTTTATTGTGTGGATGCCCTAAAGGGCTTCCACACTATTGAGTTCCTGTTTCTCTTTATTGTGTGGATGCCCTAAAAGGGCTTCCACACTATTGAGTTCCTGTTTCTCTTTATTCTTTATTATACTTTATTCTGGTTGCTTCCGTACGTTTTTTGTCGTCTAACTACTCCTTCAGTTTTCAGCCGATTTTCTCAGTTCAAACTTTAAAAAATTCTGCTCTTTCTGCTAATGTTTGCTATGACTTTTGGTGCTCATAACTTCTATACTTTTTGAGATATTGAATTTTTTTGCAATATTTTTGCCCATTTTGCACATTATCAGTGGCCTCACTAGTTTTCCTTGCCGGTTGAGCCGTGTTTTAGCTCAGTGAGATAAGCAGCCGTTCTCAGACTGGGAGGCCGGGTTCAAATCCCGCTTATGGCAACATTTCTTTCAGTTAACACTTAAACTTTTTAACTCAATTTCAGCTTTTCACCCTTTTCAGCTAAATTTTCAGTTTTTTCACCACTTTTCAGCACAAATCCCAGCTTGTTCAGCTATTTTCAGCAAAAACATCTTTTCAGCAGAATTCTGAAAAGAGTTCTGCAGAACTCTTTTCAGCAGAAATTCTGCTGATTGAACTCTTTTCAGCAGAATTTGCACTTCTTTTCAGGCCAAATTCTGCTTATTCACCTCTTCTGCAAAATTTTCAGCCTTTTCGTCACCTCTTATTAGCACAAATCTCAGCTGTTTTCAGAAAAAACAGTTTTGAGCAGAAATTCTGCTGATTCACCTCTTTTCAGCACAACTTTCTGCTTCTTGACCTATTTTCAGCAGAAATTCTGCTGATTCACCTATTTTCTGCAAAATTTTCAGCCTTTTCACCTCTTATCAGCACAATTCTCAGCAGCTTCTGCTAATTTCAGCAGAATTGTCCGTCTCTCCACCTCTTCTTTGTGAGAATGAGTTTGGATCAGTGAGATGAGTAGCTGCCTTGAGTCCAGGAGGGCCAGGTTCAAATCCTGCTCAGCGCAATTTTTTTTTTTCACCACCATGCAACTTTTCATCTTTTTCATCTTTTCAGCAGACAGCTTCAGCGTAAAGGCATCCACACAGCATTTTCGCAGGAAATGCAAATTTTTCTAGTTCTTTATTATGTGTGCCTATGACAAGAGGCACACATATTACTATTCGTCGGATTTATTATGTGTGCCTATGCCAAGAGGCACACATATTACTATTCCTCGGATTTATTATTATTATTATTATTATTATGTGTGCCTATGCCAAGAGGCACACATATTACTATTCCTCGGATTTATTATTATTATTATTCTCCAGTTTCCGCCTGAAATTTTGCAGCGCGAATCTCGCCCGCAGTTTTGAGACAAGCTTCATATATGTTACCTCATTTTGTGCGGCGGATCTGGAATGGTGTGCTATGACTTTTGGTGTTTATGAATTTTATAGTTTTTTAAATATTAATATTTTAGTGAAAATTTTCCCACGCTCCTCTGCCAAACAGTTTTGACATTAGGGTTACATATGTTAGATCATTTTGTGCGGCTGGAGCTGGACTATTATGTTATGACTTTTGGTGTTTATAACTTTTATAGTTTTTAAATATTAATATTTTAGTGCAAATTTAGGCCAATTCATCTTTTGGCGCCAAATAAACAGACTTCATTTGTGGTGTCTTGGCTCTCTCTAGTGGTATACCGGGAGTAGTACAGCCGAAAAGATTTATCCTTGTGTTGAAAACTCCATATCCCACAATTCATAGCACGCCTCTACAGAGTGAACAATGGCGCCACCACTTCGCTTTTATATGTCTTTTATTCGTGTTTCTAGGTCACAAAATAAGCTTTTAAGATATTTTCAGGCGAGAATGTAGGTGTGTAAACTTCAAATATCTGCTTGTTTTATCAAGACATCCCATATTTAGCGACAGTGCTCTGACTACGTCGGTCCTGCCTGACAGCTAGCCGGCTACCTAGCTAGCTGCCGCGCTTGGCTGCAAATGGATAGCGAGGGACTCTCTCTGTCGTTTCACCTCCCGGTCTCTCGCAAATGCTCGCATAGAATCGGAGTTACAGCTGGATGTGGAAAAAATAACTGAGTTGTTTGGTGGTGCTATAACGCCGAGCTACAACAGTGGGCAGCTATCCACCGGTGTATGACAGAAAGGACATGCCGCGAATGAGACATATGAGGCAGGCGACCGGTGTTTGCTAACGCGAGGTCAATCGTGGATCAGGAAAGCGAAGGCAGGAGCGTGAGGTGAACTGAATTTGAGGTAAGAAGTTATGACCTGCACTCTATTTGGGTCAGATATAAACCGAGTTTAGGTGTAGTTTATTTAGCAACAGTTCTCTTACGTGTTGCTGATAGCCGGCTAGCTAGCTAGCGCTGCTAGCTTAGCTAGCTAGCGCCGCTAGTGAGCCTTCGTGAAAAACCACCCAGGCTTGGCTGATAGTGAGGTAGCTAAAATTTGTTTCATCGCCCGATCGCCGGGCAAGGGTCTGTGTCTTAGCTGGACTTATTTTTCATTTATATGGGCCGATGATGCTGGTCGATGTGGAAAAAATAACTGAGTTGTTTGGTGGTGGATCTACAACAGAGGGCAGCTATCCACCGGTGTGTGACAGAAAGGACATGCCGCCAACGAGACATATGAGGCCGGGCAGGCGATTGCTAACGCGGTGGTCAATCATGGATCAGGAAAGCGAAGGCAGGGCGTGAGGTGAACTGAATTTCTGGTAAGAAGTTATGAACTGCACTCTATTTCGGTCAGATATAAACCGAGTTTAGGTGTAGTTTATTTTCGTTGTGCTGACTTTTTCAATCACTTACAATAACTCGTACTGCGTTCTAGCTAGCACGACGGAGTTTCTATACAGCTGTGTGCGCATGTTGAACTTTATGACAGCCTCCCCTGTCATTCTCTCGCCTGTTGAAACTTCAGTCATGAAACTGATCAATGATCGGCGTTTCTCTCTTGTTTGTTTATCGCGCAAAACAACAGCAGCACGTTTAAGCTTGATCAGCTGTTGTTCGAATTCATTTCCTTTTAATTTCTGGTATCAGCTGATGTTTGCTGGAGCTACAGCTGTAAAAACGGCACATGTCCTTACTGAATCATCGGAGCTGAACTGGTGATGGAGAAACAGGTTTACTCTTTAGGTGACATGAATAAGTTGAAGGGAAGTTATGAACTATTTTTGAGAGACAAATACAGGGAGTGCAGAATTATTAGGCAAGTTGTATTTTTGAGGAATAATTTTATTATTGAACAACAACCATGTTCTCAATGAACCCAAAAAAACTCAATATCAAAGCTGAAAGTTTTTGGAAGTAGTTTTTAGTTTTAGCTATTTTAGGGGGATATCTGTGTGTGCAGGTGACTATTACTGTGCATAATTATTAGGCAACTTAACAAAAAACAAATATATACCCATTTCAATTATTTATTTTTACCAGTGAAACCAATATAACATCTCCACATTCACAAATATACATTTCTGACATTCAAAAACAAAACCAAAACAAATCAGCGACCAATATAGCCACCTTTCTTTGCAAGGACACTCAAAAGCCTGCCATCCATGGATTCTGTCAGTGTTTTGATCTGTTCACCATCAACATTGCGTGCAGCAGCAACCACAGCCTCCCAGACACTGTTCAGAGAGGTGTACTGTTTTCCCTCCTTGTAAATCTCACATTTGATGATGGACCACAGGTTCTCAATGGGTTCAGATCAGGTGAACAAGGAGGCCATGTCATTAGTTTTTCTTCTTTTATACCCTTTCTTGCCAGCCACGCTGTGGAGTACTTGGGCGTGTGTGATGGAGCATTGTCCTGCATGAAAATCATGTTTTTCTTGAAGGATGCAGACTTCTTCCTGTACCACTGCTTGAAGAAGGTGTCTTCCAGAAACTGGCAGTAGGACTGGGAGTTGAGCTTGACTCCATCCTCAACCCGAAAAGGCCCCACAAGCTCATCTTTGATGATACCGGCCCAAACCAGTACTCCACCTCCACCTTGCTGGCGTCTGAGTCGGACTGGAGCTCTCTGCCCTTTACCAATCCAGCCACGGGCCCATCCATCTGGCCCATCAAGACTCACTCTCATTTCATCAGTCCATAAAACCTTAGAAAAATCAGTCTTGAGATATTTCTTGGCCCAGTCTTGACGTTTCAGCTTGTGTGTCTTGTTCAGTGGTGGTCGTCTTTCAGCCTTTCTTACCTTGGCCATGTCTCTGAGTATTGCACACCTTGTGCTTTTGGGCACTCAGTGATGTTGCAGCTCTGAAATATGGCCAAACTGGTGGCAAGTGGCATCTTGGCAGCTGCACACTTGACTTTTCTCAGTTCATGGGCAGTTATTTTGCGCCTTGGTTTTTCCACACGCTTCTTGCGACCCTGTTGACTATTTTGAATGAAACGCTTGATTGTTCGATGATCACGCTTCAGAAGCTTTGCAATTTTAAGACTGCTGCATCCCTCTGCAAGATATCTCACTATTTTTGACTTTTCTGAGCCTGTCAAGTCCTTCTTTTGACCCATTTTGCCAAAGGAAAGGAGGTTGCCTAATAATTATGCACACCTGATATAGGGTGTTGATGTCATTAGACCACACCCTTCTCATTACAGAGATGCACATCACCTAATATGCTTAATTGGTAGTAGGCTTTCGAGCCTATACAGCTTGGAGTAAGACAACATGCATGAAGAGGATGATGTGGACAAAATACTCATTTGCCTAATAATTCTGCACTCCTGTAAACACCAAGCTCCTTTTTTTGTGTAGCTGACAGCTGGTAACTGTGCAGGGGCGGATCGAGCAAAGCTTTTGCCAGGGGGCCAGGTAGGGCATTAACAGAGAAAGGTGGACATAAAGATATACTTTTCTTTCTTACTCTCATATAAAATATTTAGCTTTTATTAAATACTTATCTGAATCTTACAACCAAAGTTTGTATAATAATACACAAGATTGGCTGTAGACCATTGTTCATCATTCAGAACACTGTGTAAAAATAACAAAAACAAAAAGTGAATGCATGTGTGAAAAGTGGTCCATAATGTAATGCTTCAAAGCGTGTTCATGCAAACATTGTCGGGTCTGCCGTGGTACAATGGGACTTCTGCTCATGAACCTGTGTGCACAGGCGTCTGCAAATCGGCGCTGTAATGGTAACTTCATCTTTACACAAAACTGTAAGCTGTCATCTGTGAAGCGTGAGCGGTGTTTGTTTTACCATAGTTCATGGTGGAGAATGGCTGCTCTTCTGAGTTTTGCTCTCTGTAGCCGTATGAATGGCAAACTACAGTGATTAGCAGCGGCATAGGCACACACATAAATTTCTTCTGAAATTTTCGCTTTCTAGTTATGTGTGCCTATGACAAGAGGCACACATATTACTATTCGTCGGATTTATTATTATTATTATTATTATTATTATTATTCTCGTCGGATTTATTATTATTATGTGTGCCTATGACAAGAGGCACACATATTACTATTCCTCGGATTTATTATTATTATTATTATTCTCCAGTTTCCGCCTGAAATTTTGCAGCGAAACTCGCCCCGCAGTTTTGAGACAAACTTCATATATGTTACCTCATTTTGTGCGGCTGGATCTGGAATGGTGTGCTATGACTTTTGGTGTTTATGACTCTTATAGTTTTTTAAATATTAATATTTTAGTGAAAATTTTCCCGCGCTCCTCTGCCAAACAGTTTTGACAATAGGGTTACATATGTTAGCTCATTTTGTGCGGCTGGAGCTGGACTACTATGGTATACACTTTTGGTGTTTATGACTTTTATAGTTTTTTAAATATTAATATTTTAGTGCAAATTTAGGCCAATTCATCTTTTGGAGCCAAATAAACAGACTTCATTTGTGGTGTGTTGGCTCTCTCTAGTGGTATGCCGGGAGTGGTACAGCCTGTCTACCCTTATTTGGATTACCGTAATGATGACAATTTCAACGGTGCGCACAGTCGCTGCTTTTCAGGAGCCATTGGAATTTTTAAGGTTGCGCAAATCATTCAAAAGTTACGGTAATGCTTGGTGGAAAACTCAATATCCCACAATTCATAGCACACCTCTGCCGAGTTAAACAATGGCGGCCACCACTTCGTTTTATATGTCTTTTATTAGTGTTTCTAGGTCACAAAATAAACTTTTAAGATATTTTCAGGCGAGAATGTAGGTGTGTAAACTTCAAATATCTGCTTGTTTTATCAAGACATCCCATATTAGCGACAATGCTCTGACGACCTCGGTCCTGCCTGACAGCTAGCCGGCTACCTAGCTAGCTGCCGCACTTGGCTGCAAATGGACAGCGAGGGGACTCTCTCTCTCCTTTCACCTCCCCGGTCTCTCGCAAATGCTCGCACAGAATCGGAGTTACAGCTGGATGTGGAAAAAATAACTGAGTTGTTTGGTGGTGCTATAATGCGGAGCTACAACAGTGGGCAGCTATCCACGGTGTATGACAGAAAGGACATGCCGCGACCGCCGATCGACCGGTGTTTGCTAACGCGGAGGTCAATCGTGGATCAGGAAAGCGAAGGCAGGAGCGTGAGGTGAACTGAATTTCAGGTAAGAAGTTATGACCTGCACTCTATTTGGGTCAGATATAAACCGAGTTTAGGTGTAGTTTATTTAGCAGCAGTTCTCTTATGTGTTGCTGATAGCTGGCTAGCTAGCTAGCGCCGCTAGCATAGTTAGCTCGCGCCGCTAGCGACCCTTCCGTGAAAAAAGCACCCAGGCTTGGCTTATATTGAGGCGGGTGAAACTCGTGTCAGCACCCGGTCGCTCGCCGACAGTATGTGTTTTACCTGGACTTATTTTTCGTTAAAACCGAGTATAAACCGAGTTTAGGTGTAATTTATTTTCGTTGACCTTTTACAATCATAATGCCACGGGAGTTTATATACAGCTGTGTGCGCACTAAGTTACTGACGTTGGACTTTATTTTATTCATTAGGGTTAGTTCATAGAGTTGCCGTGCCGCACAAAACGGAATCGTCCCACATTCAGAGAAAACATTATGATTTATTCTGTCGTTACTGAAGCCTCCCTGTCATTTTCTCGCGTTTGAAACGTCAATCATGAAACTGATCAATGATCGGCTGTTCGCTCTTATTTATCGCGCTAAACAACAGCAGCACGTTTAAAAGCTTGATCAGCTGTTGTTAGAATTCATTTGCTTTTAATTTCTAGTATCAGCTGATGTCGATGTGGAAAAAATAACTGAGTTGTTTGGTGGTGGAGCTACAACATAGGGCAGCTATCCACCGGTGTGTGACAGAAAGGACATGCCGCGAACGAGACATACAAGGCGGTGAGGCTACCGCCGATCGACCGGTGTTTGCTAACGCGGAGGTCAATCATGGATCAGGGAAAGCGAAGGCAGGGCGTGAGGTGAACTGAATTTCAGGTAAGAAGTTATGACCTGCACTCTATTTGGGTCAGATATAAACCGAGTTTAGGTGTAGTTTATTTTCGTTGTGCTGACTTTTTCAATCACTTACAATAACTCGTACTGCGTGCTAGCTAGCACTACGGAGTTTGTATACAGCTGTGTGCGCGCTAAGTTACCGATGTTACCGATGTTGAACTTTATGACAGCCTCCCTGTCATTCTCTCGCCTGTTGAAACTTCAGTCATGAAACTGATCAATGATCGGCTTTTCTCTCTTGTTTGTTTATCGCGCTAAACAACAGCAGCACGTTTAAGCTTGATCAGCTGTTGTTAGAATTCTTTTGATTTTAATTTCTAGTATCAGCTGATGTTTGCTGGAGCATGAAGATGAAATCAGGAGATGTCCTTACTGAATCATCAGAGCTGAACTGGTGATGGAGAAACAGGTTTACCCTTAGGTGACATGAATGAGTTGAAGGGAAGTTATGAGTTGTTTCTGACAGACAAATATACACCAAGCTCCTTTTTTTGTGTAGCTGACAGCTGGTAACTGTGCAGGGGCGGATCTAGCAAAGCTTTTGCCAGGGGGCCAGGTAGGGCATTAACAGAGAAAGGTGGACACAAAGATATACTTTTCTTTCTTACTCTCATATAAAATATTTAGCTTTAATTAAATAGTTATCTGAATCTTACAACCAAAGTTTGTATAATAATACACAAGATTGGCTGTAGACCATTGTTCATCATTCAGAACACTGTGTAAAAATAACAAAAACAAAAAGTGAATGCAAAAGTGCATAAATATTTATTTTACGTATTTGATGTGTGTGGCGGGCGTGGTCTGCAGTGCCGCTGCAGGGAGGTGGACCCACCTGAGCGGCACCTGCAATCACGCCTCTCGGGCGTAGTCTGTGCTCTCTCGGCTGTTTTTGGGTGTGTGTCGGGCTGTGAGTTGAAAAGCTATAGCTGGCTGTTTGGGTACACCAACCATGTGTGAAAAGTGGTCCATAACGTAATGCTTCAAAGCGTGTTCATGCAAACATTGTCGGATCTGCCGTGGTACAATGGGACTTCTGCTCATGAACCTGTGTGCACAGCGTCTGCAAATCGGCGCTGTACGAAGTAACTTCATCTTTACACAAAACTGTAAGCTGTTATCTGTGAAGCGTGAGCGGTGTTTGTTTTTACCATAGTTCATGGTGGAGAATGGGTGCTCTTCTGAGTTTTGCTCTCTGTAGCTATATGAATGGCAAACTACACTGAATAGCAGCGGCATAGGCACACATAAAATTTCTTCTGAAATTTTCGCTTTCTAGTTATTATTATTATTATTATTCTCCAGTTTCCGCCTGAAATTTTGCAGCGAATCTCGCCTCGCAGTTTTGAGACAAGCTTCATATATGTTACCTCATTTTGTGCGGCCGGATCTGGAATGGTGTGCTATGACTTTTGGTGTTTATGAATTTTATAGTTTTTTAAATATTAATATTTTAGTGAAAATTTTCCGCGCTCCTCTGCCAAACAGTTTTGACATTAGGGTTACATATGTTAGATCATTTTGTGCGGCTGGAGCTGGACTATTATGTTATGACTTTTGGTGTTTATAACTTTTATAGTTTTTAAATATTAATATTTTAGTGCAAATTTAGGCCAATTCATCTTTTGGCGCCAAATAAACAGACTTCATTTGTGGTGTCTTGGCTCTCTCTAGTGGTATGCCGGGAGTGGTACAGCCTGTGTACCCTTATTTGGATTACCGTAATGATGACAATTTCAACGGTGCGCACAGCGTCGCTGCTTTCAGGAGCCCTTGGAATTTTTAAGGTTGCGCAAATCATTCAAAAGTTATGGTAATGCTTGGTGGAAAACTCAATATCCCACAATTCATAGCACGCCTCTACAGAGTGAACAATGGCGGCCACCACTTCGTTTTTATGTCTTTTATTCGTGTTTCTAGGTCACAAAATAAGCTTTTAAGATATTTTCAGGCGAGAATGTAGGTGTGTAAACTTCAAATATCTGCTTGTTTTATCAAGACATCCCATATTTAGCGACAGTGCTCTGACTACGTCGGTCCTGCCTGACAGCTAGCCGGCTACCTAGCTGGCTACCTAGCTAGCTGCCGCACTTGGCTGCAAATGGATAGCGAGGGACTCTCTCTGTCGTTTCACCTCCCTGGTCTCTCGCAAATGCTCGCATAGAATCGGAGTTACAGCTGGATGTGGAAAAAATAACTGAGTTGTTTGGTGGTGGAGCTACAACAGAGGGCAGCTACCCACGGTGTGTGACAGAAAGGACATGCCGCCAACGAGACATATGAGGCCGGGCAGGCGATTGCTAACGCGGGTGGTCAATCATGGATCAGGGAAAGCGAAGGCAGGAGCGTGAGGTGAACTGAATTTCAGGTAAGAAGTTATGAACTGCACTCTATTTGGGTCAGATATAAACAGAGTTTAGGTGTAGTTTATTTTCGTTGTGCTGACTTTTTACAATCGTGCATGAAACTGCGTGCGTAGCTAGCACGAGGGAGTTTATATACAGCTGTGTGCGCAGCTAAGTTACTGACGTTGGACTTTATTTTATTCATAATGGTTAGTTCGTAGAGTTGCCGCACAAATTTTATTCATAAATCGCGCCACATTCAGAGAAAATATTACGATTTATTCTGTCGTTACTGAAGCCTCCCTGTCATTCTCTCGCCTGTTGAAACTTCAGTCATGAAACTGATCAATGATCGGCTTTTCTCTCTTGTTTGTTTATCGCGCTAAACAACAGCAGCACGTTTAAGCTTGATCAGCTGTTGTTAGAATTCATTTGCTTTTAATTTCTAGTATCAGCTGATGTTTGCTGCAGCCACAGCTGTAAAACGGCTGTTCCAAACCAGATATCCTTACTGAATCATCAGAGCTGAACAGGTGATGGAGAAACAGGTTTACCCTTAGGTGACATGAATGAGTTGAAGGAAGTTATGAACTGTTTCTGAGAGACAAACACCAAGCTCATTTTTTTTTGTGTAGCTGACAGCTGGTAACTGTGCAGGGGCGGATCTAGCAAAGCTTTTGCCAGGGGCCAGGTAGGGCATTAACAGAGAAAGGTGGACACAAAGATATACTTTTCTTTCTTACTCTCATACAGGAGTGCAGAATTATTAGGCAAGTTGTATTTTTGAGGAATAATTTTATTATTGAACAACAACCATGTTCTCAATGAACCCAAAAACTCATTAATATCAAAGCTGAATGTTTTTGGAAGTAGTTTATAGTTTTAGCTATTTTAGGGGATATCTGTGTGTGCAGGTGACACTTCCTGTGCATAATTATTAGGCAACTTAACAAAAACAAATATATACCCATTTCAATTATTTATTTTTACCAGTGAAACCAATATAACATCTCCACATTCACAAATATACATTTCTGACATTCAAAGACAAAACAAAAACAAATCGGCGACCAATATAACCACCTTTCTTTGCAAGGACGCTCAAAAGCCTGCCATCCATGGATTCTGTCAGTGTTTTGATCTGTTCACCATCAACATTGCATGCAGCAGCAACCACAGCCTCCCAGACACTGTTCAGAGAGGTGTACTGTTTTCCTCCTTGTAAATCTCACATTTGATGATGGACCACAGGTTCTCAATGGGGTTCAGATCAGGTGAACAAGGAGGCCATGTCATTAGTTTTTCCTTCTTTTATACCCTTTCTTGCCAGCCACGCTGTGGAGTACTTGGACGCGTGTGATGGAGCATTGTCCTGCATGAAAATCATGTTTTTCTTGAAGGATGCAGACTTCTTCCTGTACCACTGCTTGAAGAAGGTGTCTTCCAGAAACTGGCAGTAGGACTGGGAGTTGAGCTTGACTCCATCCTCAACCCGAAAAGGCCCCACAAGCTCATCTTTGATGATACCAGCCCAAACCAGTACTCCACCTCCACCTTGCTGGCGCCTGAGTCGGACTGGAGCTCTCTGCCCTTTACCAATCCAGCCACGGGCCCATCCATCTGGCCCATCAAGACTCACTCTCATTTCATCAGTCCATAAAACCTTAGAAAAATCAGTCTTGAGATATTTCTTGGCCCAGTCTTGACGTTTCAGCTTGTGTGTCTTGTTCAGTGGTGGTCATCTTTCAGCCTTTCTTACCTTGGCCGTGTCTCTGAGTATTGCACACCTTGTGCTTTTGGGCACTCCAGTGATGTTGCAGCTCTGAAATATGGCCAAACTGGTGGCAAGTGGCATCTTGGCAGCTGCACGCTTGACTTTTCTCAGTTCATGGGCAGTTATTTTGCGCCTTGGTTTTTCCACACGCTTCTTGCGACCCTGTTGACTATTTTGAATGAAACGCTTGATTGTTCGATGGTCACGCTTCAGAAGCTTTGCAATTTTAAGACTGCTGCATCCCTCTGCAAGATATCTCACTATTTTTGACTTTTCTGAGCCTGTCAAGTCCTTCTTTTGACCCATTTTGCCAAAGGAAAGGAGGTTGCCTAATAATTATGCACACCTGATATAGGGTGTTGATGTCATTAGACCACACCCCTTCTCATTACAGAGATTCACATCACCTAATATGCTTAATTGGTAGTAGGCTTTCGAGCCTATACAGCTTGGAGTAAGACAACATGCATGAAGAGGATGATGTGGACAAAATACTCATTTGCCTAATAATTCTGCACTCCTGTAAACACCAAGCTCCTTTTTTGTGTAGCTGACAGCTGGTAACTGTGCAGGGGCGGATCTAGCAAAGCTTTTGCCAGGGGCCAGGTAGGGCATTAACAGAGAAAGGTGGACATAAAGATATACTTTTCTTTCTTACTCTCATATAAAATATTTAGCTTTTATTAAATAGTTATCTGAATCTCACAACCAAAGTTTGTATAATAATACACAAGATTGGCTGTAGACCATTGTTCATAATTCAGAACACTGTGTAGAAATAACAAAACAAAAAGTGAATGCATGTGTGAAAAGTGGTCTATAATGTAATGCTTCAAAGCGTGTTCATGCAAACATTGTCGGGTCTGCCGTGGTACAATGGGACTTCTGCTCATGAACCTGTGTGCACAGCGTCTGCAAATCGGCGTTGTGCTGAAGTAACTTCATCTTTACACAAAACTGTAAGCTGTCATCTGTGAAGCGTGAGCGGTGTTTGTTTTACCATAGTTCATGGTGGAGAATGGCTGCTCTTCTGAGTTTTGCTGTCTGTAGCCGTATGAATGGCAACTACAGTGATTAGCAGCGGCATAGGCACACATAAAATTTCTTCTGAAATTTTCGCTTTCTAGTTATTATTATTATTATTCTCCAGTTTCCGCCTGAAATTTTGCAGCGAATCTCGCCCGCAGTTTTGAGACAAGCTTCATATATGTTACCTCATTTTGTGCGGCGGATCTGGAATGGTGTGCTATGACTTTTGGTCTTTATGAATTTTATAGTTTTTAAATATTAATATTTTAGTGAAAATTTTCCCGCGCTCCTCTGCCAAACAGTTTTGACAATAGGGTTACATATGTTAGATCATTTTGTGCGGCTGGAGCTGGACTATTATGTCATGACTTTTGGTGTTCATGACTTTTATAGTTTTTAAATATTAATATTTTAGTGCAAATTTAGGCCAATTCATCTTTTGGCGCCAAATAAACAGACTTCATTTGTGGTGTGTTGGCTCTCTCTAGTGGTATGCCGGGAGTGGTACAGCCTGTCTACCCTTATTTGGATTACCGTAATGATGACAATTTCAACGGTGCGCACAGCGTCGCTGCTTTCAGGAGCCATTGGAATTTTTAAGGTTGCGCAAATCATTCAAAAGTTACGGTAATGCTTGGTGGAAAACTCAATATCCCACAATTCATAGCACACCTCTGCCGAGTTAAACAATGGCGGCCACCACTTCGTTTTATATGTCTTTTATTAGTGTTTCTAGGTCACAAAATAAACTTTTAAGATATTTTCAGGCGAGAATGTAGGTGTGTAAACTTCAAATATCTGCTTGTTTTATCAAGACATCCCATATTAGCGACAATGCTCTGACGACCTCGGTCCTGCCTGACAGCTAGCCGGGCTACCTAGCTAGCTGCCGCGCCTTGGCTGCAAATGGACAGCAAGGGACTCTCTCTCCCTTTCACCTCCCGGTCTCTCGCAAATGCTCGCACAGAATCGGAGTTACAGCTGGATGTGGAAAAAATAACTGAGTTGTTTGGTGGTGCTATAATGCGGAGCTACAACAGTGGGCAGCTATCCACCGTGTATGACAGAAAGGACATGCCAGCGACCGCAGATCGACCGGTGTTTGCTAACGCGGTGGTCAATCATGGATCAGGGAAAGCGAAGGCAGGAGCGTGAGGTGAACTGAATTTCAGGTAAGAAGTTATGACCTGCACTCTATTTGGGTCAGATATAAACCGAGTTTAGGTGTAGTTTATTTAGCAGCAGTTCTCTTATGTGTTGCTGATAGCTGGCTAGCTAGCTAGCGCCGCTAGCATAGTTAGCTCGCTACCGCTAGCGAACCTTCGTGAAAAAGCACCCAGGCTTGGCTTATATTGAGGCGGGTGAAACTCGTGTCAGCACCCGGTCGCTCGCCGACAGTATGTGTTTTAGCTGGACTTATTTTTCGTTAAAACCGGTATAAACCGAGATTAGGTGTAATTTATTTTCGTTGACCTTTTACAATCGTAATGCCACGGGGAGTTATATACAGCTGTGTGCGCACTAAGTTACTGACGTTGGACTTTATTTTATTCATTAGGGTTAGTTCATAGAGTTGCCGTGCCGTACAAACGGAATCGTCCCACATTCAGAGAAAACATTATGATTTATTCTGTCGTTACGAAGCCTCCCCTGTCATTCTCTCGCGTGTTGAAACGTCAATCATGAAACTGATCAATGATCGGCTGTTCGCTCTTATTTATCGCGCTAAACAACAGCAGCACGCGTTAAGCTTGATCAGCTGTTGTTAGAATTCTTTTGATTTTAATTTCTAGTATCAGCTGATGTTTGCTGGAGCATGAAGATGAAATCAGGAGATGTCCTTACTGAATCATCAGAGCTGAACTGGTGATGGAGAAACAGGTTTACACTTTAGGTGACATGAATGAGTTGAAGGGAAGTTATGAGTTGTTTCTGAGAGACAAAGACCAAGCTCCTTTTTGTGTAGCTGACAGCTGGTAACTGTGCAGGGGCAGCTAGGGCATTAACAGAGAAAGGTGGACACAAAGATATACTTTTCTTTCTTACTCTCATATAAAATATTTAGCTTTTATTAAATAGTTATCTGAATCTCACAACCAAAGTTTGTATAATAATACACAAGATTGGCTGTAGACCATTGTTCATAATTCAGAACACTGTGTAAAAATAACAAAAACAAAAAGTGAATGCATGTGTGAAAAGTGGTCCATAATGTAATGCTTCAAAGCGTGTTCATGCAAACATTGTCGGGTCTGCCGTGGTACAATGGGACTTCTGCTCATGAACCTGTGTGCACAGCGTCTGCAAATCGGCGCTGTCTGAAGTAACTTCATCTTTACACAAAACTGTAAGCTGTCATCTGTGAAGCGTGAGCGGTGTTTGTTTTACCATAGTTCATGGTGGAGAATGGCTGCTCTTCTGAGTTTTGCTCTCTGTAGCCGTATGACTGGCAAACTACAGTGATTAGCAGCGGCATAGGCACACATAAAATTTCTTCTGAAATTTTCGCTTTCTAGTTATTATTATTATTATTCTTCAGTTTCCGCCTGAAATTTTGCAGCGAATCTCGCCCCGCAGTTTTGAGAAAAGCTTCATATATGTTACCTCATTTTGTGCGGCTGGATCTGGAATGGTGTGCTATGACTTTTGGTCTTTATGAATTTTATAGTTTTTTAAATATTAATATTTTAGTGAAAATTTTCCCGCGCTCCTCTGCCGAACAGTTTTGACATTAGGGTTACATATGTTAGATCATTTTGTGCGGCTGGAGCTGGACTATTATGTTATGACTTTTGGTGTTTATAACTTTTATAGTTTTTTAAATATTAATATTTTAGTGCAAATTTAGGCCAATTCATCCTTTGGCGCCAAATAAACAGACTTCATTTGTGGTGTCTTGGCTCTCTCTAGTGGTATACCGGGAGTAGTACAGCCGAAAAGATTTATCCTTGTGTTGAAAACTCCATATCCCACAATTCATAGCACGCCTCTACAGAGTGAACAATGGCGGCCACCACTTCGTTTTATATGTCTTTTATTCGTGTTTCTAGGTCACAAAATAAGCTTTTAAGATATTTTCAGGCGAGAATGTAGGTGTGTAAACTTCAAATATCTGCTTGTTTTATCAAGACATCCCATATTTAGCGACAGTGCTCTGACTACGTCGGTCCTGCCTGACAGCTAGCCGGCTACCTAGCTAGCTGCCGCACTTGGCTGCAAATGGATAGCGAGGGGACTCTCTCTGTCGTTTCACCTTCCCGGTCTCTCGCAAATGCTCGCATAGAATCGGAGTTACAGCTGGATGTGGAAAAAATAACTGAGTTGTTTGGTGGTGCTATAACGCGGAGCTACAACAGTGGGCAGCTATCCACGGTGTATGACAGAAAGGACATGCCGCGAATGAGACATACGAGGCAGGCGACCGTGTTTGCTAACGCAGAGGTCAATCGTGGATCAGGGAAAGCGAAGGCAGGAGCGTGAGGTGAACTGAATTTCAGGTAAGAAGTTATGACCTGCACTCTATTTGGGTCAGATATAAACCGAGTTTAGGTGTAGTTTGTTTTCATTGTGCTGACTTTTTACAATCGTACTGCGTGCTAGCTAGCACGACGGGAGTTTGTATACAGCTGTGTCTTGGCGCTAAGTTACTGACGTTGGACTTTATTTTATTCATAAGGGTTCGTTCGTAGAGTTGCCGTACAAACGGAATCGTGCCACATTCAGAGAAAATATTACGATTTATTCTGTCGTTACGAAGCCTCCCTGTCATTCTCTGCCTGTTGCAACTTCAATCATGAAACTGATCAATGATCGGCTTTTCGCTCTTGTTTGTTTATCGCCTAAACAACAGCTGCACGTTTAAGCTTGATCAGCTGTTGTTAGAATTCATTTGCTTCTAATTTCTAGTATCAGCTGATGTCGATGTGGAAAAAATAACTGAGTTGTTTGGTGGTGGAGCTACAACAGAGGGCAGCTATCCACCGGTGTGTGACAGAAAGGACATGCCGCGAACGAGACATAAAAAGGCGGTGAGGCTACCGCCGATCGACCGGTGTTTGCTAACGCGGAGGTCAATCGTGGATCAGGGAAAGTGAAGGCAGGAGCGTGAGGTGAACTGAATTTCAGGTAAGAAGTTATGACCTGCACTCTATTTGGGTCAGATATAAACCGAGTTTAGGTGTAGTTTATTTTCGTTGTGCTGACTTTTTCAATCACTTACAATAACTTGTACTGCGTGCTAGCTAGCACGAGGGAGTTTATATACAGCTGTGTGGGCGCTAAGTTACCGATGTTACCGATGTTGAACTTTATGACAGCCTCCCTGTCATTCTCTCGCCTGTTGAAACTTCAGTCATGAAACTGATCAATGATCGGCTTTTCTCTCTTGTTTGTTTATCGCGCTAAACAACAGCAGCATGTTTAAGCTTGATCAGCTGTTGTTAGAATTCATTTGCTTTTAATTTCTAGTATCAGCTGATGTTTGCTGCAGCCACAGCTGTAAAAACGGCTGTTCCAAACCAGATGTCCTTACTGAATCATCAGAGCTGAACAGGTGATGGAGAAACAGGTTTACCCTTAGGTGACATGAATGAGTTGAAGGAAGTTATGAACTGTTTCTGAGAGACAAATATACACCAAGCCCCTTTTTTGTGTAGCTGACAGCTGGTAACTGTGCAGGGGCGGATCTAGCAAAGCTTTTGCCAGGGGGCCAGGTAGGGCATTAACAGAGAAAGGTGGACACAAAGATATACTTTTCTTTCTTACTCTCATATAAAATATTTAGCTTTTATTAAATAGTTATCTGAATCTTACAACCAAAGTTTGTATAATAATACACAAGATTGGCTGTAGACCATTGTTCATCATTCAGAACACTGTGTAAAAATAACAAAAACAAAAAGTGAATGCAAAAGTGCATAAATATTTATTTTACGTGTTTCATGTGTGTGGCGGGCGTGGTCTGCAGTGCCGCTGCAGGGAGGTGGACCCACCTGAGCGGCACCTGCAATCACGCCTCTCGGGCGTAGTCTGTGCTCTCTCGGCTGTTTTTTTGGGTGTGTGTCGGGCTGTGAGTTGAAAAGCTACAGCCGGCTGTTTGGGTACACCAACCATGTGTGAAAAGTGGTCCATAACGTAATGCTTCAAAGCGTGTTCATGCAAACATTGTCGGATCTGCTGTGGTACAATGGGACTTCTGCTCATGAACCTGTGCACAGCGTCTGCAAATCGGCGCTGTACGAAGTCACTTCATCTTTACCCAAAACTGTAAGCTGTCATCTGTGAGGCGCGAGCGGTGTTTGTTTTTACCATAGTTCATGGTGGAGAATGGCTGCTCTGCTGAGTTTTGCTCTCTGTAGCTGTATGAATGGCAAACTACACTGATTACCAGCGGCATAGGCACACATAAAATTTCTTCTGAAATTTTCCCTTTCTAGTTATTATGTGTGCCTATGCCAAGAGGCACACATATTACTATTCGTCGGATTTATTATTCTTATTATTATTATTCTCCATCTTCCGCCTAAATTTCGGCACGTATCACGCCCCGCAGTTTTGAGAAAAGCTTCATATATGTTACCTCATTTTGTGCGACTGGATCTGGAATGGTGTGCTATGACTTTTGGTGTTTATGACTATTATAGTTTTTAAATATTAATATTTTAGTGAAAATTTTCCCGCTCCTCTGCCAAACAGTTTTGACAATAGGGGTACATATGTTACATCATTTTGTGCGGCTGGAGCTGGGCTAGTATGTGTGACTTTTGGTGTTTATAACTTTTATAGTTTTTGAAATATTTAGATTTTAGTGCAAATTTAGGCGAATTTCTAGGCTCCTGAGAAAGATTCTGCTTTTGGCACCATAGAAAGAGACTTCATTTGTGGTGTGTTGGCTCTCTCTAGTGGTATTCCGGGAGAAGTACGGCCTAAAGGGTGCCATGCTTGGTGAAAACTACATATCCCACAATTCATAGCATGCCTCTACCGAGTCAAACAATGGCGGACACCACTTCATTTTATATGTCTTTTATTCGTGTTTCTAGGTCACAAAATACACTTTTAAGATATTTTCAGGCGAGAATGTAGGTGTGTAAACTTCAAATATCTGCTCGTTTTATCAAGACATCCCATATTAGCGACAATTCTTTTAAGTGTTGCTGATAGCGGCTTAACTAGCTAGCGCCGCTAGCTTAGCTAGCTAGCGCCTTCGTGAAAAACCACCCAGGCTTGGCTGATAGTGAGGTGGCTAAAATTTGTTTAATCGCCCGATCGCTCGGCAAAGGTCTGTGTCTTAGCTGGACTTATTTTTCGTTTATATGGGCCGATGATGCTGGTCGATGTGGAAAAAATAACTGAGTTGTTTGGTGGTGGAGCTACAACAGAGGGCAGCTATCCACCGGTGTGTGACAGAAAGGACATGCCGCGAACGAGACATACAAGGCGGTGAGGCTACCGCCGATCGTCCGGTGTTTGCTAACGCGGAGGTCAATCGTGGATCAGGGAAAGCGAAGGCAGGAGCGTGAGGTGAACTGAATTTCAGGTAAGAAGTTATGAACTGCACTCTATTTGGGTCAGATATAAACCGAGTTTAGGTGTAATTTATTTTCGTTGACCTTTTACAATCGTACTGCCACGGGAGTTTATATACAGCTGTGTGCGCACTAAGTTACTGACGTTGGACTTTATTTTATTCATTAGGGTTAGTTCATAGAGTTGCCGTGCCGTACAAACGGAATCGTCCCACATTCAGAGAAAACATTATGATTTATTCTGTCGTTACGAAGCCTCCCCTGTCATTCTCTCGCGTGTTGAAACGTCAATCATGAAACTGATCAATGATCGGCTGTTCGCTCTTATTTATCGCGCTAAACAACAGCAGCACGTTTAAGCTTGATCAGCTGTTGTTAGAATTCTTTTGATTTTAATTTCTAGTATCAGCTGATGCTTTGCTGGAGCATGAAGATGAAATCAGGTGATGTCCTTACTGAATCATCAGAGCTGAACTGGTGATGGAGAAACAGGTTTACACTTTAGGTGACATGAATGAGTTGAAGGAAGTTATGAGTTGTTTCTGAGAGACAAAGACCAAGCTCCTTTTTGTGTAGCTGACAGCTGGTAACTGTGCAGGGGCGGATCTAGCAAAGCTTTTACGGGGGGCAGCTAGGGCATTAACAGAGAAAGGTGGACACAAAGATATACTTTTCTTTCTTACTCTCATATAAAATATTTAGCTTTTATTAAATACTTATCTGAATCTCACAACCAAAGTTTGTATAATAATACACAAGATTGGCTGTAGACCATTGTTCATAATTCAGAACACTGTGTAAAAATAACAAAAACAAAAAAAGTGAATGCATGTGTGAAAAGTGGTCCATAATGTAATGCTTCAAAGCGTGTTCATGCAAACATTGTCGGGTCTGCCGTGGTACAATGGGACTTCTGCTCATGAACCTGTGTGCACAGCGTCTGCAAATCGGCGCTGTACGTAGTAACTTCATCTTTACACAAAACTGTAAGCTGTCATCTGTGAAGCGTGAGTGGTGTTTGTTTTTACCATAGTTCATGGTGGAGAATGGCTGCTCTTCTGAGTTTTGCTCTCTGTAGCCGTATGAATGGCAACTACAGTGATTAGCAGCGGCATAGGCACACATAAAATTTCTTCTGAAATTTTCGCTTTCTAGTTTCAACATCAAATATCAGCTTGGTGAGTGAACTCAGGTTTGTCTTAATTAGGTATGAGCATGTTCACCTAAAAGTGTTGGTAATGGCAACATCTGATTCACAGTCACATTGATCAGTGCACCAGAAACTGAGTAGATGATTGTAGACATGGACAGTGAACTGTAATACTAGAAAGTTATTAATGTTTTACACACATCATTCAGGATGCAAGTAAAACTGCTGCTGCAGACAAATCAGAGGTGAGAGAGAGAAGAAGAGAAAAAAAACTCTGTACTCTAGTTTAGTGTTAAAAATACTGTTTCCCTTCCTCTGATGTGTTCTCATGCAGTTTCTGCTCTGAAAATAAAAAATGTCCATGTCTCTGTGTAACTGCCTACAAGTGATCATAGATTAAATTCAGCTTCTCCATTTTCCATCTAGTGGCTTTAGCTATTGTACACAGGGTTTACCATATTAGTTGTTTGTATAGGTTTACTCTATATTTCAACAATGTCTCATCTAGGACGGCAGGTTTTCAAGCAGGTCAAGTGCCTCTATGCACTCAATTAGTTTAGATATTTTCCTTCTTTACTTCATCTCATATGTCATTTTACTTAATTTGAGCTACCATAAGCTTGATGCAGACTACTTTTAACAATTATCCACCTCATGTCATAACCAACTAAGGTGCCTCTTCATATTATTATTATTTCGTTATTATTGTTATTATATATTCATATAACAGCAATAATGTATTACAATATTTTATTTATATTTTATTTTGTATCCACCAAGGGCTGCGGGTGATCTGCAGTTTCATCCTTTCCCAAGTTGGAGACATTTTCCTTGGCTGAGTGATGACACAACCTTAATATGCCTTATGCATCTCTCAATTTCATTTACTTTGTTTCATCCTAGTCATTGTAGGCTTAGTTTTCATCCCAGCCATGCTTCATTATTAAAACCAGTTTATGGTTGCTATTCTTGCTATTATCAGTTTAGATAAATTACAGTTAAGCTCTAGTTTAATTTAGGTTTTTGTTTATTTTACTTTATTCCTCTTGTACTTATATTCATTCAATTCAATCGGGTCTGTTTCCAACCTTTAGTTTTACTTTTATTAGCCTGATAATACAATTCTCTTATACTTGATTTTTACCAACAATTTTTCACTTTGCCTTTTGCACACGTTGCACTTTTTTTAAAAATATGTTTATTAAGATTTTTGATATAAAGAAAACAAAACAAAACAGACAACACAACAGCAAGGGCAAAAAATACTACTTCAGCACTGGCAAGAAACAAAAATAAAACGCTAGGGTGGTAGACTGAATTATCAGTCAAAGAGGACTTAATTTTAACAAATGATCTAAAAATGGCTGCCACATATTAAAAAACCTTAAACGTTTGTCCTTTAATGTATACCTAATTCTCTCCATATGCAGTAGTGCAGTCAGTTCTGTCAGCCACATTTTGAATTGTCAGACTTCCAGAGAGTCAAGATAATTTTCTTAGCAATTACCATTCCAAACAGAATTGTAGTTTGTGCAGCAGAGCTGAGGTGTAAAAGGAAAGAGGAAGATCCAAACAATGCAGTTATTGGGTCTGGCTCTAATGTGCAGCTGTACATATCAGAAAAACATTTAAAGATGTCCAGCCAATAGTTATGCAATTTGGGACAAGTCCAGAATAAATGGGTAAGAGAGCCTTCCCCAAGTTTACAACAATCACATGTAGGACTAATAGAAGGAAAAATTCTGTGCAATTTAGTTTTTGAGTAATGAACTCTGTGAAGCACTTTGAATTGAATTAATTGATGCCTTGCATTTATAGAACAAGAATGGATCCTAAACAGACTTCTCTCCCACACCTCATCTCCAATTAGCAAACCAAGCTCTTCCTCCCATGCTGTCTTCAAAAAGTCAGATTTAAAAGTGAAATACTCTGGTTTTGTGAACACTTTTTCAGAGACCAACTTTTTAGAAGCCTGGGAACTAAGAAGGAGCTTAAAAATTGGCTCCTCTTCCAGAAGAAATGGAAAGTTGAGGATATTCTGACGAACATAGTTTCTTATCAGTAAATAATGGAAAAAATGTGATGCAGGGAGAGAGAACTTGTTCTGCAACTGGGTAAATGATGCAAATTGCCTGTCAATATATAAGTCTTTAAGAGTAAATATACCTTTCTGTGTCCAGACCTCAAAAGAGGCATCTAAACATGAGGGTGGAAATGCGTGATTACGATATATTGGAGTATGGATCGAAGTGTCTGGTAGTGCACAACTTTTTTTGATCTGACTAAAGATTTTAACACAGTTTGAAACTATAAAATTATTGACCTTGGTTCGCGGATTAGAAGACGAAAAAAGCAGAGCAGGAAGGGAGCTATTGTCAACCCCATCACTCTCTGCAACCACCCAGGGGAGGGGGGGGTATTAGCAGACATGACCTTTTTGTACCCTTCCTGCCAGTAAGCAAGAGTTCTAGCATTTGCAGCCCAATAATAAAACTGAAAACGTGGTAGACCAAATCCCCCCTCAAGTTTGGATTTACATAGATGAACTTTTGATATCCTGTGAGTTTTAAAGCCCCAAACAAATGGTAATACTACTGAGTCGATCGATTTGAAAAATTGCTTATTCAAAATGATAGGCAAATTTAAAATTAGATACAAGAATTTAGGGAGAGAAACCATTTTGATTACATTAATGCGACCTACCATGGAAATAGGGAGAGCCCTCCATTTCTTAATGTCCTTTTTCAGTTTTTCAACTTGTGCAGAATAATCCAGCTTAAAGATCAATTTAGGATCCTTAGGCAAAGTAACACCCAAGTATTTCAATCAATATGTAATTTTAAAAGGCAAAGTTTTCAAAAACTCAACTTCCAGGTTTGCAGTCAAAGCCAAATTGATATTCCCCAATCGGACAGGGTTAATGGAGGGCTCATTCCTAATGGCTACTGCAAGAGGTTCAATAGCAATTGCGAAGAGCAAAGGGCTCAAAGGGCAGCCTTGTCGTGTCCCGCGGTGTAAAAAAAAAGGCGCTGATCTATCTTGGTTAGTAAGAATGGAAGAAGTGGGATGCCTATATATCCCAGCGTACGGGGAAATATTTGAGTTTGGAAAGAATGCTTAAACATTCTCAATAAAAGCGAAGCCACCTTATCAGAATATTTTTAATAGAATTCAATGCCAAGCCCATCTGGGCCTGCGGACTTTCCATTGGGGAATGATCTAATGGCTTTTGAAACTTCTTCAATAGTAATATCTAAGTTTAAAGCCTCTTGTGCAGCTTCATTGATTTTTGGGAGATCCAGCTTTCCTAGCCAGTCAGAAATGTTACCCCAAGATTCTGACATATAGAGCTCTTCATAAAATTCTCTAAATCGTTCATTAATGGCTTTAGGACTGATTAAAATATCGCCTGATTTTGATTTAATTTTGTATATAGCCTACTGGCCTGTAAACCTCTCAGCTGCCGAGAAAGTAGCTTGTGGGGCTTATCTCCAAACTCAAAATGCTTCTGTCTGATCCTAAATAGCTGATCTGTTACTTGACTAGATAAGATTGTATTATACTCAAACTTCCTTTTGATGATTTCTTGAAATAAAGAAGGGCAAGTGGAAGCCTTGTGGTCATGTTCTAATTGTGTTAATTCAGTTTCTATTTCTAACAGACGTTTCTGACGTTCTTTTTTTAACAAAGATTCAAAAGAAATAATTTATCCTCGCATTACCACTTTAAATGTTTCCCATGAAATCGAATCGGAAACATCTTGTTTATCATTAGTTTCCAAGAATTCTGATATTTTTGCTGTCATAAATTGGCAAAAGGATGCCTCAGACAGGAATGGTGAAAACGCCAGTTACCCTGTTGTTTCGTAACACAGAAGTCCAGAACTAAAGAGGCTGGAGAGTGATCCGAGATCAAGATGTTGTGATAAGTTGAAATCTTTAGAAATCAATTTGGAATCAAGCAAAAAATAATCTATTCTGAGTACGATTTGTGCACTTGTGAAAAATAAGAATAATCTCTACCAGTAGGGTTTCACAGTCTCCAAACATCAACTAGATTAGTAAGACTCAACATATTATTCAGAACAGTCGAAGAGTTAAACAACTGAGAGGTTTCAGTAGATCTGTCCAAGTGTTTATCAAGTACACAATTAAAATCGCCTCCTAAAATGACATGAGTATCAGAAAGATTAGGTAATAAATTAAATATTTGTCGAGAGAAAGCTAGGCTATCAAACTTAGGACCACATAAATTCAATAGAGTAACATGAGTGGCATGAATATGGCCTGTCACCAAAACAAATCGACCATTCGGATCACTAACCGTGGACTCGTGTCTAAATGGAACTGTTCTACGGATCAATATAGCCACTTCACGGGCTTTGCTGGAAAACTTCGACTGATAAATCTGATGAGCCCAGGAGCACCTGAGCAGCCTCTCTTTAGTGGGTTTCATATGCGTTTCCAGAGGATACACAACATCATCAGCTAGCAATTTTAAGTGAGAAAAAACCTTAGCTCGTTTGTGTACATGCCCAATTCCAGCTCTCAAATCTAATGCCACCACTTAGCGATGATGAATTAGGATTCAGAAAAAATAGCAGTGTACACATAAATTGCCCTTGTATTGCCCATACAAAAAATAAACCCCGCATACTTTGCATGACGATTACGAACTAAACGGTCCAAGGTGATGAACTCTCCAACCTCCCCCCACAGAAAAAAATAATAATAATTATACCCTCAATGTCAACATAGTTGAGAGAAAAATGAAATAGTCATATACATCCCAATGCAAGGAGTTCCAAATGAAATATCAGCAATAATAAATTAGTTACTGTCTTCCTTTATAGTTCCCAAAAAATCCTCAGCCTCACATGGCATAGAGAACACTTTGACCATGGAGCCATCTGTTACTCGTAAACGAGCTGGATAATAGAAACTACACCGAGCTCCAGCATCCATTAGGCGTTTACGCATGTCCTGGAAAACCTGGCACTGTTTCACCACCTCTGTCGGGTAGTTAGGGAAGATGTGAATCGCCTTGCCATTATAGTTCAAGGGAGTATCTTCTCTCTCACTTGGAAGTGGTGAATCCGCGCTATAGTTACCCGAGGACGGCCAACTAAGCGGTGTGCTCGGTCAATATCCAAAGGCTTGTCAAAATTGTCCGTGCCCAAAAGTTTCGGGAGAAACTTGGACAAAAACTCCACCATACGTCCATTTTCAATTTTTTCCGGCAGGCCAACAATTTTAATATTCTGCCGTCTGGACCGACCCTCCAGATCTAATACTTTCAGACGAAGCACCTCGTTATCTGCTTTCAATTTAGAACATGTTTTCTCAACAAATGAAAGACGATGGTCATGATCAGAGCTAGCGTTTTCAACCTCCTGAAGCCGACTGCAGATATTTATCAAAGATGCCGGTGCTGTAGCCAGAGACGCTTCAAGACCGTCAAACCTTTCAGTCATCGTGATATTCATTTTCTGAATTTCAGAAAGAACCTTAGAAAAAGTTTTATCACCATTATCCGCGTCTTTAGCAGGCTCCGAGATTGGCTCAGCTTCGTCAACTGGTTCAAGGAAAGCTGTGTCGATCCCGTTCGGAGACTTATCCTGCTTTTTAGCTTTTTCAGCCTTTGATTTGGGCATCCTGTTCGAATTAGGAAACAAGTGTTCTTCAAAGAAAACCGGGAGTTGTGAAGTATGAGGCAATAAATGTCCAAAATGTGAAGAGAGTATGAGGAGCTCCACAGAAACACGTCTACTCCATTCGGTGCTCACTAGCGCCCCCGCACACGCTGCACTTACTGTCAACTTGTCCACTAACATTTGACATTTTCCTGCAACCAGTTTTCCTTCAAAATTATATTATTTATGCCAATGTCCTAAATACTTTGTGCTGCCGGGAGCGAACTTTTCCATGAATTTCTCGTCTCCCTCTGAGGCAGTTTTACTTGCTTGATTACCCATTATAATAACAATTAGTGCCACAGACTACATGTCTGTTCTGCACTCACTCACACAAACACACTTAACATAAAATAGGCCTACACAGACTCCACAATGTGTCACCCCAGGTGACGAGCCTCTTTTACGTGTCCCGGACACAAGGCTCTGCACAGTCCCGGACTGTGGCTTTACCCTACACAGCGGTAAAGACTTCGTTCGTCACCCCAGGTGACAGGCCCCTCTTACGTGTCCCGGACACAGGGCCTCACAATCCTGGATCGTGGCTCTCCCAGAGAGACTTCCAGTAGTTCCAACTACCTTTGCGTATACGTCAACACGGTTTATAGGGCTGTCCCCTTTGTACTTACGTGAAGTCGTTCCCGTGTGGTTTCAGTCTCGAATCCGTAGATCCGTGCCCGTCGAGGGGAAGGGCTACTCAGCCGGCCTGGCTGACGTCAGACTTCAGCCCATTGTTCTCCTCTTCAGCGAACTAGGATCTCGGATCCGGCTTGAAGGACCAATTTAATGTCAGAGTTTCACCTCTGATACTGCTGGATAAACAGAAACTCACTCAGGAACGAGATCACTCAGTGCTCAACTTAGTCAAGTTGTTGCCTCCAACACACTTCAACTTCCTTTCCTCTGCAAGCTGCTTTTATTGTTTACACTCAGCAATATTCATAACACTTGTTGCTATGTTAGCTAAGGCAGATTACTATAAATGGTTACAAAACATGGAGTGAGTGCAGCACTCCCAGGGTGTTCGTCGTTATCTTATCATGCTAGGTGGTTACCTTCATCGGGTGCAGTTTCTTCTTGTTCCCTTTATGAAGGTCGTGCACGCACTCACAGCATGGGTTACTCAGGGAGCCTTCCAAGCCATTTTAGCTTTTTAAATGGCAACCTATAACATATTAACTCTAACAGACAACATCCCAGGATGGGTTCTGAAAGGCTGTGGGCACTAACTGTCAGTGGTGCTTCCTGACATTTACAACATCAAAGCTAAGGTACCATCATGCTTTAAATCTGCCACTATCATCCCCTCTAAAGACTTAAGCAGTAACCAGCCTCACTGTCCACAGTGAAGTGAGGTTTACATCACTATGGACTGAGAAGGTGCCAACTAAGAAGGTTCTCTAAGCCGCCACTCCAAAATCAACACATTCAGCCTTGAATGAAATTTCCAGCTCCCCCACATGGGCATAAATGGACATATTGTCTTCTGGAGAGAGGTTTTATGGTCAGATGAGACAAATATTGAGCTAATCATTGAGCTGTTATACAAAAGGTATGTTAATGTGAGGACTTCAAACCTAAGAACACTGTACCAGCTGCAGTGTTCGGGACTAACAGAATACATGTACCAGCGTTGCTCATATTTTGTATTTTAAATACGTAACGCCGGTACATGTATTCCGTTACTCCCCAACACTGATTCTGAATACCACCTTTTTAAACGGTAACTGTAATGGAATACAGTTACTCATATTTTGTATTTTAAATACGTAAGTATATTCAATTACAGTTACCGTTTAAAAAGGTGGTATTCAGAATACAGTTACTTTGTTGAAATAAATGGATTACACGGCGGTCTTTTCCTGTTAGGCTATGCCCTGTCTATTTTTGGTAATTCCACGCCGGTGGAAATCCAAACGAAACAAGCATTAAGAGGCTCTAGTGCCTGTGTCTCAATCTCGCGGCCCATGTCACCTCTACTTGCAGCCGCATAATGACGTGAAGAAATATTTTTAAAAATTATTATTCAAAAAATGACTGACCTGAAACGGGAGATGGAAGCATGTAAATATAATAATAACCACTGCAGCAGAAAAGAGTGCCTGACAAGCCCAGTTGTAAGTAAGCTATTAAGACTCGACTGTACACTGTTCGCGTTTTTCTCCAAAACAATAAGTTCCGTTCGAGCAGCCTTTCAACACCTCTCTCTGTCTCTCGCTAGCAAAGTTGACCCAGACAACAAAGCAAAGCCCGACAGGGAACCCGACGTATTAGCCAGAGGTCCCTTTACTACAGTTCGGAGCCGTGGACCTCTTTTATATATGCGCAGAATAGTTTTCTAAACGAGATCGCTGCAAAAAGTGCAGCCTTACTCAATGTCCACCCTACTGTTACTCATTTGCAGTGTTGGGTGTAATACGTTACTAAGTAACGCGTTACTGTATTTAAATTACTTTTCCACTGAAAAAGTAGAGTAACTAATTACTGTTCATTTTTAGGTATTTTAATTACAGTTACTTACAATGTACTTGCGTTACATTGTAAAATAACTAAACTCGCTGAAAATCATTATTTAATTTTAATAATTTATCTTCTAAAGGTAAAAATGAACTCTGCCGCTTTAACATCGCTGTAGTGCAGCTGTACGTCATTTCGCGCCAGTTTGCTGCATAGTCGTATTCTACAGCGGAAGATGTCGGACTCGGCTGAAGCGAGGGCCTGTTTTATGAAATGGGAATATTCCCGTCACTTCACTTTTCTAAAACAAGCAGACAAGAACATTACGGTAATATGTAAGCTATGTCCTGGGGAGAAAAAATTATCGGCCGCTGTCAATAGCACGAGTAATCTGCTGAAGCACCTGACACGGCAGCACAGACAAAGCCTTCTAAGTGAGCCATCTTCATCATCCATGGATAACACCGCGGCAACTCCTGCTAAGCAGACGAAACTTGATTTCTCTTCAGCAACACAGAAAGTGTCTGAAGGTGAGCTTAAGAAAATGATTGCAGGCTATGTTGTGGAAGAGATGCTACACTGTAATGTAGTGTAGCATCTCAAGAGATGCTGTACTGTAGAGTCTCCGTCTTTTAGGTGCATATTAAACAAAATACCTGTGTGTGGCAAAAAAGCAGCACCGCCTGATCGAAAAACGTTTTCTACTGACTTAGATAAGTGTTATGCTGACATGGAAATGGAGCTTAAAGAGACATTCGAGAGTTTGGAATATATTTCCACGACTGCTGACATTTGGACCAGCCATAACAAAAGTTTTCTCGAAATGACGGCACACTGGATTGATCCTTCTACTTTTGTACGAGGACATGCAGCGCTAGCATGTAAAAGAGTTCGAGGGAGACACACATATGATGTCATCGGCAATAAAATCGAGCAAGTACATTCGGCTTATGGACTGAACTCTAAAGTGACAGCCACTGTGACAGACAACGGGTCCAATTTTATCAAAGCTTTTAGAATGTTCCAAAAATCAGACTGATGAAGAATCGGAAGAAGATGAAGAGGTGACATTTACTGATGTTGAGCAGACCCTCTCCACAGAATCTGAAGGACAGTTTTCCCTCCTTCCACACTTAAGGTGTGCATCACACACACTGAACTTAATTTTTCATGATGTTGAGAAATGGCTTCAAGCAAATGAGGCAAAATTCATCTACAGAAGTGCAACTTCAAAGTGTTCTGCAATGTGGACAAAAGCAAACTGTTCTTCTGTTGCTTCAGAGTTGGTAGATAATTTTTTCAAGAAAAAACTCATAGTACCTGTTTCAACACGATGGAATTCATTTCACAACGCTCTGTCCAGGATCACTGACATTACCCTTGCTGAATTAAATACTGTCTGCACTCAGTTTGGAATCAAATGCTTCACTGATTGGGATTATCTGTTCCTAAAGGAGTATTGTATCGTGTTGAAGCCACTCACTGTTGCGCTACACATATTGCAAGGAGAAGAGAACTGCTATTTTGGAATCCTTCTTCCAACTCTGGAGATTCTAATGTCCAGGATGCTGGCACTGCAGGACAAGCTTAAGCTGACAGCATCCCTCCCTGACATCATTGTTAAGGTAATCTACAGTTAAGCCCATAATTATTCATACCCCTGCCAAATTTTGACTTAAAGTTACTTTTGTTCAACAAGCAAGTTCTTTTTTGAGCAGAAATGACACAGGTGTCTCCCCAAAGATAATAAGACGATGTACAAGAGGCATCATTGTGGAAAAAAAATATTTCTCAGGTTTTATTTATATTTTAGCAAAAAGTATCATGTCCAGAATTATTCATACCCTTCTCAATAATCAATAGAAAAAAGCCTTTATTGGCTATTACAGCAATCAAACGTTTCCTATAATTGCAGACCAGCTTTTTGCATGTCTCCACAGGCATTTTTGCCCATTCATCTTTAGCAATGAGCTCCAAATCTTTCAGGTTGGAGGGTCTTCTCGCCATCACCCTGATCTTTAGCTCCCTCCACAGATTCTCAATTGGATTCAAGTCAGCACTCTGGCTAGGCCACTGCAAAACGTTAATGTTGTTGTCTGCTAACCATTTCTTCACCACGTTTGCTGTATGTTTTGAGTCATTGTCGTGCTAAAATGTCCACGGGTTCCCAAGGCCAAGTTTTTCTGCAGACTGCCTGATGTTGTTGTTGACAATCTTCATGTATTGCTCTTTTTTCATGGTGCTGTTTATTGTGATTAGGTTCCCTGGTCCATTGGCTAAAAAAACACCCCCAAAGCATTAGGTTCCCACCACCATGTTTGACAGTGGGGATGGTGTTCTTTGGGTTGAAGGCTTCTCCATTTTTATGCCAAATGAAGGCAACATCATTGTGACCAAATAATTCAATTTTGTTTTCATCTGACCGTAACACTGAAGACCAGAAATCTTCTTCTTTGTCCAGATGGCCAAATGAGCTTTTGCATGCCTTAGAAGTGCCTGGAGAAGTGGCGTTTTCCTTGGTCTGCATCCGTGGAACCCAACAGTGTCCGTTGGACTGTCTGCCTTGAGACATTGCCACCAGCAGAGCCCAGATTCACCAGAATGGCCTTGGTGGTGATCCTTGGATTCTTTTTCACCTCTCTCACTATTCTCCTGGCCAGCACAGGTTTCACTTTTGGCCTCCGACAACGTCCTCTGAGATTTTCCACAGTGCGGAACATCTTGTATTTTTAATAATACTTTGCACTGTAGCCACTGGAACTTGAAAACATTTGGATATGGCCTTGTAGCCCATTCCTCACTTGTGAGCAGCCACAATGCACAGCTGCAGGTCCTCACTGAGTTCCTTTGTCTTAGCCATGAATGTCCACAGACCACCTGCAGAGAGCTGCTGTTTTTCACCTGTTGAGTTGATTAAAACAGCTATTTCCAATTAATCAGGGTAATTAGGATGCTTTAGAACAGCTTTGACTATTTGGAATGGTATGGAACTTTGGATTTTCCCAGAGACTGTGACAGTTTGTAAAGGGTATGAATAATTCTGGACATGATACTTTTTGCTCAAATGTAAATAAAAGCTGAGAAATATTTTTCTCCACAATGATGCGTCTTGTACATCATCTTATTATCTTTTGTGAGACGCCTGTGTCATTTCCAGTCAAAAAATAACTTGCTAGTTGAATAAAAGTAACTTTAAGTCAAAATTTGCCAGGGGTATGAATAATTTTGGGCTTAACTGTATATATAGCCTTACCCTAAAATAAACTTTTGTTTCATTTATCATGCTCTTATGTGAAGTGTCTGATGTATTTTTTTTCTCATAGACGATCAAGGTGCGCTTTTCCTCAATGATGGACAATAAAGAAGCTCTCCTGGCTGCAGTCACTTTGCCTAAATTTAAGTTACGCTGGATCAGAGAAGAAGAGAAAAAAGACATGGTTAGGGCAATGCTTACTACAGAGTGCTGTGGGTTGTCTCTTGAAGACCAACAACCTGCTCAAGATCACAAGAACCCTGCTAACTCCACTGATGACATTTTTTCATTTGAGGAGGACGACTGTACCTACTCTGCTGAAACAGAGGTGATGGAATATTTGAAATCTGCTGGGTCTGAGCTGGGTGTTCTTAGCCAGTTTCCCAGGATTAAGGCCATTTCACTGAGGTACAACACAGCCACACCATCAAGCGCACCAGTCGAAAGGCTTTTTAGCCTCGGCAATCTTGTGCTTACACCCAGAAGGAACAGACTGTCAAGTGAACGCTTTGAGAGACTTACATTAATGACATACAAAAACTTTTTCAAAAACAACACAGCTAAGTAGTACAAAAAATGTTTTGGAAAACATGAGTGCATAAAGCATGCAAGAAATATGGTGCTCATTGGTTTGAGGAAGTTTCAGAGGAATTCTGTTTGTTAACCAAAGTTCAGAGTTAACTTCACTTTGTTGAATCACATGACATGATTACATACATTATGTATCAATATATTACTCATTGCTTTGAAAATTTAAAAATTTTAATGTTTACTGCGTGAAATATGTCATGTTTAACATTTCTTAAGTTAAGCTTTTTTGTTATTCAGATATGTTGCAGAAAAATATATTTGTTATTCTGGAATTGTGTTTCTTAGCTAAAGAAAGTTACATTCCTTACTAAAAAATGTAATTATTAAAGAATGTTTTTTTTATAGAATGTAATAAAGATGATTCAGGAAGCAAAAAGGCTAAACTATTTCATGTTGACTCGTATTTTTTTTTTAAATTATTTATTATTTAAAGACAGCACGGTGGCACGGTGGTTAGCACTGTTGCCGCACAGCAAGAAGGTCCTGAGTTCAATTCCAACATCAGGCCGGGGTCTTTCTGTGTGGAGTTTGCATGTTCTCCCGTGTTTGCGTGGGTTCTCTCCGGTACTCGGCTTCCTCCCACCGTCCAAAGACATGCAACTTGTGGGGATAGGTTAATTGAAAATCCAAATTGCCACTAGGTGTGAATGTGCGAGTGAATGGTTGTTTGTCCCTGTGTGTTGGCCCTCGGAAGACTGGCGGCCTGTCCAGGGTGTACCCCGCCTCTCGCCCCTATGACAGCTGGGATAGGCTCCAGCGCCCCCCGTGACCCTGAAAAGGATAAGCGGAAGCGAATGGATGGATGGATGGATGGATATTATTTAAAGAGTTTAATTTCTATTGTTTGTCCACTCAAGGTTTATGGGGATTTTAATAAGTATTTAGTTAAATTACTTATTGAGTAATTAAGTTACTTTTCAGACACAGTAATTAGATAAGTATTTTATATACAATATTGATTGAGTAATTAGTAATAGTAATTAATTACTTTTTTAAAGTAACTTACCCAACACTGCTCATTTGATATTAAGATTTAAAAATCTAGTTGCTATTGGTATGGCGAGTAGCCTTCAGTAATAGTAATAAATCACACAGCAATAGTACATTCAGGTAGTTCTAAAAAGGACGACAATATATTAAGTAATCCAAAGTATTCAGAATACGTTACACTCATTGAGTAACGTAATGGAATACGTTACAAAATATATTTTGGGGCATGTATTTTATTATCTGTAGTGGAATACATTTTAAAAGTAACCTTCCCAACACTGACCAGCTGTCACGCATGGATGTGGTAGCATCATGCTCTAGGCTGTTTTGCTACCAGGGGTACTGGTACTTTGCACAGAATGTGGTGAATAATAAAACAGGATGACAATCTTCAGATTCTTCCATTTAATCTCAAAGCAACAGCTAGATGATTATACACAACTTATACACAATTGTTGTGTACAGTTGTACACAAGACCCAACAGGACCATAATTCCTAATCAAAACTTGTTCTGGAATAGATAAAGCAGGCTAACGTTAAGCTTCTAGAATAGTCTTCCCAAACCCCTTCAACCCGATTGAAAATTTTAGGACTAAACTGAATCTACACCAGGAAACCAATTTAAATAAACTCTAACAATTCTGCCAATTTAACATGTCAAATATGCAGCGAGAATTATAATAGAATCTTAATGATAGCTACCAAAAACGAATGGCTGATGTGCATTTTGCTTAGGGACATTTGATTAAATGTTAGTGGGGGAGTATGTATATATGTATATGTTTGAGACTATATGTATGTTCAGAGAAATCATTAAAAGTGTCAAAAATTACCACAATTTATATATATATTCAATATATACAATAAGTGTATATAAACTTATGACAACAACAGTTGGCAAAAAAAAGTAACACATCATGAGACAATATAAAGAAACTCAAGAATAGATGAGAAACAAAGTCACTGGCATTCAAAGGCATTTCTAAGGCTTTTGGACTCCAACGAACCACACTGAGAGTCATGGCAGAAATAGGGTGCCTGGTGCTAAAATTAGGGGTAAAACTTTAGCACCAGCATGGCAAAAGTTACTGGGAAATATCCTACATGAGACGTCCATAAATGAGTTGGAGGCTTTTCTTCCACATAGTGATGCTGCATGGATGATAAGTCTATCCAGGAATACATTATGAATGTTTGACTGACATATTCACCAGTGGCACTGACTGCCCTGTGAATCTAAACAATGAAATCAACAAATAGATTCCACCTGACAACCATGTATCAAGTTCTTGCTGCAGGAAGAAGATGCCCAAACACCGGAGGATGCAATTACACAGGCAGAGGGAGAGGTAGCTCCAGAATATGACAATATAATTCAAACATTTGTAGTCCATGCAATCAATGAGGACAACATAACTGGGTGATGGGTAATGCCTTGCAGAAGAGGTCCTTCTGACTCAACTGACTCCTGAGGTTGAAGGCATCACACCTACAGCACACATAATAGTGTACAGCCTACGCTCACATAGTGATTTTCTATTTTGAAGATAAATAAAGATAAAGATAAAGGCGCTTTCAAAAGGTTCAAGTGAAGGGGACTTCCGGTTTTGACAAGCATGGGGTAGTCACACTTTCCCTTAGCTCCTGCAACTTTTAGTTATTTGAGCGAACCCACCTAACTTATCTTTTGAGACAAACGTCTTGGTGATTTGGTGAAGCTGTCGGAACATTTGATGCTCTGTCATGTTGCCTAAACCTGCGAAGTCGAATGGTAAAACAACCGAATGCGCGGCTGCTAGCGCTCCTGTGAATGTTAGCAAAGCCGACATAACAGCACTGCTAGCTGAGCACCGTACAGCTTTACTGGCGGAGCTAAAAATCGGCTTTTTTGATGATGTGAATAAAAAGCTGGACGGACTACAGAAGGCATCAGACAACAATCTTTGGAGGAAAACGCCGAGACGCTCGACCAGCGCCTTGCTAAAGTGGAAGATAGCTGTGAGACACTACTGGTTGCTAATGCACACCGCATTTCGACCCCCAAACCGGCCCCCGGAGGCAGGCCACGGCCCGTCATTGTCTGCTTTCACCGCTACCAAAACAAGGAGCTGCTAATACAAGAGGCTAGGAGGAGGAACGACCTGAAGTATATGGATAAACCATTCCGGGTCTACGAAGACTACAGCCCTGAGGTGGTGAGCCAACGGAGAGAATACAGGTCGGTGATGTCAAGCCTGTACAAGATGGGCCTGAAACGGTCACTGCTATACCCGGCGCGACTACGCATCGTTAAAACAGATGGTGTGTGCCTCACATTTGGCTCTGTGGCTGAGGCCGAAAGGTTTGTGCAAGACTCCATGGTGGACTGAACTGCTTTGAGGCGCATGGAGCATGGGACTACTCCTGATTGTCATGCTTCCTATGTTGATCTCCAGACCGTATAACTTCACTTCTTTTTCTTTATTATTTTTCGTCGTGACAGTGCAATTATTTACACATATTTTGAATGGTGGACTTCACTGGCGCACACTTGGTGGGTCTTATTCCAACCTTTACATTATGCGGGCTTAAGGAGCTTTAGGTAGGATAGTTATGGAAGTTTTTCAGTTAGATTGGGTAGGTGTGCTGTTTGTTCTGACAGCTAGTGTCACCTGGGGGTTCAGGGGGTTTCTGGGGGGGTTTCTATGTTCGACTGTCCAAGTTAAGAACCAAGTGTTTTATGTTTCTTATCTGAGCAACCAGCTAAAATTTTTGATATATTTTTAATGGTTACCTCTATTGACTTAGTGACCTGGAATGTTAAAGGCCTGAACCACCCTATTAAAAGAAAGAAGGTTCTCACTCACTTGAAAAATATGGGTGCTGATATAGCTTTTATCCAAGAAACCCATCTTAAAATGTCAGATAATACTCGTTTAAAATGTAGTTGGGTGGGGCAGCTCTTCCACTCATATTTTACAGCGAAGGCAAGAGGTGTAGCAATATTGGTAAATAAAAGGGTTCCTTTTACCCCTTCTTTGACTCTGGCTGATTCAAATGGACGATATGCTATAGTAACTGGATCAATTTTTAATATTAATATTACATTAGCAAATATATATGCCCCAAACTGTGACGACCCTAATTTTTTCTCACGCGTCTTTGGCCTCCTGCCTTGTTTGAATACCCATTTACTTATTATGGGAGGTGACTTTAATTTGTGCTTGGACCCTGGGATGGATAGATCGTCTGTAAGAACTGGATACTCGATAACAAAATCAGCTTCTTATTTACAGTCCTTTTTTTCAACCTATGGCATTTCAGATATTTGGCGTTTTTTACACCCACAAGACAGACAGTATTCCTTTTTTTCAAATGCTCATCAAACCTACAATAGAATTGACTATTTTTTTACTGATAATAATCTAACTTCTCTTGTTCAGTCATGTGATTATCAGCCTATTGTAATATCTGACCATGCGCCCCTATTATTGACACTGAACATACCCGGTATGGAGTCTCCTAAACAGATGTGGAGATTCAACTCTCTTTTGTTAAGTGATGAAAACTTTATAGAATTTATTTCGGATCAAATTACCTGTTTTTTAAAATTTAATTTAACTCCAGATATTTCCATCTCATCAGTCTGGGAGGCTCTTAAGGCTTATCTTCGCGGCCAGATTATATCATTTACAGCTAATAAGAAACATGCTTCTACTTCTAAACTAAAGGATTTGGAAAAGCAAATAGCAGACCTGGATAATAGGAATTCTCAGAACCCCTCACCAAATTTATACAAAGAACGTTTGAAATTGGGTGCAGAATATGACATGCTCACCTCACATTCTATAGAATATTTATTGTTAAAGAACCGGAGTGATACCTATGAACACGGAGATAAGGCGGGAGAGATTTTAGCAAGACAGTTGAAATGTGCAAGAGCCAGGCAAACTATTAATGGGGTTGCAACCCGAGATGGTGGGTCTATTACAGATCAACAGGGGATAAATGATGCTTTTCAGCATTATTATTATAAGCTGTATAGCTCCGATAATACCAATGATTCTAACCTTCCTTCTGATTTTTCTAGAGACCTAAAGATTCCAACATTGTCCCCAGACGAAGTTTCCACCCTGGATGCACCTCTGCAGCAGCAGGAGATCATAATGGCAATAAAATCATTACAGTCTCGCCGATCACCAGGCCCTGATGGCTTACCAAACGAGTTTTATGCCACCTTTGCTGGAAAACTAGCCCCTGTGTTAGCTACATTATATACTGACTCTCTTGCCAAAGGTGTTTTGCCTGATAGTCTAAATCAAGCTTGTATAACATTACTTCCCAAAAAAGATAAAAACCCTTTGGAATGTGGGTCCTATAGGCCAATTTCACTCCTGAATTCAGACTATAAAATACTAGTGAAGGTTTTGGCCAACCGATTGGAAAAAGTTTTACCCAACATAATCTCTTCAGACCAGACTGGTTTTATTAAAAATAGGCACTCCTTTTTTAGTATTCGCCGACTACTTAATATAATGTACACCCCCAGCCAAGCTGCTTCCGAATGCCTTCTCTCCATGGATGCGGAGAAGGCTTTCGATAGAGTAGAATGGGAATATCTATTCGAGGCCTTGCAAAGGTTTGGGTTTGGAAGTTCCTTTTTATCCTGGGTGAAATTACTCTATGCCTGTCCTTCAGCTATGGTACTCACTAATAACCATTATTCCAAACCATTCCGCTTACATCGTGGAACCCGTCAGGGCTGCCCCTTCAGCCCCCTTCTTTTCGTATTAGCTATTGAGCCGTTGGCAATAGCTATAGGAAGTAATCATGCTATTCAAGGCATTTCGCGATATGGCACTGAGCATGAATTATCTCTCTATGCCGATGATCTCCTGCTGTTTGTATCCAAGGCTGAGGTAACAATTCCCTCTATTCTTGAACTTTTTAATACATTTGGGCTTGTGTCTGGCTATACACTGAACCTACACAAGAGTGAATTACTGCCTCTAAATATGCCTCTCTCCACATTAGCAAACATTACTGTTCCCTTCAAGATTGCAACACACAGCTTTGTCTATCTAGGCATAACTGTGACAAAAAACTTCAGTGATCTCTTTAAAGAAAATTTTACTAAGTTACACCTCAGTATGCAGCAAGACTTGTCAAAATGGTCGCCGCTTCCCCTCTCGTGAGTTGGGAGAGTGAATGTGGTTAAAATGTCTGGATTACCCAGATATCTTTACTTGTTTCAAAGCCTTCCTATATACATTCTGAATACTTATTTTAAGAAATTGGACTCTGTAATTACATCATACCTTTGGAACAATAAGAAACCACGTTTGCGTAAAACACATCTGCAAAAGTCAAAGCAAGATGGAGGCCTGGCTCTACCAAATTTCCGTTATTATTACTGGGCCTCCAATTTACACTGTCTGACCTACTGGATGCACTATCAGCATGACTGCAGCGGACCCGTATGGGTAGAAATGGAGAAGCTTTCTTCTGGTTCTTTCTTGCTATCATCTGTCGTAGGTGCATCTATCCCATTACCCCAAAGCCTGAAAATTGAGAATCCCATAGTTAATAATACTATCCAAATTTGCTTTCAGTTTAGAAAACATTTTAATCTTCTGAAGATATGTTTAGGCAGCCCAGTAGCTTCCAACTATGTTTTTTCTCCTTCACTGCATGATGCCACATTTCAGGGCTGGCAGAGGCGAGGGCTAAGATCTTTAAAAGAACTATTCATTGACGGCACGTTTGCCTCATTTGAACAGCTGACTAATAAATACAACTTACCTAAAAAAATGAGAGGGGGGTATCTACAAATACGACACTTTCTTTCAGGTTCTATCCCAGGGTTTCCGAATAAACCCCCTAATGATGTAATGGATAACATTATGTGTTTTAACCCAGTTAAGAAAAAGGCCATATCATCAATACTTGTTCTGATTTCGTGCCTGGGTTCTTCTTCCATGTCTGCAATTAAGCGATCCTGGGAAGAGGATCTTAAAATCTGTATTACTGAAGCAGACTGGGGCAATGTTCTAGGTAATATTCACTCGTCCTCCATGTGTGCAAGACATTGCCTTCTGCAGTTTAAAATAGTGCATAGAGTGCATCTCAGCAAATCAAAATTGGCAAAGATGTATCCTCAGATTGACCCAACGTGCGAAAGATGTAAATTGACAGAGGCCACCTTGATTCATATGTTTTGGTCCTGTCCCAAAATACAAAAGTTCTGGGTGGATGTCTGTGAGGCTTTGTCATGCATATTTGGAATGAGAATAACATTTAATCCGCTTTTATTTTTATTTGGGGTCAACTCCGACGGTCTGGCACTACCGGCAGGGGGTCAAAGACTTATTGCCTTCTCTACACCATTGGCAAGACGTCTAATACTTTTGAAGTGGAAGGACGCAGCCCCGCCCACGGTTTCACATTGGGTTAAGGATGTATTATTTCATCTTAAATTAGAGAAAATTAGGTTCGTTTTGAGAGGCTCTGTAAATAAATTTAATAAAGTCTGGAAACCCTCTTTGATATTTTTTGACCAACCATCTACACAGGCTCAGGAGTGACCTTTATTTATTTATTTTTAAATATATTTGTTTACTTATTTTTCTTCCTTCTTATTCTGTATACCTTGGCTGGTGTTATTTTGCGTTGATGTGAATTGTTTTTCCTTTTAAACTTTTGATTGCTTGACAGTGAACAGGGGTGTTGTTTGTTAGGGTGGGTTTTTATTTTAATTTTTCTCTCCTTTTTTATTTTTTGCTTTATACTTTTGTATTTCATTGTGAAAAATAATAAATATATTAAACACCGAAAAGGTTCAAGTGAAGGATGCACACGCTGCTCCAGCTGACCACCCACTGCACGACTTCAAACCAGGAGACTGCGTGGTGGTTAGCGACCTGCCGAGGAAGCATTGGGAGATCCAAACAGTGGAGCGGCCCATTCAAGGTGCCTCTAATGACACACACAGTGGTGACAGTGCAAAAAGGGAAATGTGGGTGCATGCAAGTTGTTGGCAATGGATTCCATTAGCAAGGGTGGATGAAGTAAAATTGCTTTGCTCCACTAAACACCAGGTTAGGAAGGAAAATCTCACCTCAGCCTTGTTGCTTCAGCAGTGATGGGAAATGGACTGGTTCTTATATAGCGCTTTACACAACTTGCCTCATTTTCCCATTTGCATAACCACTTTCATCTATGCTCTAAGTGCTTTCTATCTAATATTCACACACATTAATACTCCAATAGATGCATCGGAGAGCAACTGTGAGTTATTATCTTGCCCAAAGATATTTTGCATGCAGACTGGGATTGAACCGCCAACCTTCTGATTAGTAGGTGGCCTGCTCTACCACCCAGCAAGGAGGAGTGCTGACTGAGCTCTCATACACCCATGTTCCAGCCACTAGCCATCTCTAGGACAACACTGCAGTAAGGTGTGATGGACTAAAGGTGCCAGTATACCAGCCATAATGGTTGCTTTGCTCACCACCGCAACCTTGTCAGTCACTTATATGTATATCCGTTGTTAAGGTGCAGGAAGCCACTGCAGTGTTCTCCTGTATGATAGATATCACCACTCAGATAATACAGCCAAATAAGCCCTGATATAGAAGTGTGAATGCAAACCAAACCAGGGCTGAAAGATTAGGTGTTATTAGGTGTCTCATTATGCTGTTTTTTTTCTCTGTCGTGCAGTTCTGTCTCAAAGGATGACAATTCAACCCTATCAGTAGCCGTTTGGTCACTTGGTTCAGTGTACACCGATAGCCTCAGAGTGACTTGTCCTCAGGTCCTGAACAGCAGTATGTTGCCTATATGACACAGTAATGACCTGAATTAAACCTTTTTGTTTTTTTTGGTCTGATGATTGTGTGATAAATGTGATATACTGGTGTCAGATTGGATGGATGAACAAAAATAAGAAATGTAATGGAAATGTTTAAGCGTCTGGTACTTTTCTGAATCAAGCTGGCCTTAATGAATTAAAGACAGTCAGGTCGTGTGCACCTGGATTTCTAGATTTTCGCAACAGCAAAAGGACAGCAGCCGTAAACTAACATAAACACGAACTTGTGCCGGAGTTCAGAGTCGATGTCTTGAGGCAACATTAGAAATTTAAATTTTTATCCTGTGTCTCCAAACTCCACACTTATGTCTACAATATCCTATTATTTAAACCCACCAAGAGCACACTTGCATATTTAAACGCACACACTCAATAGTAGACCTACTATTATAGACAGAATCTGTCAGCTGAGGATAATTTCACTGGGAGCTGCATTTCCTCAGAAAACTCACCGACTCTCTCTCAGTGAGCGGTCAATATTTTCCACTCAATATTTCCCAGAATGTTTTAAAGAACTCAAGCATGAAAAGGTCTCAGGGTTGTTGTGGGTCCATGCAAACTTTTAAGTGAAATACGATTTCAAAAGCAGAGACAAAAAAAGAAAAGGGAAGAATCTGTGACAGTAAATAAAGATGATGTTTATTCATTTTTGCAAAGAATCTCAGCTCATGCAAGGATACAGCTCTTGTAAACAAAATCACTTGAAAATATGTTATAAATGTGCACAGATTTCTTATTTTCTTGTTGTCAAACTCTGGAATGTAAAATATGCATAAGTCATATTACAGATGTTGCGTAAAGAGCCATCACCTAAAACGTCTCCTCTTGTTTCCCACATTAGCCTATTGCCTGGCCACACTGCATTAAGAGCCACGCTTGTTCAAAGTCAGGCATCCATGTATTGTGTGAGTGGATGACCACTGAGGTCAGATGCAAAGCATCAAAATGGCTACTGTGGGGCTTAGATTTTTCTCCTACACAATCATGGACAGTTACAGTCGAGCATTTGCACACAGAATCAGGCCCGGCAAAGACTTCAAAGTACAAAGAGATGCTTTTTTAAGACATTTGTGAGATAAGTACAACAACATTAAGACAAAGATACAAACAACAGTAACAGGTTTTTGTCCTTGTGGTAGCACAATGTGGAACATCTAACCTGGAAACAAAACTTATGAGTGTCAGGATTTAAACATCCCTGTAACTTGCAGTGAAGCCAGAGGTGGATGCACTTGGTACTGTGCTGCTCTCTGTTTCTCAGATAAGCTGTTGAACATTGTGAGAGTCAGGGCTACAGAATGGAGCTAGAGCGTAAGCAGTATGATGACAGACATCAGCCCGACTGCTCAAAACACCTCAACTGCCTACTTTCTGCTTGGAGCAGTGCGCCCTCTCAAATGATTGAGCTCCTTATCCTACCTCTACCTTATTAATCTCCATTCATGAATAAGACCCCGAGTTACAAAGGCACACTCATTCCCAAACTGGAGCTGGACATCCCCCACCTTTTCCAGCTGAGAACCATTGCCTCAATCTTTGAAGGTGCCAATATTTATCACAGCCAATTTGAACTCAGCTGCAAACAGTTCAAACAATATAATACATGAAATGTTAAAACTGAGAAATCTGGGTTTTTTTTTTTAATTACAAGCTCCTTTTAAATTTGATACCAGCAATGAATTTTAAATAAGCTGAGAAAGGGCCATGTTTGTCACTGGGTTGCATTACCTCTTCTTCTTTGATCAGTGCACAGTGTACGGGAGTTGACATGGCTAGTAGCTGTATATGTAAACTTTACTTCATAGAAATTCCAATTAAGCCAAAACTCTTGTTAAAAAACTTTATTAATTGATTTAAAATCCACTGTGATAGTGTACAGAGGCAAAACTACAAGAAGTACTCATGGACATAAAGTACTTTTAAAAAAGGTTCTCAGTTTCAACATTTGATGCTGTTTTTGCGCTCTTCTGCATTTTGTTTTTAATTTCCATTTCACACAGTGTGCAAAGGTTTCATGACTCAGATGATTTCTGTACTCAAACATTCAGTGAATCATGAAACTATGGATGGTGCACCTCCCAACTCCACAAAAATGTTTTGTTATAATGATCCCTGCAGGGACAAGTGGACCCAAATTATGGAAGAAATATACTCCTATGAATAAATAAATTCAACTTCCAGTTAGAACTGACTGAGTTTGGCCTTTTGGCCTCCAACTACTAGTTCAAATCATGGTAGTGCAAATCTGGTGGAATCAATGCATGTAACTTTTAGTCTGCTGAAACATTACAGATCAAGCTGCATGACACTTATCGCCATCATCCATGCTAACATGGCTAAAAACACACTAGGTGACACATATCGCACCAGTTTCCACCAGGATAATCTCATTCTTCAGCGGTGTTTTATCATCAGACGATTAAAAAAAACAAAAAAACCCCCCCCAAAAAACAAAACAAAACGGATGTGAGTGAATTTCGCCGCTTCATTATGTTCTTCCAGTTAGTTTAACCCATGTATCTGGAATGTGGAGTTGTAGATTAAACATAAGAGGGAGGGGGTAGTCGGCTGAGCAAAAAGACACCAGACGATTCAGCAGGAAACAAAGATGGATGAGAGTAAGGAAGCCAGAGGTAGAAATGACAGGGATGGGAGAGAACTATGAACAGACAAGCGAGTGAGTAGCAGAGATGATCGTAATGAGGCGACCTTTTCAGAAGACTGCAGTCCCTCCTTCCTCGCTCTTGCATTTTATGACTCTGGGTTTCTGAATTTCTGAGAACATTCCCAAAAGCTGAAAACAGTCTCACAAAAATAGAAGAGCCAGCATAGAAGAGGCCCTCAACTTAATATTTGACTAGGCGTGTCAGTAGATTTAAAAATATAGATATACAATATCATGATGCAAATATTCCAGGTCCCATTACAAACATTTAATATTGTTTTGTTGTTTGTTTTTTTCTGAAACAGGCACAGTAGTGTTACCCTGGGTAGGAATGCTAGAAAACATCAAAAGACAACAAAAAAAGGAAAGCGAGAGCTTGCTATGACACGCTGCAGCCATGTGGTGGCGCTGTGCTGACGCGCACCGTGCATGAAAGAAAAACGCATTTTAATCTGAAGATGAAAACTCAAATAATCAAATCTGTTTAAAATCAATTTTTGTGCACTATAAAAAAACAAGAAATTAGGCGAGGAAAACGAGCACCCTCTGCTTTACACAAAGTCAGTAGTACTGAGAGCATCCCTGAGGAGTTCAAGGAACGCCGGAGTGATTGGGAAAGAGCCAGAGCAGCAGAGTTGTGAGTCCAGCGCAGTAGTTTGAAGGCCTCAGTTTTTTTTTTCTTTTTGTATTGGCAAAATAAAAAAAAAAAAAAGTAAGAAAAGAGAGAGAAACATATACATCTGTAACTTACACCTAGCTTGAAAAAAATCTTATGTGCAAAATGTGAATCTTACAAATATGGAGAGTGAGTTTGTTTGTTTTTGTAGATCACTGAACAAGGATTGTGCTTGAGGTGGGTGCATTTCTCCACCCTCTCTCCGTCCATTCGACCATCCGTACGTCGCTGCCCTCCTGCTTTCCTGTTGGTCGACAAGCAGGCCAGCAGCTGACCCTGAGGACTGCCGTTGATTAGATCAAGGAGTTTCACGTCGAGTGGATGGTTCGCTTCAGCTTCTCGATCTCCATCTGTGAAGAAAAAATAAACTTCTTACAGTTGGTGTGTAGGGTGGGGATGCTTGGAGCTACACTGTGTCCACTGAAGTAGCTGTTTGGCTATGCAGAGAGAGGAACTATGGAACAACACTGTGCACAGCTCTCCAACAAGGCCAAAAACATGTTACCAATGCTACAAATGTAGCACCATGTTTGTACTGTTGGAGAAAGAGGCAGGGTCATCTGATTTCAAATTGGTTCAATTCCACAGCCGTTCACCGGGAACACTCCTTACTGTTAGAGCAGATTTGTGACTTTCACAATGATTTCTCCCATTTTATGGCTCATGCTCTGCAGGACTTTACATGACATGCTGCGAATGAGCCGATACCAGAGACCTCCTGAGGTCACGCAGAGTGCAGGTATTCAAAATAACTTGAAATTAAGTGATTGGTCATAATGTTTCGCCCCGTATCGCACTGAAAAGGCGCTGCAGCCATATTCGATTTGCCAGAGTAGATTGAGCTCGTGAGTCAGTCATTATGATTATCCCTGCTGTGAGGTACAGTGGCATCCTGTTGTGGGGCTTTTCCACTGGTGGGGATTAGGAGAATTGAATGACAATGAAAGCACGAGCCGGAGGACAACCTGAGCCGCACGGCTAACGTCTTTGACGAGAATGAGGAAGCTGAGGTGGAAGCTGAAGTTAACTGCAGGGGACCTTAAACTAATCTGCAGTTATGTTTCTCTGTATGGAAGTCTGAGCCTGCGTGGGGCTCTCTGCGGGGGACTCCTCCTGTGATGCGATTTATATTGGTGCCCTGTTGAAGACGGAAAGGTCGGCCGGGCAGAGTGGACCCACTTTAAACCTCTCAGTTTAACATGAGCAGCACACGGACGCTGAATCTGTTCACAACAGTCAGGGAGCGTAGTTAGCCTAGAGGCTTATCCTCGGTCATCAGTTTTCTTTCTTCGATTTTAAGTGAATGATTTAAACATTCATTCTTGACCTTCTGCACAGAACTTGTTTTTAAGAAAAAAAAAAAAAAAAAGGATCCATCAGGTAGCTGCTCACCTGGTGAAACATCAGCCTGAAATTTATAATGAAACCAGCTAACAGAAAGACCATCTCTACTACTGTCTCTCTCATGCTTAGATGAGACATCATGCTCAGAGAGCATGATGTCTGTTTAAGACAGAATTCCTGACAGGATCGGGGAAAAACCCAGAATTCATTAAACTGGCAAACTACTAGCAATGAGCTCTGACCATTGTTGCTCCCCATCATCTATTTGCACCATCCTCCTGTACTGACATGAAAGCACAATGTGTGGGATTAAACACCACGCAAGTTACACTAGACACAAGTTTCACCTCCAACATCCTGGATCCCACAGTTCCTACGATGCAACTTAAACGTGTTCGCTGAATAACCGACCTGTTTTAACGATAAACATTGTCCGTTGCAGGTGCTTTTTGTCATTAGCACTGAAAAAAAGGCCCAAATGATGATGATCCATCCCAAACACTTACTTTCATTATCTGAAGCTCAAACTGGAGCCGAGAAGAATTGTTCTGGCTCCTTAAGAGTCACCTCTCATGTTATGTAGTGTTATATAAGTTCATGCAATCTTTATTTGTTTCTGGTACACTGTTCATTTTATTTTGACATCCTACCGGAAGTGCTACTTCTCATTACTTCCTGTCTAACGGGAGGACGGTTTGCTACTCCTGTGCCTGCCTATGCTGCCTCTTAAGCCAGCACAGTCTGTAAGTTGGCAGTAATGTTATGTTTTACCAGTGAATGTTCAGCACTAACTGCCGTGAGTTGTTTGTGATATTTTGACAGAGTAAATTCACTCAATAATGTGCTTTATTAGTCATTAGCCTAGATGCTAATTAGTGCTAGCTAACCGCTAACGTTAGCTTGTTAGCTTGTTTCGTTCTGCTTTGCATAGTAACAGGTCATAGCATCTTCCAATTGTAAGAATGTTTGCTTATGTCAGCTCACACGTGATATTTTGTGTTTGTTTACAGTTTTACCATTCATCCATTCATGTATTTCAACAAAGCCATGCTATGCATCCAATCAAATAAATCCACCAGAAAGGAACAACGGTGTGGTTTTTCTACATGGGATGATGGTTGTCTGTCTGCCTAGTTAAGTGCGAGGGCAGAATAAGAATCATAAACACAACTCTGAATAATCTGAGCTTAGAGTTAGCAAACACATTACACAACACTCATGCTTTTACGAGCTGATGGGACAACTCAGGACAGACAGTAACTGTTATGTGTATAGCTGGTGTAGTGTGTCCCTTAAGGGCTTAATGTGTTATTAAACAGTTACTTTTCTTTACATGTGTAGAGGGGAAAAAAACAGCCTTCTGTTTTTTTCCCCTCTACACATGTAAAGAAAAGTAACTGCAACTAGAAAGTGCATTTTCTGAAGAAACTGCAGTGTGAATGCTTGAATCTGAATAAATGCACTGGAATAAATTAATTGCTGAATTTTAAGTTAAAAATGTTGAATGAGATGAAAAGTACAGAAATTTTAACCTGAAAACAAAAGTGCTGAACTGCTAAAAGCTGACATCCACACAGAACAAGTTGGAAAAGAGCTGAAAATGTTTAAAATGTAAATTAGAAAAACCTAATGAGAAAAGAAAATTTAGAGTCAGAAAACATCTGAATGAATAATAAAAGTTCATATTCTTTGAATCACTGAATGACTAAAATGTGATCCCTCCACTTGGAACCACACAGTTTAAAAACTTTACATCTCTGAGCTTTGAAAGACACAGTGTTGGAAAGAGAAGAACGATGGCTACGTTTTGAGGGTAAAATGATGGCTGTAGAGCAAACACTGTGGACACAGCAGCAGTTGAAAGAGAAGTGTTTAAGATGAATCTTGGCAGAGTGAGAGACAGAGCTCGTTAGGCAGGCAGGTGTGAGCCTGGTTGCTATAGTGACTGCACCCAATGGCTCCATACACACGCACACAGACATGCACCTCACTTTTGCTGCTTAAAATGAACAGAAAACTCAGCTCAAAACAAATCGTTCCCAAAAGAAAACGACAACTTGTATTGACAAAATTCTTTCACTGTGAGCGACAGCACTGTCCAGTCTACCAAATTCTCAGTTTTCATGCCTGTGGAGTTTATTATCGGACGTGGTGACAGTGGAAAGACAGCCTGCTCTTCTGATTTTCAAACAAACTTTCTGAGCCATTTTAACATTGGAGTCTATGGAGGAGTTGGAGGAGGAGGCTCTGCATTGGTGACATTTATGAAAGAACCATAACACCTAGTACAATAGTAAACACATTGGATGAAGGAGGACAGCGATGGCTACGTTTTGAGGTTAAAATCATACCTGTAGAGCAAACGCTGCGGACACAGCAGCAGTTTTAAAAAAAGATTTTACGATTAATTTTTTGCTCCTCTCACTCTAGCAGTTGAGCTGTCTCACTCTAGCCCCAACATTCCGTCCCATACACACCCATTATAAACTCTGAAACGGGTGAAAAACATCATGAAACTTAAACTGGAACTGAAGAAAAGTATAATAGATATTGAAAAGATAAATACAAGTTGAATAGTTGAATGTATTGACTTCGTTTTAAAGTTTGAATGGTGGCTCTATGTCAACGTATGTGGAAGTAATACGAGTTTAAAAATGAGTAAGTTGAAGGAGAATTTGAAGGGTCTCCACATTGAAATACATGGGAAATTTTTGTTGAAAAAAGTTGAATAATTTTAAAAATATAAATGTTAAAAATGAGAAAAATAGAAGCAGTCATGTCCAAAACAAGAGGAATCTAACGGTGTTTGAATGGTTTTTCTAAGTTGAGCGGTTTTGAAGGAATTAGATGCCAAAAAACGTACGGAATATATAATAATAATAAAGATTAGAAGAACAATACTGTGAATGCTTTTACAAGCATTCACACTAATAATAACTAGAAAGTGCATTTTCTGAAGAAACTGCAGTGTGAATGCTTGAATCTGAATGTATGCACTGAAACGAAATAATTGCTGAATTTAAGTTAATAATTTTGAATGAGACAAAAAAACTGAATTTTTAAACTGAAAACAAAAGTGCTGAACTGCTAAAAGCTGACAATCACACAGAAGAAGTTAGAAAATAGCTGAAAAGTTTTTCAATAAAAATTAGAATAACCTAAGAAATGAGAAAAGAAAATTTAGTGTCAGAAAACATCTGAATGAATATTAAAAGTTCATATTCTTTGAATCACTGAATGACTAAAATGTGATCCCTCCACTTGGATCCACTCAGTTTAAAAAGTTTGTATCTATGAGCTTTGAAAGACACAGTGTTAGAAAGAGAACAACGATGGCTTCGTTTTGAGGGTAAAATGATGGCTGTAGAGCAAACACTGTGGACACAGCAGCAGTTGAAAGAGAAGTGTTTAAGATGAATCTTGGCACAGTGAGAGACAGAGCTCGTCAGGCAGGCAGGTGTGAGCCTGGTTGCTATAGTGACTGCACCCAACAGCTCCATACACACGCACACAGACATGCACCTCACTTTTGCTGCTTAAAATGAACAGAAAAGTCAGGCCCAAACAAATCCTTCCCAAATGAAAAGTACAGGTCCTATTGACGAAATTCTTTCACCGTGAGCGGCAGCAATGTCCAGTCTACCTAATTCTCAGTTTTCATGCCTGTGGAGTTTATTATATGGACGTGGTAACAGTGTAAAAACACCATGCTCTTCTGGTTTTCAAACGAACCTTCTGAGCCATTTTAACATTAGAGTCTATGGAGGAGTTGGAGGAAGGAGGCTGTGCTTTGGTGACATTTATGAAAGAACCATAACACCTAGTACAATAGTAAACACATTGGATGAAAGAGGACAGCGATGGCTACGTTTTGAGGGTAAAATCATACCTGTAGACCAAACACCGTGGACACAGCAGCAGTTTTAAAAAATATTTTAAGATTTATTTTTTTGCTCCTCTCACTCTAGCAGTTCAGCTGTCTCACTCTAGCCCCAACATTCCGTCCCATACACACCCATTATAAACTCTGAAACGGCTGAAAAAACATCATGAAACTTAAACTGGAACTGAAGAAAAAGTATAACAGATATTGAAAAGATAAATACAAGTTGAATAGTTGAATGTCTTGTCTTCGCTTTTAAAGTTTGAATGGTGGCTCTATGTCAACGTATGTGGAAGTAATAAGAGTTTAAAATGAGTAAGTTGAAGGAGAATTTGAAGGGTCTCCCCATTGAAATACATGGGAAATTTTTGTTGAAAAAAGTTGAATAATTTTAAAAATATAAATGTTATAAATGAGAAAAGTAGAAGCAGTCATGTCCAAAAGAAGAGGAATCTAACGGTGTTTGAATGGTTTTTCTAAGTTGAACGGTTTTGAAGGAGATAGATGCCAAAAAACGTACGGAATATATAATAAAATATAACTAGAAAGTGCATTTTCTGAAGAAACTGCAGTGTGAATGCTTGAATCTGAATATATGCGCTGAAATGAATTAATTGCTGAATTTTAAGTTAAAAATGTTGAATGAGATGAAAAATACAGAAATTTGAACCTAAAAACAAAAAAGCTGAACTGCTAAAAGCTGACATCCACAGAGAAGAAGTTAGAAAAGAGCTAAAAATGTTTTAAATGTAAATTAGAAAAACCTAAAAAATGAGAAAAGAAAATTTAGAGTCAGAAAGCATCTGAATGAATATTAAAAGTTCATATTCTTTGAATAACTGAATGACTAAAATGTGATCCCTCCACTTGGATCCACACAGTTTAAAAAGTTTGTATGTATGAGCTTTGAAAGACACTGTGTTGGAAAGAGAAGAACGATGGCAGCGTTTTGAGGGTAAAATGATGGCTGTAGAGCAAACACTGTGGACACAGCAGCAGTTGAAAGAGAAGTGTTTAAGATGAATCTTGGCACAGTGAGAGACAGAGCTCGTTAGGCAGGCAGGTGTGAGCCTGGTTGCTATAGTTACTGCACCCAATGGGTCCATACACACGCACACAGACATGCACCTCACTTTTGCTGCTTAAAATGAACAGAAAAGTCAGGCCAAAACAAATCGTTCCCAAATGAAAAGTACAGGTCGTATTGACAAAATTCTTTCACCGTGAGCGCCAGCAATGTCTAGTCTACCTAATTCTCAGTTTTCATGCCTGTGGAGTTTATTACATGGACGTGGTGACAGTGTAAAGACACCATGCTCTTCTGATTTTCAAACGAACTTTCTGAGCCATTTTAACATTGGAGTCTATGGAAGAGTTGGAGGGAGGAGCCTGCGCATTGGTGACATTTATGAAAGAACCATAACACCTAGTACAATAATAAACACATTGGATGAAAGAGGACAGCGATGGCTACGTTTTGAGGGTAAAATCATGCCTGTAGAGCAAACGCTGTGGACACAGCAGGAGTTTTAAAAAAAGATTTTAAGATTAATTTTCGACCTGCTTCCACTCTAGCAGTTCAGCTGTCTCACTCTAGCGGCAACATTCCGTCCCATACACACCCATTATAAACTCTGAAACGGGTGAAAAATCATCATGAAACTTAAACTGGAACTGAAGAAAAAGTATAATAGATATTGAAAAGATAAATACAAGTTGAATAGTTGAATGTCTTGTCTTCGTTTTAAAGTTTGAATGGTGGCTCTATGTCAATGTATGTGGAAGTAGATACAGTTTAAAGAGGAGTAAGTTGAATGAGGATTTGAAGGGTCTCCCCATTGAAATACATGGGAAATTTTTGTTGAAAAAAGTTGAATAATTTTAAAAATATAAATGTTATAAATGAGAAAAGTAGAAGCAGTCATGTCCAAAAGAAGAGGAATCTAACGGTGTTTGAATGGTTTTTCTAAGTTGAACGGTTTTGAAGGAGATACAGTACAAAAAACGTCTTTGAATATATAATAAAAAATAGATAATAAAATAGAACTAGAAAGTGCATTTTCTGAAGAAACTGCAGTGTGAATGCTTGAATCTGAATGTATGCACTGAAATGAATTAATTGCTGAATTTTAAGTTAAAAATAAAAATGTTGAATGAGCCTGAAAATACAGAGTTTTTAACCTGAAAACAAAAGTGCAGAACTTTTGAAAGCTGATGTTCACACAGAAGAAGTTGGAAAATAGCTGAAAAGTTTTTAAATTAAAATTTGGAAAACCTAAGAAATGAGAACAGAAAATTTAGAGTCAGAAAACATCTGAATGAATATTAAAAGTTCATATTCTTTGAATCACTGAATGACTAAAGTGTGATCCCTCCACTTGGATCCACACACTTTTAAAGGTTTACATCTCTGAGCTTTCAAAGACACGGTGTTGGAAAGAGAACAACGATGGCGACATTTTGAGGGTAAAATGATGGCTGTAGAGCAAACACTGTGGACACAGCAGCAGTTGAAAGAGAAGTGTTTAAGATGAATCTTGGCAGAGTGAGAGACAGAGCTCGTTAGGCAGGCAGGTGTGAGCCTGGTTGCTATAGTGACTGCACCCAATGGCTCCATACACACGCACACAGACATGCACCTCACTTTTGCTGCTTAAAATGAACAGAAAACTCAGCTCAAAACAAATCGTTCCCAAAAGAAAACGACAACTTGTATTGACAAAATTCTTTCACTGTGAGCGACAGCACTGTCCAGTCTACCAAATTCTCAGTTTTCATGCCTGTGGAGTTTATTATACGGACGTGGTGACAGTGGAAAGACAGCCTGCTCTTCTGATTTTCAAACAAACTTTCTGAGCCATTTTAACATTGGAGTCTATGGAGGAGTTGGAGGGAGGAGGCTCTGCATTGGTGACATTTATGAAAGAACCATAACACCTAGTACAATAGTAAACACATTGGATGAAGGAGGACAGCGATGGCTACGTTTTGAGGTTAAAATCATACCTGTAGAGCAAACGCTGCGGACACAGCAGCAGTTTTAAAAAAAGATTTTAAGATTAATTTTTTTGCTCCTCTCACTCTAGCAGTTGAGCTGTCTCACTCTAGCCCCAACATTCCGTCCCATACACACCCATTATAAACTCTGAAACGGGTGAAAAAACATCATGAAACTTAAACTGGAACTGAAGAAAAAGTATAATAGATATTGAAAAGATAAATACAAGTTGAATAGTTAAATGTCTTGTCTTCGTTTTAAAGTTTGAATGGTGGCTCTATGTCAATGTATGTGGAAGTAGATACAGTTTAAAGAGGAGTAAGTTGAAGGAGAATTTGAAGGGTCTCCCCATTGAAATACATGGGAAATTTTTGTTGGAAAAAGTTGAATAATTTTAAAAATATAAATGTTATAAATGAGAAAAATAGAAGCAGTCATGTCCAAAAGAAGAGGAATCTAACGGTGTTTGAATGGTTTTTCTAAGTTGAACGGTTTTGAAGGAGATAGAGTACAAAAAACGTACGGAATATATAAAAATAATAATAAAATAGAAGAATAAAGATTAGAAGAACAATACTGTGAATGCTTTTAAAGGAGATAGAGTACAAAAAACGTACGGAATATATAAAAATAATAATAAAATAGAAGAATAAAGATTAGAAGAACAATACTGTGAATGCTTTTACAAGCATTCACACTAATAATGATTACAACAACAATACTGTGAATGCTTTTACAAGCATTCACACTAACTAGAAAGTGCATTTTCTGAAGAAACTGCAGTGTGAATGCTTGAATCTGAATATATGCACTGAAAAGAATTCATTGCTGAATTTTAAGTTAAAAATGTTGAATGAGATGAAAAATACAGAAATTTTCACATGAAAACAAAAGTGCTGAACTGCTAAAAGCTGACAAGCACAGAGAAGAAGTTGGAAAATAGCTGAAAATGTTTTAAATGTAAATTAGAAAAACCTAAGTAATGAGAAAAGAAAATTTAGAGTCAGAAAACACCTGAATGAATATTAAAAGTTCATATTCTTTGAATCACTGAATGACTAAAATGTGATCACTCCACTTGGAACCACACAGTTTAAAAACTTTACATCTCTGAGCTTTGAAAGACACAGTGTTGGAAAGAGAAGAACGATGGCTACGTTTTGAGGGTAAAATGATGGCTGTAGAGCAAACACTGTGGACACAGCAGCAGTTGAAAGAGAAGTGTTTAAGATGAATCTTGGCAGAGTGAGAGACAGAGCTCGTTAGGCAGGCAGGTGTGAGCCTGGTTGCTATAGTGACTGCACCCAATGGCTCCATACACACGCACACAGACATGCACCTCACTTTTGCTGCTTAAAATGAACAGAAAAGTCAGGCCCAAACAAATCGTTCCCAAATGAAAAGTACAAGTCATATTGACAAAATTCTTTCACCATGAGCGACAGCAATGTCCAGTCTACCTAATTCTCAGTTTTCATGCCTGTGGAGTTTATTATATGGACGTGGTGACAGTGGAAAGACACCATGCTCTTCTGATTTTCAAACGAACCTTCTGAGCCCTTTTAACATTGGAGTCTATGGAGGAGTTGGAGGGAGTAGGCTGTGCTTTGGTGACATTTATGAAAGAACCATAACACCTAGTACAATAGTAAACACATTGGATGAAAGAGGACAGCGATGGCTACGTTTTGAGGGTAAAATTATACCTACACAGCAGCAGTTTTAAAAAAGATTTTAAGATTAATTTTTTCGCTCCTCTCACTCTAGCAGTTCAGCTGTCTCACTCTAGCCCCAACATTCCGTCCCATACACACCCATTATAAACTCTGAAACGGCTGAAAAGACATCATGAAACTTAAACTGGAACTGAAGAAAAAGTATAATAGATATTGAAAAGATGAATACAAGTTGAATAGTTGAATGTCTTGTCTTCATTTTAAAGTTTGAATGGTGGCTCTATGTGAATGTATATGGAAGTAGTAAGAGTTTAAAAATGAGTAAGTTGAAGGAGAATTTGAAGGGTCTCCCCATTGAAATACATGGGAAATTTTTGTTGAAAAAAGTTGAATAAAATTAAAAATATAAATGTTAAAAATGAGAAAAATACAAGCAGTCATGTCCAAAAGAAGAGGAATCTAATGGTGTTTGAATGGTTTTTCTAAGTTGAACGGTTTTGAAGGAGATAGATGCACAAAAACGTACGGAATATGATATAATAATAATAATAATAATAATAATAAAGATTACAACAACAATACTGTGAATGCTTTTACAAGCATTCACACTAATAAAGAAACAGAAGAACAATACTGTGAATGCTTTTACAAGCATTCACACTAATAAAGATTTGAAGAACAATACTGTGAATGCTTTTACAAGCATTCACACTAATAACTGTGCGAATGATGCTGCAGGGATGAAATCTTCAAAACTAATAAATGCAGCCAGTTTTTTTTTAACGTCTTTCATTAACGTGTGAGTGTTAGCCAGGAAGGAAGGGGAAATAATCTGCTGCTGGTAATACACCAAGGACACTTGAAACACATGCCAACGCATAGGCTGCGAAATGAAACACTGCCTCAGGGCTGAATGTGCAAAAAGAGCATTATGTGCTTTGAGCAAAAATATTCAATTGGTACTGATGTTTAATGAAGACGGCACAGACTGGAGTGCTTTGGTGTTTTACCATCAGCAGGACTTGACATTAATAAACAACTAGAAAAATTTGCATTTCCTGCAAAAATGCTGTGTGGATGCTGTGACGCTGAAGCTGTCTGCTGAAAATAGCTAAATAAGCTGAGAAGTTGTAAAAATTGTAATAACTTTGCAGAAGCATAAGAACTTAGCAAAAATGTAATTACTTAGCAGAACTGCAATAACTTAGAGGAAACATAATACTTGGCAGAAATACAATAACATAGCTGAGCTTAGCAGAAATATTGTAACTTAGCAGAAACATGATAACTTCTCAGAAATGCAAGAATTAAGGAGAAATACTATAAGATAACTGAAATACTATATTTAGCAAAAAACACTTAAACATTACAGAAATACTATGATTTAGAAAAAATACTACAATATACCAGAAATACTCTGATTGAGCAGAAATACTATAATTTGGCACAAAAACTATGATTGAGCAGAAATACTATGATTTACCACAAATACTATGATTTGCACAAATAATATGACTTAGCAGAAATACTGATTTAGCAGAAATACTGATTTAGCACAAATACTATGTTTTAGCAGAAATACTATAATTTGGTTAAAATATTTTCATTTTGCAGAAATACTATGATTTATCAGTAATACTATAAAATAGTAGAAATAGTATGATTTAGCAGAAATACTGTATTGAACACAAATACTGAAAAGTAGCAGAAATATTATGATTTAGCAGAATAGTAATAGCTTAAGTAGAAATATTGGAAAAGCAAAATGGACAGCTGAAAAAATGCTGAACATGGTTAAGTTCCTCAAATGTACTTGTTCAATTGTGAAAAATTGGCTGAAATTTTAAAAAGAGAAATAACAGGCAGCAGATACACACAATTACAAATATGGACACATATGGAAACACAAATGCACAGAGGGACACACACACACACACACACACGACCTATTCCAGTCAACCAGTCTGAATATATTTAATTTAAATCCTACAATGACATGCTCCCAAAAAAGGGTCTCTTTCTCTTTCTCTCTCTCTCTCACACACACACACACACACACACACACACACACACACACACACACACACACACACACACACACACACACAGCAGCAGCAGCAGCAGCACATGAACAAACAGGGGCTGTACATACAGTGTTTCCTGTATGTTTCTAGGTCAGTCAAACAGCCTGGAGCTGCTCAATTTGAATCCACCAATCAGAGAGTCTGTGTACTTTTTCCTGCCAAAACAGGTGCAGGCTTTTACACACACAGCACACACAGAGAGAGACCGGCTTTTTGCAGTCTATTTCTCATATTGAGGATTCCCCTCAAACAAATGACCATAATTTCCTAACCGTAGGGGTTAGGAAAGAACTGTCATTCTTAGACCGTTTTGTTCAGAAGAGATGGGGGAATCGTCAAGTGTTGTCCATTTAAAATAAAAATATGACTTATTAGAGATATATGACTTAGCTGATTGGTTGGCTTCGAAGCCATGAAGGCCCCAATATGCAAATTTATATGTACCAGCTCTCACAGATGATTGGCTGGTTGGGAAGCCGTGAAGGCCCCGATATGCAAATTTGAATGTCCCAGCCCTCAGATATAATTGGCTGGCTGGGAAGCCATGAAGGCCCAGATATATGTTACAGTCCTCACAGAGGATTGGCTGCCTGGGGAGCTGGCAGAAATATATAGAAATACTATGATTAAGCAAAAATACTTTATTTAGTAGAAATACTATGTTTTAGCAGAAATACTATAATTAAGCAGAAATACTATATTTAGCACAAATCCTATAAAATAGCAGAAATGGCATGATTTAGCAAAAAAACTGTATTTATCACAAATACTGAAAAGTAGCAGAAATACTATGATTTAGCAGAACAGTAATAACTTAAGTAGAAATATTGGAAAAGCAAAATGGACAGCTGAAAAAATGCTGAACATTGCTAAATTCCCCCAAATGTACTTGCTCAATTGTGAAAGATTAGCCAAAAAAACATAATAATAACAACAACAGCCAGGAGATACACACAATTAAAAATATGGACACATATGGAAACAAATGCACAGAGACATACACACAGGATCTAATCCAGTCAACCAGTCTAACTATATTCAATTTAAATCCTACAACGAGATGCTGCCAAAAAAGGGTCTCTCTCTCCCTCTCTCTCTCTCTCTCTCTCACACACACACACACACACACACACACACACACACACACACACACACAGAAAGAGCAGGAAGTGAACAGGGGCCCTTAATCCGGTTGTTCAGTCTGACGTCACTGGCCGTGTCTGGGCCTAAACTCCGCTGCAGGTCCATATATCAAACGATCACAGTGGCATTACTGAGAGTTGAAAAACTGTCTAAAGTCTTTCATCTTTAATAAAATGATCAGTGTTCTGCTCTACCAGGTGTAACAATTGAGTTTAACATCCAGGCATCCATGAAAATGGAATTTATGACATTTAACGGTGTTAGAAGTTAGCAGGAAGTTAGCTCGCTAGCTTCTATCTAAATACAATATAGCATGTCCTGACTGCGGGTTTTGGAAAAAATTCAAACGTGCAGCTCTGCTATAACTTCCAACATAAATGAAGACAGAAAACTAAACAGCAGTGACGTTTGTAGGGTTACTGAAGTTTGGCTAGCTGGTATATAATGATGTGCTATGTGACCGCTAGCGACACAGCTATGTTAGCATAACATAAACAAGCTAACTTTTTTTCCACTCGATAAAAGTTAACATGAGTGTTCTCGGTGGTCAGGAACAAATGTAATCGCATGGCAGGATGCTGTAAAAGGACTAAACTTCAGCCAGGAGAACAAGTGAGATAATCCATCCACAATACGAGGTTAGTCATTCATATACTGCTGCATGGGCTGTGCTGTAGTTACATTGTAAGGTTTTAAAAACTGAGCTTAAATAAATGATTAGCAGTAATAAAAGCCGAGGGAGGTCAACAGTGATCACTGACTGTTTTAGGAGCTTTTTGAGATTAAATAGAAGAAAATACAAAACATTAAACATGTTAACAACACAAAAGCCATATTAAACGCAGACTACTTTAGGCCCGGAAGTAGGATTCGTCACGTCATCCCGGATAGTGTTGCCTGCATGTTTCTAGGTCAAACAGCCTGGAGCTGCTCCATTTGAATCCACCAATCAGAGAGGCTGTGTACTTTTTCCCGCCAAAACAGGTGCACCTGTTTTTACACACACGCAGCACAGAGAGAGACAGGATTTTTGCAGTCTATTTTTCATAATGAGGATTCCCCTCAAACAAATTGCCATAATTTCTTAACCGTAGGGGCTAGAACTGTTATTCTTAGACCGTTTTGTTCAGAAGACATGGGGGAATCTTCAAATGTTGACCATTTATAATTAAAATATGAATTATTAAAGATATATGACTTGTAATGTACTGTAACTGGGTAGAGGAGAAGCGAAAACTGCCTTGACTTGCCCTCAAACAAAGCTTTCTAGCTCTAAATCTATATGGAGCATCAATATCATTGTTTCACCGTAAGATACAGCAGGCTTTGGTGGACAATCATGGAAGTTTTCAGGTCTCTGTGGAAATCCATCAAAAAGATATGACGAAAGAAAAAGTTGCTTCATTTTTAGAGTTTGAAATCTTAAGAAATCTGAGCGAGGGACGAATTTCCTACACTCAAACAAACGTAATTCATGGCCAAATGGTAATAGGTGAGAAAACAATTCTTGAATTGTGAGCGTCAGCAGTGTCTGAAGATATATTGGCATATGCCTCATGTCTCAACTTCTCTTCGTTAAGGAGATATGGCGATTCGAAAAAGCGCCTCATTAGAGAAATCCAGCGGTGATTTTGAACAAAGTCCCCATTGACTTTCTATGGAGAGTTTTCAGACTTTGTGTTGCTCTGAGGAGATTTGCCAAAATTCTGTAACTCCCACAACAATGATAGTAACTAGGGCTGCACAATTAATCATTAGAAAATCGCGATCTCAATTCATACTTATGTGCGATCTCATTTCCAAATGACAACAATTTTAAAAAAAGAAAAGAAAAAAAAGCGCTCACTCTTCCTGCGCAACAAATGACAAGGGCGGAGCCTTATACCACGTGATACAGAAGCCGGCTGGTTGCTAAAATTGGCAGGGATAAAACAACGAGGGGGACGTGAGAGATGACGAAGCTGTAAAGGCCAAGAAAGTGACAGGAGAAAATCCGTCCCGGTCAACCACCCAAACATCAATAATGGGAACCTTATACAGCGCTTCCCCATACCCGTCGAACTCCCGCAAGCACAAAAAAATTACAGAGGCTATCACTTATCACCTGGCTAAAGATATGGCTCCCATCAACACTGTGAAACGAGGGATTTAGGAAAATGATCAACACCCTAGACAAACGCTACACAGTGCCATCCCGCAACTATTTTTCAAATGTTGCACTACCTGCTCTATACACGCAGTGTCGAGCAACGGTGGAGACGGAATTACAAGCAGTACAACGTTTTGCGGCAACGACAAAATGTGAGACATGTATTGTTTTTATGTTCATTTATTGTTTTTATATTCAGTCTCAACTGTTACGAAGTTGATGTGCAGTTAATAAGTGCAATAAATATTTATATTGGAAAAGAAAATCGTGAGAGAATTGTGATCTCAATTCTAAGCAAAAAAATCGTGATTCTCATTTTATGCAAAATCGTGCAGCCCTAATAGTGACATTTTCTGAAAGCCAGCAAAAATACCTACGTTTTGATGTATAATTTGTGGAGATTGAGTGGAAATTGAGCGTGTAGCAAGAAGTTGTTCGGACATGAAGAGAAGATTGCGAAAGGACGAAGAAGATATGAAAAAGCTGAATCATACATGAATAGCCCAATAAGTTGAGAACGTTTTAAAGTTTGAATGGAGTTTCTACGTGAAAGTATGAGGAAGTTGTGAGGTTTCAAAAACAAGCAAGTTTTAGCAGAATTGTGGAAGTTTCCCATTCATTTCAACGGGACAAATTAAAGGAAAAAAAGCTTAATATTTTAATAAGTATAATAGTAATAAACACCAAAAGATATAGCCGGCATTAGCAGAAAGAGCAGAACAGTTTAGAATTTGAACTGAGAAAATCGGCTGAAAACTGAGGGAGTAGTTCCACGGCGAAAAACGTACGGAAGCAACTAGAATAATAAAGAACTAGAAAAATTTGCATTTCCTGCGAAAATGCTGTGTGGATGCCTTAACGCTGAAGCTGTCTGCTGAAAAGCTGAAAAAGATGAAAAGTTGCAAAAAGTTGTATAGTGGTGAAGAAACTGAAAATTCTGCTGAAAACAGGTGAAGAAGCACGAATTTGTGCTGAAAAGTGGTGAAAAGCAAAGAATTCTACTGAAAAGGGGTAAAGACGGAGAAATTTTTGCTGAAAAGTGGTGAAACCTGGCCCTCCTGGTCTCAAGGCGGCTACTCATCTCACTGAGCCAAACACCTCACAAAAAAAGTTCTGCAGAAAAGAGAGAAAGAAGCAGAACGTTGCGCTGAAAAGCGGTGAATGAGCAGAATTTCTGCTGAAAAGTTTCTTTCTGAAAACAGCAGAAAAAACTGAAAATTTTGCTGAAAGGGGGTGAAGATGCTTAAATTTGTGTTTAAAAGAGTTAAAAAAAGTTTAACTATGAACTGAAAAAACTGTTGTCCTAAGCGGGATTTGAACCCGGGCCTTCCAGTCTGAGAACGGCTGCTCATCTCACTGAGCTAAAACACAGGTCAGCCCGGCGAGCAGAAATAAGTGACCACATTGATAATGTGTTCCATTTATTTCAATGGGCAAAAATATTGCAAAAAAAATTCAATATCTTAAAAAGTATAGAAGTTATGAGCACCAAAAGTCATAGCCGGCATTAGCAGAAATAGCAGAATTTTTTAAGATTTGAACGGCGAAAACTGTGGGACTTTCAGCATCCACACAATAAAGAGAAACAGGAACTCAATAGTGTGAATGCCCTTCGAGGCATTCACACAATAAAGAATAAAGAGAAACAGGAACTCAATAGTGTGGATGCCTTAAAGCATCCACACAATGACTAATTACTGCATGCATTCATGTGTTCACTCATTATTTAGTGGATCTAATCAGTTACATTTAGACGGTCCCAGCTGTGATCACATAGAACTTCTATTTCTGAGTCAGTAGAAAGTCACTAGTGTACAAAGATGGATGCTGTTCATATGTGCACAAAAAGCATCAATATTTGTCTAAACTAATGGGTCTAATGAATGTGGACAGCTCAGCGTGCGTTTCAGTTGCGAGCCATACTACCTGCAGGGACACACGCTTTTGCCTTTCTTCATCCAGCTCTCCTCGAAGCTCAGCGATCTCCTTCCTGGAAATAAACGAGCAGAGATGTGCAACCTTAGCATGTGGCTACCTTTGCAGCAAAAATCATAAATATCTAAACACTTTCTTCCTTTAAACACACCTCATAACCATTTTCAGTGCCTTAAGTGAACTTGGAGTTAATGTGGTCCGAATCCAAAAGACGCATATTATAATACTTATTATAACAAGCCAGGATGGTTTTAAAGGGAATGATGGTTGGAAAATGCTTGAGGCGATAAATCGACTCAACAGAAACGGTAGCTATTGCTAATTCAGAGAGACAGGAGTACGCATTACCATTTCAGTGGTATATTGGGTTTGGCAGTGCTGTAATAAATTGATGTAAATCATACATTTATGTGTGTTTTATTTATAATAACAATGTTTTATTATTTTATAAGGTCAGAACCTTGAAGAACAATTTTAGCTTTCCATTCCTGTCCTGCCCTCAAACCTTATCAGGGTCATGTGTCCTTACATTTGCTGGGACTTGAGCAGCTCCACCGTGAGCTGCAGCTCCTTCATCTGGCTCCTCAGCTCCTCCAGCTGGGAGCTCGACTCCTCATGCTCCACCTTCGCCTTGCTGCCCAGAGAGGCTCCGAAGTCTGAGCTCGGTGTCGCCGTGTGGCTTGGCTTGGCTTCGGCAGGCTTGTGGAACGACGGTGACTGGGATAAGGTGTTTGTGGAAGGCTATTAAGACATAAGAGGAGAAAAATGTAAGACGAGAATTTTCTGCAATAATTCTTTTTTTGTGTCTGTTTTGACCTCCAATCTAAAACTAAATTTAACTGGATGTTTTTATCTTGTCATTATAATACCTGCACCCTTAGAGAAAAGTATCTGTGATGCAAGTTTAATGGTGAGGCTCCAATTAAATCCACTGTGACAGCAGAGCAGATGAGGAATTTAAATCCAATGCTACAGTGTAGGAAGAAAAACACTGGGCTGATTTACACAATGTGATTATGAGCCCGTTTTCCAGTGAAAGGGCATATTCAGTCTTTATCAGCCCATCGCACAACCGTGTCTTCATGTAGGTAAACAACACTGAATTAAAGGTTCAAGGTTCTTTAATCGTCACATGCATAGTTATACAAGTATAACACACAGTGAAATATAACCTGACACGCTCCTCGACTTGTGCAAGGAGGGGTGGGGTGGGGGGGCATTATATATAATATACACAGGGTGGGCCATTTATATGGATACACCATAATAAAATGGGAATGGTTGGTGATATTAAAGTCCTGTTTGTGGCACATTAGTATATGTGAGGGGGCAAACTCCTCAAGATGGGTGGTGACCATGGTGGCCATTTAGAAGTCGGCCATCTTGGACACAACTTTTGTTTTTTCAATAGGAAGAGGGCCATGCGACACATCAAACTTATTGGTAATGTCACAAGAAAAACAATGGTGTGCTTGGTTTCAACATAACTTTATTCTTTCATGAGTTATTTACAAGTTTCTGACCACTTATAAAATGTGTTCAATGTGCTGCCCATTGTGTTGGATTGTCAATGCAACCCTCTTCTCCCACTCTTCACACACTGATAGCAACACATGGAGAAATGCCAGCACAGGCATCCAGTATCCGTAGTTTCAGGTGCTGCACATCTCATATCTTTACACCATAGACAATTGCCTTCAGATGACCCCAAAGATAAAAGTCCAAGGGGGTCAGATCGGGAGACCTTGGGGGCCATTCAACTGGCCCACAACGACCAATCCACTTTCCAGGAAACTGTTCATCTAGGAATGCTCGGACCTGGCACCCATAATGTGGTGGTGCACCATCTTGCTGGAAAAACTCAGGGAACGTGCCAGCTTCAGTGCATAAAGAGGGAAACACATCATCATGTAGCAATTTCAAATATCCAGTGGCCTTGAGGTTTCCATTGATGAAGAATGGACCCATTATCGTTGTACCCCATATACCACACCAAACCATCACTTTTGTTATTCCAACAGTCTTGGAGGGATCCATCCAATGTGGGTTAGTGTCAGACCAATAGCGGTGGTTTTGTTTGTTAACTTCACCATTCACATAAAAGTTTGCAAGATGGCTTGGGGGTAGAAGCTCCTCTTGAGTCTCTCTGTCCTTGCCAGGATGATGCGGAACGTTCTACCGGATTGCAGAAGTTGGAACAGTTTGTTGCCGGGATGGGTCCTTCAGTATCTGCGCTGCTCAAGTCCAGCATCTCCTGGTGTAGGTGTCCTGAAGCGGGGGGAGAGCAATCCTGCAGCAGCGTTCTGCTGTACGGATCACTCTCTGAAGAGCTTTTTGGTCTTTAACACAGCTGTTCCCAAACCAGGATGTGATGTTCTGTGTGAGGATGCTCTCCACAGGGCCTGTATAGAAAATCCTGAGGATCTCTGGAGAGACCCTGAACTTCCTCAGTTGTTGTAGGTGGTACAGGCGCTGCCTAGCCTTTTTGGTCTGGACCTGAATGTGGGCAGACCATGTCAGGTCTGAGGAGATGTGGACACCGAGATACTTGAAGGACTGCACCCTCTCCACTAGAGCTCCATTGATGATAATGGGCTTGTAGTCTCTGTGCTGACTCCTTCTGAAGTCCACCACTAGCTCCTTGGTCTTGCCAACGCTGAAGTGTAATCAACAAACAGCATTCTCACAGTTACCCTGTTTCTTGTCCACGTGGCTGAGGGTGGTGTGCAGGACGTGGGCGATGGCATCCTCTGTGGATCTGTTGGGTCACTAGGTGAACTGGAGCGGATCTCTGGTGTCTGGGATGGAGGAGGAGATGATGTTCTTCAGCAGCCTCTCGCACACCTTCATTACTACCGAGGTCAGTGCAACTGGCCGGTAATCGTCAGGGATGAGGGTTTGCTGTTCTTGGGCACAGGGATGACGGTGGATCTTTTGAAGCATGTGGGGACCACAGACCTCGCCAGGGACTTGTTGAAAATGGAAGTGAACACACCTGCTAGCTGGTCAGCACAGCAGCGCAGCAGACAGCCGGTGATGCCGTCTGGCCCCGCCGCTTTCCTTGTGTTCACTCTCCTCAATGCTGCTCGGACGTTGTGCTCCGCGATGCTGAATTAAAGCAAAATAACCTAAAGTGCTGCTTTTGTAGCTCCTTGTATTCAGTGAGCGTTTGGCATCATTTCCACAGAAAGTTGAGTGTTTTCAGAAAAAGTGATGTAATGCTAACAGGACTGTGTGACATGCCAAACTTTCCCTAAAAAGCCAACTTGAGGATAACTTTAGCTTTTAATTAGACAAATCTGAAAGCACAGGACTTGAAAGGAACCAATCAGATGGAAGCCTCGAGATGAACAAATAGACTGTAGGAATAGACTCAGGAAATAATCGGAGTACGTGAACTGTAAATGTGTGATTGTGAGAAATAGGAGTAGCAGGGGCTGCGCGACAGCTTGTTTGACACGGGTGTCACAACTTCCACTCTGGTGGTTTATTCTGACCATACAATCAAGACATTGTTTTCACTGTTACACTTAAAAGAATCTGTATGTAGCTGTGTACTCCAGATGTGCTGATGTGAGGCTTGCATTGGGTATTGGTCAGATACTGAGCCACAAAAGCTGGACTGGGTATTGGTGGTGACGAGCCAATCCACGTTCCAATCACAAACAGCTTCTACTCGTTTTTTGTTGTTTTTTTTTTCCCAAAGGTTTTTTATCTAACTGCAAACTGTGGTCAAAGTGAGCCAACATGACTGAAAAGGGAAGACAACAATGATGTTCCTCTTTCTTTCGATTGTGCACTCGATTGCTTTCACTCTCATTGTGCTCGGTCAGAGACTTTATCTGAGAAGCTAAAAGCAGTAATAACACATAGTAATACACTGTGACTGAATATCATACACTTCAGCTCTTTACTGCCAGCTGCCCATCTGTGTGCGAGCAGGAAAAATGAAAAACATTAATTTATTTTACTGTATTTATTCTGGGCCTGTTTTCATTTATCACTTCACTAACAAAGCACACAAAGCTGTGAGGATTCCTGACACATTCAATTCTCTTACTCACAGTGAGAGGTGCAGATTATTAATTCAACACTGGCATCAGTAATGGAGCAAGACCAGAGTGGAGTTCCAAGTTATCACCTAACGTTTGCAACCTTGACTGTGAAGCAGTATCTATGAACCAAGGAACCAAATACCACAAACATGACTGAGAAGTCCAGTTGGTATGAAGGTTTATAGGATGCATCGAAAAACACCTTTTTGTACCAGGCTGAAAGAGCCGTGTTATGGTTTTGCAGACATGTCAGCTTTAACCATGTGATGTTGGCTTATCTGCTAGTTTGGATGTGTGACATTCATGGTGACAACATAGTGAATAAAAGGCTAGTCACCAAAGCCTACAGAGTGGTCACCACCAGTTCCTAGGAAAAAATATATAGAAAGCTCCTTATGATTGCTTTGGACCCTAGAATCTTGTTGCAGCTGTGGTTTGATTAGAAGTCTTTGATTTGTGCACAAACATTATCCACCTGCTCTCTGAGCTGTAGGGAAACTGAAAAGTGTGACACAAACCAAGAATGGAGACAGTCTGCCTTAAAAAATGAAATGGCTAAAGAAAGAAAAAGACAAGCCCTTTTCATTTCATTTTTGGTGCAGCATCTTCTCTGCAACTGATTTACTCAGCAACCTCAAACTACTGCCAATGAGATGGCGACGACATGCTTCCCTAACAACCAGCAGTTGCATCACATCCAATATGGCGGACAACTTTTGACCAATGTCCACAATGTCACATTAGAAGCCTCAATGTGGACTGGAGTACCATGCTGACTTAATTTTAACATAAGCAGGCAGTGTGCTATAATGTTTAGTTCCTACCAGATTCACACAACACAAACCATCACTGCTGTGCTACCATCAGCAACCCGCGGGCAACAGCTGCCATCACTTTCACACGCTTATACCCACAGATCTGCTAAGACCATTCAATCTTTGCTTGATTTCATGAGGCAGTTATGTCACTAGCGGGCACCCGTTATTAAACTAAAGGTTTCCTCTAAACAGACATGAAATTAAATTACCTTTCTGGTTTCCGTTAGCTTTGGTTTGGCATCTTCTTCATCAATCTTAAAGGTTTTCTCCACACTCACTTCCTTGTTGGGCTGCAATGGAAAAGATTAATGATGATTAAATTCTGACTGACTGTCTTGACTGTGAAACTAAACTAAACTAAACTAAAAAAACTTGACAAGACTCTGAAGGACGCGCTCATTATCAATGGTTGAGCAAGTTGATCTTTTAAAATTACATCAACATGAGTAGCTGACTGACGTTTTGACACAAGCGTCTGATCTGAAAGATGACTGGAGGAAACGTTAGCCGGAGCTGAGACGTCTGTGTGGAGGTCTAATGGGGTCAAGACACAGTTACCAAAGTGCAAACAGTGGATTCATGTTGGGATAAAATGTACTGCTCGTGACAGGGAAAACAGGAAAAGCTGCAGAGTCCTGAAACGACTGCATCCGTCAATGACAGTTAACAGCTACACTATTAGCTCTAGCATCATGGTAGAATTTGTATAAAGAAGGTAAGGTAAGGTATAAAGAAGTTACATTTAAAACATACAAAAACAAGGACTGCTGTTCTAAAGCCATTTGTCTTTGTTTTCATGAAATCTCTTTAACTATCAGGTGAAGGCTTGTATACTAAAACGTGGCGAGAGTTGTCAGGGAAAAGATGTTTTATACACCGCGTGGAGCAACTCTCACTAGTGAAAACACGACAGACTTTTAACTTTGCATTTAAGTCAACTGGATCTTGTAGCTTAACAAAAAACAGCAGAACAATATATCAGAGAGATTTCTTCTGTCACATAAATAATAACTAGGAACAAATATAGAGACCAACTTGCAGAAAGTATATTACCAGAGGTCAGCCAAACTTTTAACATGAGATGGTAAGAATGATGAGAGTAAGAGAGATGGCTTTTCATAATAACCATCAAAAGAAAAAAGGGCAGTGTCAGCTTAAAGGGAGTGGGGGATTGTTAGCGCTTGAGTACACTCTCACCGATTGTCCTCCGCCAAACTGCGTGGGCAGCCTCCTGCCAGTCATCTTTGGTCGGTTGGTTGTTAGGTGAGAGAGCTTCTCCGAGGTAGACGACAAATCATCAAAACTCATCAGATCTGTTGAGGCCAGATGAGAGAGAAAGAGGCAGGGGAAGGGAAATAATAAAATTATTTTTCAGCACAACATTTCAGCTATGACTAAACCCAACATCCACAAGCGAACTGACACTTTCAGTAATTTCCTTTGATTCACTTTGAATGAACTGTAAACAAACAGTTTGGCTTCTGGTTTATTTTCTGCCTCATTAACAACTTTAATACACACACAGAAGCAGGAAATCAGCCAAACACAGGCACAAGGCTAAACAAACACCTAAAATATAAAAAGAATATATAAAAACTAGTGCTGTCAATAGATTTTAAAAAATTTACAAATTAATCTCACAATTTTCTGTAAGTAATCACGATTAATCGCAATTACTTGATCAATAGCCTGGATGCAATTACATTTTTTAAACTTTATATTTAAGCTTGTAACTGACATTCATGCAATATAATGAAGTAAATGCAGAATAAACACAAAGAATGTATGCTTAAATTCAAAGAGAATTGGAATAGTTTTCTTCAATCTTTTAACACAGGTTTACTGATGTGAAATACAACTTTTTTTTAAAACCTATATACTAATAGGTAAGTATACACTATTATATAAGTGCTGTCAAACATTTAAAATGTTTAATCAGATTCATCACAGGGTTATTGTGGATTAATTTTGATTAATCACAATTAAACATAATTTATTTTTATTCTGTATTAACCACAATTCATTTTGCATGAGCAAACAGACTCGAGAAAAAAGGGAAAATATATGCACTTAACATGTTTATTGAACATCATGAACATTCATGTTAACAAAAAACTCTGTAAACGTTTATCCACTCTCTCTCTGTTACTCTTGGGGAGGCACTTCAAGTAACTGAAATGAGGAACCAAAGCTATGTAAAGCGCGTTCTCAACTATATTAATAGGTCTTCAGTTTGTTGCAGTCCACTTGGCAGTTGTGTCAGTCAATATTTCCGAGGTAGACTCACTGAGTCCCTGCTCCGTGAGTGGTTTGTCGCAAGCTGGGTGACGCGTTAGCCAAAGTCCTAGCAGCATCCCCGACTAACGCATGCTTCGTGTCAATGTGATATTTTAAGCTGGAAGTGCTTCGATGAAAGGAAAATTCCTTCTTGCACCATGTGCATAATACTTTATGTCGGTCAACTGTTCCGTCTTGCTATTTTTTTATTACTCAAATTTCCCATCAGAAGGTCAATGTGCGTTTATCATCTTCCAAACTGAGTTCATTGGTTCAGCTGCCCATCACAACCAGATCAACTGCCCATTTGCGCATGTGACAAGGTAACTTTACTTGGACAAACTGCCCGAAATGTGCTGACAGAAGCATATCAGGGATTTTGAGTCATTCTACACTCTGTTGTAGAATGAGTCGCGTTGACCGTGATGGCGGATTAATTTGCGTTAATGCACTAATTTTGACAGCACTAATAAAAACAGTAAAAAATGTCTTCTTTAAACACTTAAATCTGCTAACACAAGGGGCAGTTTTCATATTTTTGGTTGATGAAGTAACTCCTGTTTGATCCTCCTGTCTGACCCCTGGAGAAACACGTGGAGTGCTTGAGTCAACACTGACCCTAAAATTACAGCTCAGTGCAAGAGAGGGAAACAAAAACTGTGAGGAGCAGATATAACTGAAAGGACTCATAGTTTGATTGCTCATGTCTTGAAAGAGCAGAAGAGACCAGTGTAGTCACTTACAGAGGCACAGAGGAACCGCGAGGGAGGCTGAAAGGTCTCAGAGAAAGGACTCCTGAAATAGATTTAATAGAGCAGACCTGAATGGCTTTCACTCAGGGGTACTGTTTGCTACAGCTGAGGTGCTAAAAGTCGACAAGTCTCCAGAAGCCAGTCTGTCACGCACAGCCATGAAACATGAAATTTCAATCTCAGCTGCAATTCAGGCCAGCAGTTTACCGCTGAGTAGGTGTAAAGTGCTGTTACACAGTACACACTGTTTTTCACCGTTTACTTTAAATGCAGCAATAACTCCATTCTTCCTGGGCTGTAGTTCATTGTGTTGTATGTAAACAACCTCATGTCACGTTAACATACACGTGCAGTTAAATGGATATCAGGCTTTTACTGATAAAACTTTTTGTAAGATCATTTAGTAAAACCTTTTTAACTCCCTGTTTGTGTTGTATTCCTTTTTTTTTTTCCCAGATCTGCTTAGCTGCAGTCACTACACAACCTGAAGGATTGTTTTTAGATTTAAAGCCTCTGATTACATCAAAGCTACTTTCAGCTGCTCCCTTGCTACAAGGGGGTCACCACAGCGGGTAGCTGTGCATGTTTGATCTAGCAGTTTTACACCGGATGTCCTTTCTGCAACAACCCCACAGAACGTTTGTGTCTCTGGCTGAAAGTGAATCAGCAACCTTTTCCTTGCCAAGTGAATGTCTAACCCATGTGACAGATGAAATATACAGATATTCATGAGTTCTTACTAAAACATTAGGACACCTCAGTTTAAAAATAAGCTTATTTTGTTCTCACAGCAAGTCGTGGATTACTTGTTTAAGCTCTCCCCAACTTTGCTAAGATCAGCTGATTGTTGCAAGGCGGCCTCTGGCGGATTCACTATGGAATATCAACACAGAAAATGTGACTGAAGGGTGTTTCTTCAATCTCATCTTTTTAGAAAAAAAATTTTTTATGTGTTGGCCCAAATATTGGCAAATAGCTCATAAAGGTAATATATCGCCTGGAAAAAGCAAGCAAAACAGAAAACGTTTACGACTGGCCTCCTAGCATTCAAGTCTTATACAGACTAACAAGCTTAAGCTGATTAGGTACACATGCCATACATGAGAAAATTATTATCTATAGTTACAATTTTGCACTATACTAACAAATCAGAAATGAACTGAAATTAAATTATTATTTTCCTTTGGTTTAATAAATGGTGTTGGTATTTTGGTGGCACTTTTTTGGTGCCCTTCACGAATTAGTCGTGATTTTCTGACCAAAAATAAAAAATCTGTGTTCAGAAATGTTATTTACTACAGTTACAAAAAAAGACTTACTGTCAAAGCAAAAATCTTCTGGTGAAGTCATTAATTGACCTCTTATAAGCAAACGACAATAATTAAAGTAGGAAACAAAACTATAGATATACTTTAAGGTTTTTTTTGTTTTTTTTTAATGTGGCTACAGTTGAAATAATTTGATACTAGGGGGTTATGACTGTAGCAATCGGACATGCATGTAGTAGTATGGACATACCTGTATCTGACTTCTCCACAGAGTCTGCAGACACCGGTTTGGTGAGAGGTAATGGCTCGGAGTCAGACTTTGGTCGTGTGGATGGCACCTCTCCATTGTGCCTGTGGTTAAAAGAGAAAAACTTCACTTTAGCAATACCAGCTACAATTTAGCTGATATTGTACATTTTATTTTAAACGAATAACAAAATTAATTGTTCTCATCATCCCATATGATTTCTAAAAGTTATTAAAGTCTGTGCTGAAGAACATCACAGTGTGTGTTCTGGGGACCACTTGGTGAGAAGCACTCACTGTGAGGCTGGCCTGTGGAGCTAAACACCTTCCAGCGCATTCACAAATACTCATGGGTAATGTAACAGCTGCCTCTGTGGTTGGCTGGTAATGTCACCTCTTATTGTGTGCAATTAATTTTCTTGTAATTCTGTTCCAGCCTCTTTTTTTTCTCTCTACAAGTAAAAAGCTGAGGGGATACGTGCTCAATACTCAAATCTCATTTCTCTAATTATCTGTTCCATTTTTTAAGGCTAACATTAGGAGCTGTTCGCCCTGCATAGCTTTAGTTTTACCAACTCACATTTTATAAATTTTGTTTTTAAGCATTGGCTTTTTCTGGATGTGCAAGCGTTTGACCAATCACAGTACACCTAGATTTCCCAAAGTCTCTCACTTCCTGAGGAAAAAAAAAAAAAGTACTACAGACGTGTGTGTTTAAGATCCCTCAAATAACAACACAACTTGGAAAAGAAAAAAAAAAACAAAACAAGCATTGGACTCGACTAGATACAATTACATCCTTGTAAATTACATTTGGTGTAAATATGCTACTCAGTATCGACATAAAGCACTGTAAATTAAACTGAATTGTCTTTTTCTTTTTCTTTTTTAACCCAAAGCTGCAATGGAGTTTATCAGTGGTGTTCAAATGATGAACAGATACTTACTTGAAGCTGGGTGAGGAAGCAAGAGGCTTCTCAGGCCTCTTTGGTGGGATCATTCCTGGTCGGCCTTTCCCTGGAGGAGGGACCGGCTTCTTGGGCGGGACTAAGGGCGCAGCTGGTTTAGGTTTAAGATCTGGTATGGGTTTGTCAACTGGAGAGAAAGAAGGGGTCAGGTAGATGTTAGAAAAAAGAAATATGAACCAAAAAGAGGAGAAAAGATGGGCAGAGAAAAGAACAAGAGGGGAAAAAAAACATTTACTGGCTGAATGAACTATTTTACCATCATGTTATGCTGCCTATTCTAGAATTACACACTATAACTTAGAGTAATTGATGGAAATTCAAGCCTCGTTCTTCTGGGGAGCTTAAAGAAGCAGGACAAAATACACAGCTCATCAGCTGATTCTGTTTGCCCTCAGCTGAACTTTAACATGCTGATGACAGAAACGTTAAACTGCCCAACACCCTCACATGGGAAGCATAAGATAGACAAGACTAGATTACATACACAGATAGAAAGATGGGCAAATAATGTGATACACATAGCACGACATGTGTCCTATCTGTTGCTATCGCTTTCCACAAATCTGTTGTCATACTGATTAGAAAACAGTGATGTGCTTGTGTGTCATGTTACCTACCTATTAACCAGGAAAAGCATTTATTGCGTGAGCAATCATCTGTGACAGTGCAACATAATTGAAAGTATCAGCTGTAATGTCAAGCGGCAATGTTTTGTGGAAGACCAATTAGCTTTACTTCCACAACAGCTACTGTGATTAATTCTTTTCCTGTTTGTCTGCTGGTTCCTTCACTATGAACATAAATAACCCTGTGTGATTCTTAGATTTTTCCTTCACCTCCCATGAAGAACCTCTTAGGACACAAGTGGAGAGAAGAAAACAAAAAGAAACAAATACGAAGAAGCACTAGGATGAAAGACAATGTTGAGGGAAAAAGAGATTAGTGTTACAACTTGGGGGGGTCTGACACATAGAAAGTAACCCAGAGTGAGCACACACATACTTTGTGAAGTGAAGACTTGAGGAAGAAATTTAAATATGCAGAAGTTGGGAAAAAAAAATGACAGCAGGAGGTATTGCTGATCCTGCTGACCACCTGCTGTTATTCAGTCACACACTGTTAAAACCCGTATAAATATTTCTAGCACACATGAAGCTGAAACTTCAGTCGACATCATTTTACTGCTTGCACTGCAGATAAAGCCCTTCAAGTCTATATAAACAGAGTTGCATAACAATTCTTTTAATTAATAACTTTTGGTATCACTTGTCCTTGACGTCTACCTCCTGAGAGGCATGCTACAAAGCCAAAGAAGCCTTACTATGTTGAACTGATGATGTAGTATGGACCTTAAAGGCTGTTTTTCACTTTATCATGGAAAGGATCCAGTGATCATCTACCACTACTGTCCTCTACTCTTCCACTCTTTATTTACAGAATGTACTAATATGCCTGAGGCCAAATGAGCTAATATGTGTATCCAGACATTTCCAGATCCAACTGTTTTTGCTCAACTCATTGTCATGAATGAAAACTTTTAAAGTGTTGTTAAACTTTTGTCATTAATTCAATGACAAAGGGTTTTTATTACAGATTTTGGAATCTCTACACAATCACAATGAAGATTATATTCTATCTATAAAGCTTTAATCCTGAACACCTGATTAATTACATCTAAAATGCTTCTAGCAGGGACGCACACACGCGTTCATTTCCTGCATTCAGCTCAGCAAGAGAAACTGCACTGACAGCACTAGAGCTTGCTTCAACATGTACTGTGATTATACCATAAAAATAAACTGACCTCAGGTGTACAGGTGTACAGCAGCCACCACACAAGTAAACTCATTAAATGCATCCACCTCCCCCACAAGTTGTGAAGCTGGCTAATTTTTTACTATAAACATATTTAACTTTAAAAACCATATAAACCTTACCTGAATATTATTTAAAAGAGAGACATTAAACTGAGAAAGTGTTGTTTTGTTGTTGTTTTTTTTTAGCCCATGGGACAGTTTTCCACCTACATACAGTGAGGTCAATAAGTATTTGATCACCCTGTGATTTTGCAAGTTCTCTTACTTAGAAATCATGGAGGGGTCTACAATTTTCAGCATAGGTGCATTTCCACTGTGAGAGACAGAATCTAAAAAGAAAAATCCAGAAATCACATTTTATGATTTTTGAACAATTTATTTGTGAATTACTGTGTCAAATAAGTATTTGATCACTTGCTTATCAGCCAGATTTCTGACCCTCAAAGACCTGTTATTTTGCTTTCAAATAGTCCAGCTACACTCTGCTCATGATTCTAAATTAGCAGCACCTGTTTGAGGTCGTTAGCTGTCATAAAGACACCTGTGCACCCCACAATCAGCCAAAGTCTAAGTAGCAACATGGGCAAAACCAAAGAGCTGTCAAAAGACACAAGAGACAAAATTGTAGACCTTCACAAAGCTGGAAAGGGCTACGGGGCAATTGCCAAGCAGCTTGGTGAAAAAAGAACAACTGTTGGAGCAATTTTCAGGAAATGGAAGAGGCTAATGATGACTGTCAATGTCCCTCGGACTGGGGCCCCACGGAAGATCTCTCCTCGTGGGGTTTCAATGATGCTAAGAATGGTGAAGAATCAGCCCAGAACTACACGGGAGGAGCTGGTCAACACCGTGAAGAGAGCCAGGACCATTGTTTCCAAGGCTACTATCAGTAACACACTAAGACGTCATGGTTTAAAATCTTAAGTCAGCCCATGTCCAGGCCCGTCTGAAGTTCATCTGGATGATCCAGAGGAGTCATGGGAGAAAGTCCTGTGGTCAGATGAGACCAAAGTAGAACTTCTTAGTCTTAACTCCATTCGCCGTGTTTGGAGGAAGAAGAATGATGAGAATCATCCCAATAATACCATACCTACAGTGAAGCATGGGGCTGGAAGCATCGTGCTCTGGGGGCGTTTTTCTGCACAGGGGACCGGACGACTGCAGAGAGGATGAACGGGGCCATGTATTGTGACATTGGGCAAAAACCTCCTTCCCTCAGTCAGAGCATTAAAGATGGGTTGTGGCTGGGTCTTCCAACATGACAATGACCCAAAGCACAGAGCCAGAAAAACCAAGGAGTGGCTCCGTAAGAAGCATATTAAGGTTCTGGAGTGGCCTAGCCAGTCTCCAGACCTAAATCCAATAGAAAATCTTTGGAGGGAGCTGAAACTCCATGTTGCTCAGCGACAGCCCCAAAACCTGACAGATCTAGAGAAGATCTGTATGGAGGAGTGGGCCAAAATCCCTCCTGCAGTATGTGCAAACCTGGTGAAGAACTACAGGAACCGTTTGACCTCTGTAATTGTTAACAAAGGCTTCTGTACCAAATATTATTATTTTTTGACTCAAGTGATCAAATACTTATTTGACACAGTAATTCACAAATAAATTGTTCAAAAATCATAAAATGTGATTTCTGGATTTTTCTTTTTAGATTCTGTCTCTCCCAGTGGAAATGCACCTATGCTGAAAATTGTAGACCCCTCCATGATTTCTAAGTAAGAGAACTTGCAAAATCACAGGGTGATCAAATACTTATTGATCTCACTTTACATCCAAATGAATCTGGACCCAGGACCTGGATCTTGGGTCATATCGTTTTTTTGTCTATGGCAGGTTTTATTTATATTAACAACATGGTTTTCTGACCTTAAACATACACTGAGATTTTACACAATTCTTCCAGTCTTCTTTAAACACGAACCAAAATAGTGTTTGGATATTTAATACGTTGCATTTGCAACTTTAGGTTTAATATAAGATTTAAATGCAAATCACTGCTTTCTGTTCATCTTCAAATTGTGCAAGTGTTTTAGTCTTTTCTAGAACCAGTACTTTTTAGAAGGGAAAAAAAACAAAAACAAAAAGAACCAGTGTCTTTTGAAACCTAATTTCCATCGATGAAGGAAAAACATTCAAACGAATAAAAAAGTAAAACTGTAAGTGAAAAGTAGAAGGCAGACAGAATATATAAGACCTCACTAATTGTGAAGCTGAAGAAAAGTCAGAGAACAAAGGCTTTGAGAAATGAAGGCAGTGAAGAAAGTGAAGACTCAAGACAAAAACAGCAACAACAAAACAGACAAAGGAACCAAAGGAACCAAACACCACTTGTGTTTTCTTCAATTTAAACCAAGCAGAGAGGAAGGCTGCTTATCCAACAGTATGCTGAGTAAAATGCAATGTGGCAGAAGTAGGACGGATTTATGCACCGAGCGAAAAGGCCATAACGGGAAAATAATATCGGATGGAGATCTGTGTTCAGTGCCAAATTTGGAGGGAAATGTCAGAAAAAATATATTCTGATATGTGGAGCAAAGCTGTGAGCAATGGGGGAAATGGGAAGATAAAGAAGGATGCGAGCAAAGACGGAGTACAACCGTACCTCTGTCCTCTGGCCTGACCAGATGAGGCTTCTTGTCAGCACTCGGGATCTCCGGCTTAAGAGCTGAAAAACGAAACATGGTCCGCACAAGAGTCACCTCGTCTGTCTGACACGACTGACTTGAGACTCAGACAACAGAAAGGAAGACACTTTCTCAAGTAAACACAACAAAGCACTGACACAAATACACTATCCTCTTGCCACATGACTATTACACTGTGTATGTATTGGTGGGTGCACACCAGTGTGGTTTGGTTATGTTTGACATCTACACATGAAGAAAAAAAATAAATAAATAAAAAAATCTCAACACAGACAGGAACTTATGCGCGCACACGCACGCACACACACACACACACACACACACGAAAGTGTAGTTCTAGCAGGATATGAATGCAAACCCTGTGGTAAAAAATGATGCAAGTGTGCATTTTGCAAACTGTAGATGCTGCTGCTGATACCAGGGACTGCTGTCTCTATACCCAAACTCAGTCACCACGTGGCCTTCTACTTGAAGTAGAAGTAGATCACACACTTTGGGCTTTCATGGATGTTTCCTCAATCAGTCAAATGTAAACAAAGAGTACATGGCAGAGGATCCAATCCTTTTTGATTTTTAATCTACTTTCTACTAGAGATGGCACGATACCACTTTTTTATGTCCGATACCGATACCGATATCATAAATTTGGATATCTGCCGATACCGATATGAATCCGATATTGTGTTTTTTAATCAATAAAACTGTTTTTTTTTTTATTTCTTGCTGCATTTTGTATAAGTTCATACTCAAGTTTAAATAAACAACAACACTAAAGCTATTCTGTTATACCTGTATGTAAAAAATACACTGCACCCAAAATATTTCATAATTCAGCAACACTGATCAATCTAATAAACCTTACCTAACTTAAAACCTAACTTAAACCTACTCCATCCTCCCTATTCTGGTATTTTAAAGAGTACTTAGCAGAAATATTAAGCAACCTAACTAATAGGGTTGCAAACTCCCAGCAAAAACAAAAAAATAGGGAACCACCCACCCTCCACCTCATGATGCTTAATCGACGTAATCAACTTTAATTTGATGCAGGGTGAAAAAAAATGCACAGAAACAAATTATTTTTCAAGAATAATTAAATAGATTCAACATCTTTCTTCAACAGAATTGCAGAATTCACAGATGGTATCTTCCCAAAGGAAAAAGTACTATAGCTTACTAGGGTATATTAGACTTAACAGTTACTATATACAGTAATGGACTTCTATACATTTTACATCAGATTAAAACTTTGGGTGTAAGATTCAGATAATTATTTATTAAAAGCTACATATTTTAAATGAGAATAAGAAAGAAAAGTATGTCTTTGTGCCCCTTTTCCCTGTTCATGCCCTATCGGCCCCCTGGCTAAACTTTGCTAGATCCGCCCCTGCACAGTTACCAGCCGTCAGCTAAAAGGATCCTGGTGTAGAAAGTAATATTAAATAAATTCTAACAACAGCTTATCAAGCTTAAACGTGCTGCTGTTGTTCCGCTGCTGGTTTCCTCTTTCTGGTGCAAAGTGGGCCAAAAACAAAGAAGAGAGACGGACTCGCGACAGAAAACCCGATCAGCTGATCGTTAAGCAGTTTCACAATTGAAGTAGCGGCAGGAAGGTGAGGGAGAGAGAGGCAGTCGCTCCATATATCGGTTGTTAAGCTTAACGCTGGAATGCTTTACAAACATTCAGAGATGAACTTACACACTTGCTTTACTTCACTCTGGGATAACTTCCTCGGAGATGAAATGCTGGTTTGGTAGCAAGGCTACAAATACACACAGCCGCTCTATCACGTGAGGCATACTGCTGCAACGTGCTACAGTTATGAGCCGAGTTACGCCGTGTTCCAAGTTTTGTGAGATGCTTTTTTGATATTTAATGGATCGGATTACATTTTTTATTTTTCGCCGATATCCGATCCAGTAATTTACGTCAGTATCGGACCGATACCGATACGTAATATCGGATCGGTCCATCTCTACTTTCTACCATGTGTATATATACTGTATATATATACACAGGTGCACTCAGTGGGACATGATGATGGAAAGATCCTGAGTACACAGTTGTTTCTTTTGCTTCCTTGAGGATATTTCAGCAATGAAGCAGCACAGATGCTGGGTATAAAGAAATTACCACCCAAATAATTAGAAACTCTTTCTGTCAAATCATGTTGACATAGCACTTAAAGACTGTATCTAAAATCTGGAGAAATATGATCTGGGATTGAAACCAAAAAATTAACAGATTACTCTGACAATAATATATATATTTTTTCCAAACAGTAATTTTAATGCACTTGATATTTTTGAGGCGGTGTAGAATAAATGTAAACACCTACTAATTCTACTTAAGAAATGAGCTGCTCAATAGCAAGACATTTAAAGTAAGAAGCCTGTTTTCACACTTCCCACTGACTTGAGAGCAGATAAGACAAAGAGGTAAAACTGCTCCTTACCCGTGCTTTTAGATGGTGGAGGCGGTTTCTTCGGTTTCTGACAGGAAGAGAAAAGTAGAGAGATAATAAATGTTAGTGTGACAAAGGATGACACAAGAAAGTGATTATCTTTATTTTTTTTAAAAAAAGAAAAAAAAAAAGCAGGAGTTAAGGAGAAAGGTACAAATTTGGTTTGGTCTAAACAAAGATAATTGAATTTGTTGCACTAGATTCAGTCCTGCAGTGAAATGTTGTGATTGCCTTCTTATATTAGGAGAGCAACACAGGCAGTTTAAATATTTTGTCATTTTACAGCATAACCGTCTTCAATTACAACTCAATATATTAATTCAGTGAAGATTAACCACAAGTCTTATTGTCTAACATGATTAACGCCAACACAAGTCAATATATAAGAGCTAAATCTTAAAGACCTTACAACGCTGGTTTCAACCATTACTAACAGACGTATTGCACAAAGTATTGCACTAATTAAAAATTAAAAAAAAATAAATAAAATGACGAGGTTCCATCTGCTGTGAAACGGGGTGAAATAAGGGTGGGAGGAGAGGCAAAGTACAGCAAGTGTCACCCAAAACCAACCCGGTTACTGCAGTATCACACTGGACGGATTTAGCACTTAGCAAGTTTACTTGCTCAGACATGTAGGTGTTGGCTGCTACTTTCACAATGCTAAAGGTTACGGGTGTTTTAAAATACAGACACAGACTTAAAAAAGTTTCTCTTTATATTAATACTGTGTCTCTCATCTAACTGTTCCCAACAATAAATTTTGGCATAATTATGACAATAATGCCTGGGAACCAAAAAGATTATGTCTGAGTACGGGCAATATTTCAGTACAAGATTCGCCAGCTGACTTGTGTTGCATTAGTTAGACTGCCGCTTTGTGACATTTAATAGCTTAGGCACTGGTATCCTAATACCCATTAATAAAATCTATTTCCATAAAAATATAATAATAATAATAATAATAATAATAATAATAATAATAATAATACATTTTATTTGAAAGCGCCTTTCAAAACACTCAAGGTCGCTGTACACAGTAGAGTAAAAAGCAACATAAAAGCAAAGAGTTTACACAATCATAAAACATAAACAAATTTAAAATAGCAAAGTGGAGAGGTTATGTGGGATAAGCTATTTTGAACAAGTGGGCTTTGAGTTCGGACTTAAAGAGAGAGAAGGTAGAGATATTTCTTAAATCAGGAGGTAGGGAATTCCAGAGTCGTGGAGCAGAGCAGCTGAAAGCCCTGCTCCCCATGGTGACAAGGCGGGGAGGGGACGGAGAGTGAAAGGAAGAAGAAGATCTGAGACAACGAGATGGGGCGGTGATGTTAACCAGATCAGAGAGATATGGAGGAGAGAGATGATGAATAGCTTTAAATGCGTACAAGAGTATTTTGAAATTGATACGATACTTGACCGGGAGCCAATTATGGCACTGGAGGCTAAGCAGTCAGCAGTGATGGGCTTACAGCATTCATTGAGTGAGTCATTTACAGTCCAGTCATGTTATATAACCCTAACATGACAAACACAAAAGTAGTTCTCAAAATGAATGGGGTATATATCTTTTTTTTCCTCTTTCTTTTTTTTTTTTTGCAAATAAATGCCCACATCTCTGGAAAACACTTTTAATTACTCATCAGCATTACAGTAAATCTTATATACAAAGGTGTATATGTATTGTATTGTTCCAGTTGACATTACAGTGTGCACCTTGAGAGCAGATGGTTGAAATGTGTTCAGGACTTCTCTTGTCGTTTTATTTCAACATGTGCAGTTAAAGAGGATTCTACCTACCAAACATGGAAAATCTCCCATAAATTAAATAAAAACTGATTTCATCCGAGCAATTCACATCTAAAGTAAGAGTCAAATATGGAAGCTGAGAAGGGATTATGCGGGGATCTGAGGGCATGCATGTTACATGTCAATGATAAAAGTCACACAGTGGCTCTTTTCCCAAGATTTTTATAGATTCAGTGGACATAACAGGCTTATGTGTGTGTCAGATCAGTCATGTTAAAAAAAGAAAGAAGAGTTTTTCAATAAAAAAATTTAGCACAGTAGAAATAAATGATATTTAATCAGCCTTTCACATTGCTGCAGATGAATTCTGCCCTGTTCGTCTTTACAATGTTGCATGGACATTAGTTAATGTGCAGCTCTCTTAAGATTCTCTCCCCCCCACCCCCCACAAAAAAATAAATAAATCTCAACACAGACAGGAACTCATGCGCCCACACACACACACACCCTGAGCATTTCAGTCAGATTGAGATCTGGACTTTGGGCCACTGCAACACCTGGAGTCTTTCCTTTCCGTTATAGATTTGCTGCTGTGCTTGGGATTATTGTTCCTGTGCATAGCAAAGCTTTAACTGTCAGATGACTTCACTCACTCTTTTCATCAACATTTAACACACTAAGGCCTGATTTAGATCTGTGCAGGGAATCTTTTTAATTGTTGCAGGCTGCATTGACCCGATATGTAGTTACATTTCTTGGTGTGTGACATAGGTTTGCTGCTGAAGCATAAATCAGGTGTAACAGAGGCCTGTAGAGTCTGAGCTGTAACTTTTGGTCGCTCTTGTTTCACATGATTGTATATCTAAAGATATGGTTCAATCATCAGCATGATCCATGATTATAACTCACCTTTATGTGTATTTAAGAAAAACAAAACACAAGTGATAAGTGCAATAAAATAATCTATTAAGTGGGGAAAAAAATCCCGCCTGCAAGAGCAAGCAAACAAACCAAGTCTATCTTTTTATAGATCAACGTTGTTCATGTGAACAAAAAGGTAAAGATGTCATTTTAATGCAACAATGCATAGCAGTGACTTTTTCCTGTGCATATATGCATTTTCACTTGTGCTGAGCAAACAGGCTTTGTGGTACAGATCATGCAGCGACAAGCAGCACACAGCAACAGTTTGAAATGTAAAATAGAAATAGCTTTGAATATATCAGTGCAGTTCTGCTATTTCACTTCTGCTTTCCTCTGTGCCTGCGATTCAAGATTTGGATAGTTGTGCGGGGCCTTTGAATTTAAAATGTGCTCCACAAAGCAGGAGCCAGAAGGTGGTGCCACAAAATGTAAGGGCATAATGTAAATGAACAAAACACCAATGAGCACCAAAATACAAGAATAAAACAGTAAAGAATAATAAAAGCCACAAGTTGAAACCAGTAAATAACAAGGAATTAAAATTAAATAATAAAGGTTAGCAGCAGACCTGTGAGTGAGAAAACACCAAAACTGAAAGCAAAAATTAAACCAAATGACTCAAAACAATTCAAATTTTCACTGTTTGATCTCCTATCGTAATCACTGAATTTGGCCATGGACGATAAACATAGTGTCATTTAAATAGCACCAATTCACAACAACAGAAAAATTTGATGTGAATTCCTCAAGAAAGTGTATCTCAGAATGTTGACCCCTGCAGTATTAGACAGACATACAGATCTAAAAATCTCTCATCAGCAAGCACTGTCAACAGTGGGGAGTAGGGCTGCTCAATTAATCGAATTTTAATCTCGATTACGATCTGGGTTTTCAACGATCATTAAAGATGACTGAGCCGATTATTAGCACCTCCCTCGTGCTTTACTCTCGCGCTGCTCCGTGTGGCAAATCGAGCGCACCTCTCTGCGTTTCGACCACGCGTCACAAGAGGACCCGAGGGAAGCTCGGAAAGCTAAGCAGAAGTTATTTGGAGAGGAGAGGATAATGGCTGCTGAAGAAAGAATGCCGTTGGTTGAAAAGAGAGGTAAAACGACTTCAGTGGTGTGGAAACCAATGTTCCTCTAAGCTGCGCACGTGCGCAATTGCGCACTGCTGGCACGGTCTCTGCGCACAGAAAATCTGCGTTGCGCACAAAAAAAAATAACCTGAATTGAAATTAAAATTAAAACTTTAACAATTCTGTTTTGCAGTGTTAGTCAGTAAGTGACTGGCTGCTCCTGTATGGGATTAGAACGATGCCACCTTATCCTATAGTCCAGCCAATAATGATTCACATTCGTATATACGCAGCCAATCAATGTCGCTGACAGGCTATGACAGCGTCCTTATGTGCCGACACCGGTGTTTTAGCTAGCAAAGCGGCGTGGCTGATGTGGAGTGAAGCCACATTAATGACAACGTGTACAACCATTGGAGATGTGAGCAGGACAGACGGAACAATTGACGGAAAAAGTGTGGACTTTATACCAGTTTTTAAATTGTGTTGATAGGCCACGTAAAACCAGAGTTATGATAAAAATATATGCAATGTTTGGTTTTCTTCCTGAATACTGTCGTTATTTATATTTACTGCGGGAAGAAACGGTAAAAACGTTGTTTTATAAGGAAAACGCTCGAAAGCACTCTCCACCTGTGAGCACAAACAAAACCAAAAAAAACCCCCACCCTTTCCTATTGGTCGAAAAAAGTACCGTGTCCACCAATCAAAAAATTATATGGCAACGTGGCATCTAGTTGTTAAGAAAAGGGGGGAAGTTTTAGGAGTGACGGCGGTGTTCTGAGATGTGAGAGATTTGAGACGTTTAGCGCAAATCTTGTGTAGTTAGTGTGTAGTGCAGTCAATAGTTTTGTTGTGTGTGTCAGAACAACGAGGCGACTGCTGAATGTTACAGGTGTTACAGCAGTGATACATCTCCTGTTGTCACACCTGCAGGTATCAGGCTGTTGTTCTCCTTTATCTCATAGTGGACAGAAATTATTTTTTGGAGTGGCACAAATAATTTGTGTGGCATCAGATTTGATGCAGAACAGCTGATTGTTCTGTAAATAGTTTGAAATGTTTATTTAAAAAATGCTTTGGCTGCATTAAAAAAAATAAATAGCTACAAAAAACTTTGTTGTTTGCCAAACTGAGTTACTTTTTTGAAGTAGTAACTATATAATTAATTGCCCAACATTGGTCATTATATACTGTATTTTGCAGACAGAGTTATAGGACTCTCCCAGACCACAGACTCATACTCATAATACAAGTCAGAGCTTTATGAAAAAAAAAGAAAAGAAAGAAAGTTGTGTTTTCAAAATTGGAGTTCAAGTTATTTTTACTTCCAATAGTGTTAACATACTACGCTGGTCATGAACAGGATTTTTTAAATTTTCATTGCAAGTGGGCTAAAGCAGTTAATTAAAAGTAGTCTAACATAAATGTAAATGCTGTAATTTGATTATTTTAATAAACCATGTAACTTGGATGTATTAGATGCTGGCGTGACCACAGTGCACACGTCTGATGTCTCTCACAGTGGTCCAAGGGATCGCTCAGGGAGTTTGTGTGTTCGCTCAGACACATGAAAAATTAGAGGGAACATTGGTGGAAACATTATGGGTTCATGGAGTCAGGCGTGGATCAAATATTGTGCAGTATTTTGAAGTTCACTAAACATAGATGTTTACATTTTCATTTATTTTTTTATATTGCAAACATTTGCACTGTAATCAGTATTTGCACACTATTTTATATTATTTTTTGACAATCTTTAAAGCCATTATTCAATACATTGTTATTGTTAAATAAATATCGTCAAATAATCGAGATCTCAATTTCAGTGAAAATAATCGTGATTATCATTTTTGCCATAATCGAGCAGCCCTAGTGGGGAGGAAGACCACCCTTTCAACAAGAAGAGACCTCCAGCAGAAACAGTAGTAGCCACCTGCTGTGACTGTTTGGGATGGTGAGAGGAAGGTTAAGAGAAAAGGAGGAACATAATCCTGTTTTCCATCACAGGAACCATGATAGCTGCACCCATTTTTTACATACAGGCAGCTGAGGATAAAAAGAAGTGTTTGTGAATAGTTCGGGGTACTCTGGATGCTTACCTCTTCTGCCTCTGGCTTTGGTGATGATTTGATGGACCCTCTTGATGTGGGAGCCTGAACAAGAACAGAAATCTGCTAGAAAGTCACTCCAACAGCTTTCTCTGATGAAACTTTAAAGAGCTTTAGTACAGTAGGAGTCATCAATCAGTCAGACTTTCACACTATTTTACACAACAAGGACTGTTTAAAAACTGATCCACTGATCTCAAAAGGCTCCTTTGTACTGTAAAAAGCATTTGAACAATCACCAACAGTTACTTGCTGCATTTGGGACGTGGGAAATTTAATCCAACTTCGAGCTCCATAAAACTAATTGGTAGATGTAAGACACAGTCAAAGCTGGGATTGAGTAAACACCACAGAGCTACATCCCTGTGGGGCTCATTCTCATGCGCAGCATTAATGTGCTGTCAGTCACCAGAATGTGATTTTCCTAAGAGTGCCCTGATAAGCTGATGAAGAGATGAGAGTTTGAATGACATCATATTTACTCCTCCTGATTGGTCTGTGTGAACACAAAACAAACCAGAACTAAAACATAGTACTGCATAATTTCTTTTTCATTGGTCCAAATCAAATTGAGTTCAGGTTAAAAAACTGAATTAATTTATTGACGTTTGGTTTTAATTTATAAGCACAGTATATCCACTGTGACTGGTTAATGGATGAGGGGAATGGAAAGACACAAGAACACACAGACTACAAACAGCAAACTATAGAAGAAAGCAGAAAGCTAACACGATTTTATAGTATATAAACACATGGGGAAGTACAGCAAAAGGACTGAGTGCATCATGGGAAGTCCCCCAGCAGTCTAAGCCGATAGCAGCATTACTAAGGGATGGCTAAGTGTTAACTGCTCCAGCCTGAAGAGAATGAAGTAGCCTCTAAGGATCACTCTGGATGTTTCTAAATTTAGGATCACTGCAAATACAAAGAACATATCCTTGTATCTTGTTTACTCTCATATTTTGCACCATGAACACCACCCACCACACCCTCCTGAGTCTCACAAGTCCCTCGGTTAACTTAAAGAACCTATAACAGATGATCTAGTAACGAATGACTGGGAACGTTGACTGTAGGCCATAATGAGTTAATTCTGTTCTTTTTCCAATCCCACCTCTTTCTCTGTGTCAGAAATCATGACGACGAAGTTGTCAGGGAAGACGCCTTCTTTGCCTCCGACTTCGCCTCGCCACCAGCCCGGTTCTCCTGTGTCCTGTGACAGAGGCAACAGAAAACGATGAGTGGAGGCTGGCATGACATCACACGTATGTCCAATAAGTCTGTTGTTTTTATTTAAAACTAATGCAATTTCCTTTTTGAAAAAGAAAAAAAAAGTTTTTTATTACTTTGAAAACTACATAGCCTGAACCCTGACCCTACGCTATCAGAAGTCTTGGCAATCAAGGAGTCAAAGAAAATATGTAAAACAGGACAGGGAAAAACAAAAAGACCAGCTTTAAAAAAAACAAACAAACAAAAACCTTAACTCCCTCTACAAATATGTCAACACTTGTTTTCATTTGAATGTACTTTTCTTGTTTCACCACTAGATGGCGGCAGCTTCCCAAGAATTACAAAAGGCAGTGAAGGTGGAGAAGTTGTGGTTAGGTGTCACTGCTCTCCTGCTGCTAATTAGCATGTGGAGTGTGGATCACTCTGCTCAGTTAGAACAGTTACCTCAGGTGACTGAAGAGGCTGTGAAAAAATAACTACATGTCCAACTTCAGGAATTTTCAGGGACACTCATAATGGTGTGATACATGTAAAAGGAGGTGCAGAGTTGAGTTAGGCCACCTGGTGGCTAAACAAACTCTCACATACTGTAAACGATGTGCAGTGAGCAGAGTGAGTACTGGACCTCTGCTGTCTGTCTGGAAGGGCTAAAATAATAAGGTACCTTACCTCTGGACAGGAACACAGTAACTGTCTAAAGCCACAACAAAGCCTCAACTACGGATTTCCTTTTTTTACATCCCACATTTCACTGTGTTCCTTCTTATGATCACAACATAAAACCTATTCATTTCTTCTCTCACTGCCAACACTCAAAGTACTGCTTGCTGCTGATAAGATACTGACATCATCTTATAGAATCTGACTTATGCCCAGGCACAGCCTCTACTTTGTGTGTTTGAGCTCTTTTTCGTAATTTATGCACATAAAACTAAAGACAAGCAAAAGGATTCAATTTATTTATTTATTTATTCTTATTAATTTATTTATCCAAAAGGACCCTGGAAAAAAAGAGTCTGGGAACACAAAATACTAAACGCTAATGTTCAGTTTGTTTAACAGAAACTGAGACACTGGCCAATCAGGAGTGGAGTGGTAAAAGACCTAACGGGGTACTCATGAACAGCATTATGTGTTTTATTTAATGTAGATAGATCTCGCTTAACAAAGTCTCTTATTGTCATTTTAAATCCAAACATCACCTGAGTTATTACTAAGTTATTATACTGTGTTGTGTTGTTTGTGTTGCGTTGTGATGTGTCGTATCGTGTCGTGTTACATGTAGTGCCGACGTAGGACAGTTTTCCAATTTCATTGTACCATTGTACTATGTATGACTGTGCAATGACAAAGAGTTATCTTATCTATCTTATCTTATCTTAGTTTGAGCTGGGTTTTTTTGTTTTGTTTCTTCTTTTTTTTTTTTTTTTTAAATCTAGATCATCTTGTCTTCATAAAATGAAATGAATTGCTACATCCATTTCCTTTAAATAAGCATGATTGTGAAAAATCTATTGGAGATCTCAGAGCATCTGTACTATCCAGCTAACAGCAGCACCCAGTCTGTGCACTGAATCTGAAACGTGTTGCTTCCACTTTTCTCTCTTGCAATGCAGCTATAGAGCTGCTATGAACTCCCCAAAAACACACATAAATAATTACATCCAGTTCTGAGAGATAGGTTATAAGAGTGTAACTGGTTTGGTACATGCCCATGCTACAGTATTGTTTGTACTGTTGGCTGCAAAATGAAAACAGTACAATGTTCATGTTGTAGTTGCGTAAATGGTAAAAATGGGTGATTTCAGGCAGCATAATGATTTTATATTGTTGATGTGAAACGATAACTTGTATGAGGTGTTGAAAACAAAAGCAAAGAACAGTTGGTTTTTTGCCAGGCAACATAACGGTATCATCATACAACAAGCAGAAATGAAATGTTATTATTGCTAAATTACAGTGATATAATGCTTTTATACAGTGTTATATGTGTGCTAAGCACAAGCTATTTTAGCCTGTTGCCACATGGCTGCTAGGCAACATTATGACATTATGATATCAGATGATACACGTTTAGCTGCTCAACTCCTTCATCATGTGAGAGGAGTTGGTGCACACCATGTAACAGAATTGCACATTTCCTTTTTGCTCAAGTTCCCTTGTTCTTTACCTGTTCTTCTGCTTCACATGTTGGGTTGTGACACAGACGAAAAGGTATTTCATTACACAAGTTTACAGCATGAGTCACCTGGAAGCTTACCTTGCTCAGCACGTGGACAACATCGCCTTCGTTCAGGGTGAGCTCGTCCTCATTCGTGGCTTTGTAAGCGTACGCCACCTTACAGTACTCTTTAGCTGTGGAAACCAAAAAATTGGCTTCTATTATAGATTGAAGACACAAAGAAAAATCACCAGTACACTACTTTATTCACCTTGTCACCACGTTTCTTTCTTTGCTAAAAGATGAAAAATATTAAACAGTATCTATATTTCAAGAGCAACCTCGGGTATGTTTTCATGTTGCTCAGCCAGATACTGTGATGTGAGAAGCACGGGTAGTCTCCCCAGTGTTCTATATCAATTTCTCACTCATCTCCAAGTGAGTTACATATAAAACAAAAAAATATAAACATATAAACAAAAGCAACATGCATCAGCTAGTAGCAAACAATTGCTATCATTTTTTTTATTCATATTTTATTCAAATTGTGGTGCTAAGCAAACATCATGTTGAATACGTAAAGGTAAAAAAGGAGCACATAAAAACCTTCAATAATCTCATTTACACTTATCCAGACCAACAAATATGCTAACCCTTCACCCAAAAGGCAATCGACTTTTAATCATTCATCAATCAATCATCAATTGATCTATGACAATATCTGGGGCAGGTCTGCAGGGGCAGCAAGATGAGCAGTGACCTCCCTTTCTCCACCTGCTTCCTCCAACTTTCAGACATTAACAGGCCAGCTGAGAGATACAACCTCTCTAGTTTGTCCTAGGACCTCCTCCCTGTAGGATAACACCTCGGCCTGGAGGCGTCCATCCCATCCCATCCCATCCCATCCCATCCCAGCTAACTCTTTTTTGACGTGGAGGAGTAGGAGCTCCACTCCAAGCCCCTCCTGAAAGACCAAGATCGCCGCCCGTCAGGAAAGCAGAGCCTAGCCACAATTCAGAAAAGGCTAATTTCCGCCTCTTCTATCCATGACCTCAAGCCAGCACCTGTCTAACTGCTGTATATGAATGACCTGGCCAAGACAAACAGCTGAATTTGAGATTCATCACCTTTTTCCTCTCAGGTTTTGTGCAAGTCTCTTTTTACCTTTACTTCTTCAACAATGGGATTCTAATCATACCTGCTTTTATTGGACACACCCGTTAAAAATTCCCAGTGCCGACTGTAAAAGAATGCTCGGCTTTAATGAGCTGTCAAACATTTCCAGTAGCACAAACAAATTCCCAGCAGCTACAGATCAGGCAAGCAGAAACCTCGAAAAGGAAGTTTAGCCCATTCTTGTGAGAACTGTTTCAGCTCAGTCACATTCTCGGGATATCAAGTGTAAACAGCTACTGAGGTCAATCCAGAGGATCTCTACAGGGTTTGGGCTCCAACTGAATCGCCTTGACCGGTGAAGGTTGTCAGTGATGTCATTCAGTGCTCTTACTTAGATATTTAGGGTCACTGTCCTGCTCACCTTTTAAGCCTATAAAGGATCATTCACAACAGGAAAAAACAAAACAAAAAGAAAAACAGCAGAGAGCACAAAACTTCAATGAAACTCTGTAATTTGTACTTGAATGACAGGGGGAATACCTGGTAGGATTGCTAAGTGACTAGAACGCTGAACGACCAAGCAGCTACTAGCAATAACTGTTACTTACAAAGCAGTGTATGACAAAGCCGAGTACTACCAAGTGTAAATGTGTGAACGTTGGACAGAAAGCACTGACATGTAGAAAAAGTGCTTATGAATATTATAGAAAGTGCTTTGAGCGCTATAAAACAACATGACTATTTACCATTTAACATGTTTATTAGACACAAATATTTTAGAAAAATGCCAAAAACGTGTTTAAAACTATAAACACTATTTTGACATTTTTGGGCAATTAACACATTGAAACAAATAAAGAGTCCTCCTTCACACAGTGTGACCATAAAAATATTTTCATACAACTTCCTCTGGCCTTGATAACATCTGGTATTCTGGCATTGTTTTTATGCACTTTGACAGTTTCTTTTATTAGTTCCCACAGGCTAGCTGTCTGATTATCTTTGAATCCACTAAATCCCAAATCTGTTTAATAGGATTCAAGTCCGGACTTTGACCTGGCTGGCCATCAGCTCCAGCACTACAGATTCCTGGGTCTCTGCACAGCTTTGAAGCATGCTTGGGTCATTGTCTTATTGGTATATGAACCGACAACCGATCTGATCCTTCTGTGTCTAGTACTTAAAGCTTAAGTACATTTAATCAAAAAGAATATTCAAACACTAAGGCTATACTTTCTGTCCAAGAATGCAAGAAAATAACTAATTTGGCATCTGAATCAAAAAATAATCATGTGCTTCACTATTTACTCTGTAAATTCATGAATAATAATTATACTTATTATACTTTAGCATAGAAAAATATTCAGATGAAAGCACCTGTGCATACTGGTGGATTGACCATGACAGAAGAATAAAAGGGATTTCTTACCAATACTATTAATGTGGGACAGCTGTGGCCCAAACAAATATAAACATGCACAGGTGACTGGGGGGCAGACTAATACATCTATCAGGTACTGCGCGTGGCCAGGTTTACTCTAGGCTTAATGAGCATGTACACTTAGATTCCTTTTCGTAGAAAGTTGAGAACCCACTGCCACCGAGAAACAAACTCAGCGCTACCAGATTTGCTGCAGGTTTGCTGCTCGTTAACTTTCCGAACAAATCTACAGAGGGTTACTGCATGTGACAAATAGTTCCAATCAGATCCACCAATATACCAGCAGCTCACAGATATACTGAACGCTTTAACAACATCACCAGTAATGCACTAATGCTTCATTTAGGTTCATTAATATAAACACGCACAGGTGACTCTTTTTGCATGGTGGCAGCTCATTGGTCAGTGCTGCTCCATACTCCTCCATAACCCATACTCCTTAGCAGTAAAGGGACGCATGTAGATCATACTTCAGATTTTACAGTACATTTTAAGGCTTGCAATTCCACTCTGTGGACAGTTTTGAACCAAGGATTTCAGTATTTAAAATCAATAAATCTCACAACAAGATAAACAAAAAGACGAACATCACTCTCATACAGATCTATAGACTGGTGACAGAAACTACACTAATGCACCTGAAGTATGTAATGTGTTACCTTTGGATTTGCTGTCTCCATCCACTTTCTGTGAATCTGTCGTGTTGGGAGGAGCGGGCTTTGCAGCAAGGGGTATTGATGGGATTGGCTAAAATGAAGCAAACCATACAGATGGGAATGATTTATCAGACATGAGTGGACAGTGTTTGGAGGCGTGTTGTCTGTTGGACAGTGTGTCTGAACTGAAATGAGTGGAATAATCCAAACAGCTTCTTTTTTTTTTTTCTTTTTTTTTTTTTTTTTAAATGACATCGGATGGACTGTGTTGTTACTTATGAGGTTAGTAGTTACGGATCATAGGACGTAGCAGGAAAGAAGAAAGTGTGAAACACAGAAAGCTGGAACCCATTCTTCCCTGCCCTGTGATGTAATTTGATGACAAGTGCTTCAGTCACAGGCAAGAAAAACAGAGCATGAAGATAAAGAATCCTGAGAAATGTTTGAAAGCCGGCAACAATGAGGCGCTAAAAGGAATAGGTATGAATCCCACCTATTCAGTTTTTAAGGTTTTGGGTTTTTTTTGTTTTTTTTTAAGTGGGTGGGGGAGGCGGGGGGTGTCCCCTAAAAGGTGCAATAAGTCAAAGTCAGACAGCAGTGTATGAGGGATGATGAAGGTCACATGAAGATACCTGAAGCTGCTGAAGCTGTGAAGAAGACTGTGGGAGAACATGTGAAATGTGGTATGTAAGGAGTGGAGGAGAGTGAGGGAAGCTGAGCTAGTGATAAAGAAAGAGTGTGAAAGCTGTTGTGAAGAAGAGAGAGAGAAGAGGCACAGTTTCAGAAAAACAATAAACGCTATACTAATTACTCACTGAGCTTATGCATCAACTTGTTTATCAGGAGCCGGCTGAGATTTACTCTTTCCACATTTGAGAAAATTATACTTAACACAAGCTGTGGCTTAAAACAGTGTCAGGTGAAGGTGAAAGTTCTGGCTTGGCTTTACTGTGATGATAGCAACGAGTGTGTTCATTAAAATAAACATTAATGTAGGTATGGTCCTTCAGTGTCCACAGTAACATATTAGGCTTCATGAGTGTTAGACTGAACAGAAGAGCTGACAGGCTAACATAGAAATAATCATTACAGATATGACTTGAGTCACACATGGGGTGTCAACCAACAGTAACATACAACACACTAAGATCATGTAATAATACTGTCCTAATATAATTCTATCATGGTCTGATGTTGTCAAGATATGATACGATATTTTTTACAATGTGATACTTTTAGGATAGTATCATGTTGTCACAATATTCTATCATAATAGGACATGATACTATTATAGTACAATACTGTCACAATATCAAGATGTGATATTATCACAGTAATATAAGGATTCAATGTTGTTACGATATGGTTACCAGAACGAAATCAAATAACATAAGGATGCGAAACTAAACCACTTGGATGCTGTCATGTCACAATAATATTATGACACACTGCCCTCAGTAATGCATGGTATTAATTAAACACTGATTCTGTGATGCTTGATACAAGGAAATCCCCAATCAATTTGGGGATTTCACGATTTCTATAACTGCAGGAGAAAAAGCAGAAATGTGTGGCAGTTTGATTTATGGTGAGCAGCCTTTGTATGATTTCTGCCATTACTGTGGTGTAAATCGCACTTACATTATCATTCTTCTCCTCTTTGTCAGGGGTTTGCACTGAGTGCCGTTTTTTGTACGAAGCATCTTTGAAAATATCTCCGAAGCCGACTCCTTTGATCTTCTTGGGCTGGGCAATGCCTCCGTTCCCCGGAGTGGGCAATGGTGAGGTGGGTGTGCCAATGCTTTCTGCTCCATTTCCATCTGATTGAGACAGAGCTTGAGTTAACGGGTTCATTTTACTATTACTGTAGTACTTTATAAGCAGGGGTGCACATAAGTGGTCCGCAGGTGCGCATTCACTGTCAAAATAAAAGACGCGCACCAGATAAGAAGTTGCAACGCGCGTTTGCGTACATAAGATTTTCTGGAGGAGGACAGACATTTGTTTAGAACTCCTAAAGATGTCGAAGAAGCAAGCTCCTTTAAGCAATTACTTTGGTTTTCCTCCACCTCCAAAGAAAGGGCAAAAGGAGTCCAAACCGCAAAAGAAGTGCGTATTCTCGGAAAAGTGGTTGCACGAGGTGAGTTGGCTTCAAACAAATGATGAACGCACAGAGATGTGGTGCAGAATATGCCGTGAAAATCCCAATCTAGCGGACAAAAACTGTGCCTTTTATATGTATGCAAACGCACGTTGCAACTTCTTATCTGGTGCGCGTCTTTTATTTTCACAGCGAATACGCACCTGCAGACCACTTATGTGCACCCCTGTTTATAAGACACCAGAAGAGTCTGTTTTCAGCTGCCAGTCTGCTGCAACTGTGATTTACTTCTTAAACAGGGTATTTCATCTCAAATCATAGTAGGGCTTCTGCTTGACCATCACAATAATAATACTTTTGAAGTGAAATTCTTAGTTACAAAGTCAAGGAAATGCTGTTTTCATTCAACATTCATGGTGAATTAAGCACCTATGACAAGCGGTACCATAAAAACAAAAATATCAGTCAGTGGTCTAATCCAAAGCCAGGGAAGATTAAAATCAGTCTCAGCTGACCATCTGATTCATTTAGGAAGTGTTCAGATTACAACTGGTCCTGACCTCTTCTCTGTTCTCTGGTCACAAATCTAACAATTGCATGCAGTGTAGATCAGTCATAGTTAGCTGGATAGTCATTTGTTCGGCTTCATTGCTAACATTATCACTAGCAAAGTCATATCTCGGTGGAAATGCTAGTTTACCAGCTTGCCAAATTACTGCAGCAGCTAACGTGATCCATGTTATTAAATTCTGTACAATATGAAATGGTGTTGATAGTTGAGCTAAGCAGCTCTGTCAGTAAAGCAAAGATTTACATTTCACAGTGACAATCAACATAAAAGGTAGTCACCCAGCTAGCTGTGGTTTAGCTACACAACATATCTGGCATTTATCAGTTCATAACTAACGTGTCGAGTCTGCTGTCATTGTCCTACAGTACACACACACACACACACACACACACACACAGATAGAACTTTCCTCTAACATGCTCTCATATGAAATACTTGTTTACTACTGACTGCTAACAATCTGTGGATCCTAAAATGACTTTTTTTTAAAGAGTTGCTGTATCTCTCAGTCATAGAAGAAGAAGGCAGAAGGCTTAAAAACATACAGCTGTAGACTAAACAACTTAGCCTACTGGCTTGTTGAGGCTTGTTTCAGCTGGACTGCATTCTAAGCTGAACGGCTTCATTAACTGTACTTAATTCTACTAACAATGAAGTAATGACCTTTAAATACAGAAACAACACAGCTCAACTAACATGCTCTAGATTCAGAAAATAACCAGTAGTGTTCACTCTGTCTGATCAATGTTTGCTGATGGCCAGCTGTTTGGTTTGTTTCTTTACGTCCCCTTCATTCATTACACTTCGGTTCACCTCACTGTTGCTAAATTGCAGTGTTTTGCTGTGTAGCGGTGTACAAAACAGCGAAAATCGAGTGATCTCCTGTTGCTTCCAACTTTCTCTGATCATTTTATTGTAGTTAAAATCATATCACACTCTTACCACCAGAGCTCTGAGGTATTTGTACCATAAACACTATTGTATAAGTGGTATTTATGGTTTATTAAATGATTAGCACACTGACTAAAGACAAATTACACAAAGTTAGTAAATTCAAGACAAAACACTCTCAAACTAACTCAACACAGCTTTGCTCAACTCTGCAAAAACCCACCTTTCCAGCTTTCTTTCATGTCCTATTGCCCAACTTGCCTAACCAAACATAAAATACCAGCACGCCTAATGTTTTTAAACTCAGCTGCACCCTTTTTTTTATTTTTACCAGTGTCATCAGCTCTGCTGGTGTCATTGGACTCTCCGACGTCTCCCATGGGCTCCAGCTCTTTGACAAAGTTGGAGGGAAACAGGCCCGATTTACCATTCAAGGTGCCGCTCCACCAGCCCTCTTCTACCTGTGCACATGTCAAATAAAGCAATCAGACCTGATTGTGTAGAGAGATTGAGAGGTTCAGTCAGAACATTCTGATACGGTGAGGGCAAAAAGAAAGGTCCAAACCAAAAGGAAAAGTGAAAAACTTTTCCCACAGCACAGCCACTCACATCTCTCACTTGCCAAAACCTGTCTGCACTGCAAAACCATAACATGCATGTAACACTACACCTATACACAAGGAAGCAGTTAGACTAGAAAGTGTTTTCAATAGGGCCTGGTTTTTCACAGTACCTCTTCAGTGATCTCTACGATGTCTCCAACTTTCAGCTCCAGCTCGTCTTCGTTCTGCGGTTGATACTCAAATAGCACCTTGCACTGTCTCTTCTTAGGCTCTGAGGAGAAGAAAAAAAAAAAGCAGACCTGCGTTCACTGTTTGTAAACCTGTGTGTCTGCAAAGTAAAAGTAAGCAGTGTGGGAAAGCAACAGAGGTGTGGACCCAGCCAGTGGGATGGCCGTCAATGAAAAGCTCGCCCATAAGGAACTCTTCTACAAGGTGATCATACAGCATGAAGTAGCCCCGCCCTATTGAACAAGCAGAGCTGTGCAGAATATTCAAAGTATATGGATATTCACATAGGTCATTCAGTGAAATGTTTTTAATCAATCTTAAAATTCTTATTTTTTTCCTAGAAAATATCACTTCTAATAGAAGTGCTGCTAATAGCATTAGCCTTTATTGAATAAGTGAATGGTTTAACCCACTTACTGGCAGTATGCAACATTTTAGAGTCATAATAACCGTTTATGATTACACATTTACGTCTTTTACAATGCCAAGTAATCATTGATTCAAATAGTCCAATACATTGGCCAATATTTTATATGAGACTTTCCTCATAACGGTTGTATTTGTTTGTTCTGCTTTGATTTACTTGTTTACGCTCTTGATTAACTGTCTTCTGTGTTTGTGACTTCATTTATATGTTGTAAATGCAGCTCAGCGAACAGCCAATATTGGCCAATAACAACCACCCATGGATAAAGAAATCAGTCAAGCTCCAAACGAAACGTTTTGTGTTCTTGGCATCACAAAAAGTATCAAAACTATACAGTCCAAAGACTGTATATCAAAGACAATGTAGCGACTGTGACCTCACACACTGGGTTTCAATTTTTCTTTTTTTAAAGCTGGAGCCTTCTACATTTTCTCCAGGCATGACAAGGGGAGGATCGCACTGAGAAGCCAAAGGACATGGCACACTCAGCTAGTCAACTCAATCAGAAGGTAGGTCTGTCCTATGCTTTTTATGATAAATAGGATCATGATTACAAAATGAACGTCACATTTAATACAATAAGGCCATACCGGTAAGTGGTCATTCAAGCCCCCTTTTCTAAAGAGACGTGTCACAGACGAACCTGTGACGTCTCACCAGCACCGACCCACTCAGATTGATTTCAGCATGTTGGTAATCTAAATCTAAATGAAACCTTGAAACGAATAATCAGTCTGATGGGTCAGTTGGCACAAGCCTTTCAGCTTTACTTAAACCACTTCAAGGTTTTCAATATCAGTGTCTTAGGGCCTTTTTGAAACAATGACCTAAACAGGTGGATGCATCGACGCAGTCTCTTCTTAATGCTCTGAAGCTGCCTTTACCTGCCTGTAACATGGACACATTGAGCTCTCCACTCAGAAGAATAGATACATACATGCAGAAGACAAAGATCTGTATTCAGTTAAAGACCTTTGAGCGAAACGAGACACGGTGAAGATGTGGAACGTCCAGCTGAAATAATGAAAGGAAGCGTCAACTTCTCTTAAACTGCCAGATGCTACATGAACAAGTTTTACCAGAAGTCCACGTTGCACTCATCCTGGACACCAAGCACTTTAAAGTCTCATTCCCTCCAAACATGCAAACACCAAACTCGGGCTCCTTACTCTTTGAAGCTGCGGGCACTGGTGGCTGGAAGGCACCGGTCGGGATGCCAAGAGTGCTTATTCTCTGGACCAGGCCGGCCACGTTCCCCACCTTCTCTCTCTTCTGAGGCTGCTCTTCCTTTGGCTCATCTGCTGTTTGACTCCCTTCTTTAGGGTCCTTTTTCAGTTCCTATGAATACATATACAAACACATACATACATACATACATTAGAGCTGGGCGATAGAACGATAACGATATGTATTGCGAAATAACTTTTTCTCAATAGAAAAATAAAACTATTGCGATAGACCTCATCTCTCTCTCTTCCTCTCTTAAAAAAAATAAATAAAAAAATTAAATAAAAAAAAGAACAGCCAATCCAAATTAAGTATTGCAGAGCCGAACCAATCACAGCCGCAGCGTCACGTCACGTGACTTGTTATGTACAGCACAAGTGCCAAGCCGCACATGTGTATTTGTTTGGGAATCAGCCAGCTGCCGTGCCGGCCGGGTAATGGAGGAAATGAGTGTACCGGCTAGAGAAAAATCAACCGACAGCTTGGGTGACCAGGTTACCGAAGAGAACACAGATGACGGTTCCAATGCCGGAGAGATTGTCGAAAGGAAGGGCCAGAGAAGTTCCGTAGTGTGGAGGTATTTCGGCTATTTGAAGTCTGACAAAAAACAGAGTAGCGCGCACTGTAAATTGTGCCGAAAGCATGTTCCCACAAAGGCTTTTGTCAGACTAAAGTTTTATATAGATGTATATATATAGTTGCACCTTGGATGTGCACCTAGGATTTAAAGAATGTTCTGTTAGCATCTTTATTTTAAAATTGTTTGAAAAGCTAAGCTATACAACAAGGAGAGATTGAGAATTTCCTTTTAGCTATCAGTTTATTTGATATTGACAAAAGTTAGCCAATTTTGTCTGTTCTCCTGTAAAACAAACTAAGATTTATTTTTAGAATTAATATTTTGTTTCTAAGTGGAATTGACAATTTAGTAGTCTGTTTTGTTTGTTCTATTTTGAAACTTAAACGCTTTAGCGGCTACCTTTTGTGTAGTTTGCAATATTTGCCTTTATTTATCTGAAACTGAAGTCTCATGTTCCTTAAGTACATCTGCCCTGTTGAACTTATTATGGGAAATAAATATTTAAATCAAAACAAGCTGCTGATTATTTCACATTTTACTTGTGAGCAACGGCACATTTAAATCTTACAAATATAGTTATTTGGCTTATATCGTGATATATATTGTTATCGCCTGAAATGAAAAAAAACATAACGTGATATGAAAAAATCTTATACCGCCCAGCTCTAACATACATACATAAATGAGTAACAACCACACAACAAGCAGCTGGTAGTAAGTGGGCAGCATTTCTTCACACCAAGTTTAAGCAATAATCTAGTACTCCACTACTTAGAGATCAACAAACTGAAGCCATTTTGTAGGTGTCTGCTTATGAATTTTACAACAATCCACTGTTTATTAAAGGGAACTTCTTGAGCTTTTCTTCATTTCCTGTTAAATAAATGTTGTTACGTTGGTAAACGTTGTTGTTGTAGATGGCCAAAGTTTCAAATAATGAGGTCAGCATATGAACAAGTAAATTCTGTGAGCCAAGACCGCAGGCCAAACACAGAGTTTCGCACAGTTTTTTTTCCTGCTATGGGAAGCGTACAATATTAGTGTGAGCAGGTATTGCTAATATGATCTCCTCACAGATGTGCCACCCATGTTCTATTCAAATCAGTTAACAACTTTACAAGGGGCAGCCAATCAGAAAAAAAATATGAAGGAAGGGAACTAAACAGCTTCTTATATCACTATTAGTGCTGTCAGCATTAATCTCGTTGATACGACGTTAAGGCCATAACCGCATCAGCGCGGCAAATCCCCGTTAGTGAGTTAATGCGGACCGGCCCATGCGAGGGCTGCACGGTGCTAATGCATTAACGAGCTAACCGGACTAACGTTTTGGCGCCGTGCATCCCTCGCATGCAAATAATCCTCATTTGGCACTGTGAATCAAACAAAGCTACCCTACTAGAGTCCAAACAGTAAATAAATAGCAAACAATCAGGCAATTTTTATCTGGGACATTTTTGTCCCCATGTTTGGGTGGGTTCCCTCCGGGTACTCCAGCTTCCTCCCACCATCCAAAGACATGCAGTTTGTGAGGATAGGTTAATTGATTAATCCAAATTGCCCATAGGTGTGAATGTGGGAGTGAATGTGAGCACGAATGGTTGTCCATCTCTGTGTGTTAGCCCTGCGACAGACTGGCGACCTGTCCAGGGTGTACACCGCCTCTCGCCCTATGACAGCTGGGATAGGCTCCAGCACCCCCTGCGACCCTGAAAAGGACAAGCGGAAGCGAATGCATTGATGGATGGACATTTTTATTGTATATTTCACAACACATTCCGTTTTTTGTTTTTTGTTTTTTTAGACTACTACCTTCTGTGACAACTCTCCTGTTGTCTTGGAGGTGGTCCAAAACTACATATAATGAATTTCCTGGCTAACAATCAAGTCAATGCAGTACATCTGGGCATCCAAATTACAGCCTGACATGTCCAATATATGGCTATATTAGCCATTTGCTGTATGTGCTACATATCACCTCAGTATCTGCATTTAAAACGGCCAATAGATGAAAATCATTCACCCTTCAACGATGTTGTGACTGTGTTGTACAGTTTGTATAGTGCCTTCTAGTAGACAACTTCCAGACTTGAGTTTGGAAAGCCATAAACAACAACCGGCTGATTCGAGCAGAGTCGGGCAGAGCGCCAAAAGTAACCCACAACTTGTTGTGACAATCAAATTGTTTTTAAAACATATCGTGATATTAAGGTACCAATCTGAAAATCCTAGGCGATTTCCTTGAAGTGAAGTTATCGCTTTCACAAGATTTTCAGAAAACTTGACCCCTGACCTTGAACTGAGATTCCAACTGGTCCAAGGTTTTTAGTAGATACACATATGGAATCAATCTGAAGCTCCTACCCTATGCCTCGTTTTCAAGTTATTGTTTTCACAAACTTAGGTGTCCTTGCTCCCTGCCTGGTGGGGTGCCAACAATGCTCCCTCAGCTTTTTATGGCTGAGAGGTAAATGGTAAATGGCCTGTATTTGTATTGCGCTTTACTAGTCCCTAAGGACCCCAAAGCGCTTTACACACACACACACACACACACACACACACACACACACACACACACACAGTTTTATCAACATACTGGTTTGCATGTCACTTTCAATCAAATGAAAATGTACTCTTGCTCTCAAGGCCAAGATTGTTTTGTTTTGTTTTTTTAAATTGTATTTTTTATTTTTTTCCCCCACATTGCAACATTTACTAATATAGAAGTTTAAAATCTGAACTCAGGGGAAATCTCCTCATTTCTTTTCTTCCCCTTCTTACTGCAGCGGGGGAAAAAAAGCAAAAACAAAACAAACAAAAGACAAAAAACAAAACAGAGTTTGGCCATTTAAACAACTTCTGAATGTGTTCTGAAAAACTCTCAACATACAGAACCCGTGGATGTAAGCCACGCAGGATGAAGGCGTCTGAGACAGTTCCAATGTCACCGAAAGGGACATTAGGTTCCATTAGGTGGAAATAAGAAAAAAAACCAAAAAAAAAAAACCAGTGTGTGTCAGTTTCACACAACATAAGGGGAACTGAAACGTTGTAATCTAAAAAGATTCAACGTGAAACCATAACTATGGAAACCAGCATCAGCCTGCAGAGTAAGACTGTACTACTTGCAGCTGAACGTAGCTATTGCTAATGATCCCAACCAAGCCACACAGTCGGGCTGTAAAACAGCTGCCACATTCTGCCTGCCTGGGAAACTCCCTGACAATAGCACAAAGTCCACGTCACACCTTCACTAAATACTGTTACGAGTGCACAGATGAAGGGACACTAGCCAGGATGCTGAGTAACATTGCTTAGAGGTTTCAATGTATTGTACCATTTATCACAAGAAGTACTGAGGTGTAAACTGCTAACAAGTCTGACTACTAACATCATGACATGTTTGTGAGAAACAGACCGTTTTAACGGTCACCACCAAACAACTGCTACTGCACCAACAACAGATGCACCAACAAAGACTTTTGTTTTACTAAAGCATACTGAATCTCTGATCCACCTCTTAGTGTGTGTACATGTGGCATTATTTCAAATGACAGCATCTGGGCCTTAAAACTGAAGCCAGCATAGAAACGCAGAGAGGAGGCAGCGGATCCAAAAGCAGCTCAATTCCCAAACACTTAGTAAACTTAAAACTTTACAACATTAAAAAGCATGGCACCAGTCACAGCTTCTCTATATAATCAAGTCTATGCATGAAGTATGTCAGGCCTGTTGATTGTGCAGCAAATACAAACAGAGGACTAAATGATTGCAAAATTTGACTCTGTGCTGCAGTTGATGAAAACAATTCCGTTTTTCTTCTTCTCTCTTGGTGCTTACATTTGAACCATTGAGTGTTTCACAGAAAAACCCCTCAACAGAAGCTTAGGTGTGATCACACTTTTAAAGTTCCTCAAAACTTCAGTGCACCAACTTCCCACATTTAACATAAATGAAAGCAACTTAACTGTTCGGAGGAGTTTGGACTGTCCTTGGTGGGACTGATCTGGAGACCGCCACCCCACAGGACTTTAAAGCTGTGCTGATTAAAGAGTGAGCAGTTCACCACATGCTTCCTGGTGCACAGACACTCAACTTTACTATTCTGCTGAAGAGGAAGCCCAGCTGTGTGTCTGTGTCAAAATATATTTTTTTTAAAAAGTTCTGCTTCAGCAAGCTGAGATATGACAAATGGAAGAAATGAACACGCAACATGCACGCTGCTTCAACAACACCTCACATCTGACCTCTGCTGAGAACTTAAAACATGTGACCTCACACAGCCACAGTATTAATTTGAGGGGGGGTTTTTACATTCACTGTATGAACAAACGTCTCCCTCCAGCAAAATCAGCCATCCAGGCAGCCGTCTCTGTGCACTTTGGTCTACTCAACAACTCTTACAGATGCTGCACTGAGTGCACAAGTTTGAATTTATTTAGGATTTTCTCTAATCCACAAAGGGTCACAATTATGGGGTGGCTGTGGCTCAGGAGGTAGAGAGGTAGACAATCAAATCGGAAGATGGTTTGATCTCCGGCTCCCGTAGTCTTGCATGGCCAAGTATCCTTGGTCAAAATACTAAACCCTAAGTTGTCCCCATCAATCATTGTGTGAGTGCATGAGTCAATTCATGGATGCATCTAGGCGTAAAAGGAAGTGCTTGTATAAATGTGTGAATGAGGCATGTAGCAGAAAGCGAGTAGAGAGTAGAAAAGTGCTATAAAAGTACAGTCCATTCAACATTATACATAGTTTCAGTAATATGCATACATCCACACAAATATTTAGTTTGACCAAAGGCTTTTGCTAAGCATCAAGTTTCTGACACAATTCAGGCTGGATATCTGAGCACTCTCCTTGGCTGCACTCATTTAAATTGGAGGCCTGGACCCAATTTGTAAGTATAGGACACAAATTTTCAAAAAGGTTGAGGTCGGGGCTTTGGGAAGATGATTCTAGAAACCAGTTTCGATATGTGTTTGGAATCATTGTTGTGTTGGAATGTCCCAGTTATGTTCAAGTTTCAACCACCCCTCTGTTAATTTCAAACAAAGTTGAAAAATTGGAAGGTAGTCCTTCATTATTCCATCCACTCCGTGCAAAGCAAAACAGCCCGAGAGCATAATCCTACCACCTCCATACTTGACAGTAGGTACAGTGTTCTTAGGTCTGAAACTCTCTTATCATTGTTGCCAAATAGCTCGATCTTTGTCTTGTCTGACCATAAAACATTTCTCGAGAAGGCATTTGTCTGTCTATGTGGGAAATTGCAAATTTCAATCAAGGTTAAAGGTGTTGATTTTGGAGTAGAGGCTTCCTTCCTGGACGGCAACCCTCAGTCCATGGCTATGAAAAGCTTGCTGAATATGCGAACCAATTTCCTCTCATCTGAGGGTGACAGTTTTCCAAAAGTCTACAAGAAGACCCAAACAAACTTTTACTTATGTCCAGTTGTTTGAACGAATAATCTTGAGTCTGCAGTTATTAGAAAATGCCCAATAAGCCTTTGAAATGGCTGTCCAAAAGCCCCAACCTCAACCCTATTGAATATTTCTATGCCACCAAATAGTGGTGCAACGGATCAAAAATCTCACGGTTCGGATCGGATCACGGTTTTAAGTCACGGATCGGATCAATTTTCGGATCAGCAAAAAAAGAAAAAAAAAAGACAAAATTTGAACATTTACTTATTAACTTATTTAAGTATTTTTTGCCTATTAAATACATTCAACTCAAGACTCATTCCACGCAATTATATAAAAACAAATTAAGGTGCAATATAGGGCAGTACAGGGCTTTGTATCTACCACTCCGCCGTGATATAATGAGCGGTCACGGTCACGTAGCTTTCCGTTGACCTGGAGGTCCACCCATTTGTAGTTGGGCAACAGAAGATGCCTGGGACAGTTCAGCCATAACTTTTCCTGCTCATACATGCCTGGGTACGATCTTGTCACTTAAGTGGACGCGCAACGGGATATCATAGCGTGGCTCAAGCACATTCATCATAGTTTAAACCCCTTGTTTTGCACAAGGGAATACGGCCTCCCGTCTGCAGCTAAACATCCCAGTAGCTTTTGTAATAGCTTTAGCCCGGTCGGATTGGGGAGCAAAGGGCTGCTTGAATGCCGCAAACTCCTCTGCGCCTCCACTCGCTAGCGCTGACCATAACTATCACTTGACAGACTGACCACGCGCACCATACACATACTTTTTTTCCTTCTTTTTCGAATCTTCAGATCACATGCGTGCCAAACCATGGAGTGGGATCGGTTCGGATTACGGATCAACCGTGATCCATTGCACCACTACCACCAAACCAACCAATTTAAATGAACTGCATTAATTTTTCCCAAAATGAGTAGTTAAATATCCAGCCAGCATTATGTCAAAAGCTTGTTGATGGCATCTGATCAAGTTGCAACTTGCAAAGGGACATTAAACCAAATATTACTGGGATGTAAGTATATATTTGACCCTCTGCAATAAATAAATTGTAAGCTGTGAACCCACTTCTTGGGTTTTAAAATCATTAAACATGTATACTGTACAATTAATCCAGCCTGAGGGGGGGAAAAAAGGTCAAAGAAATCATTAAAACCCCCAAATTTCTATGGCATTCATGCCTGTGATGAGTGTACAGAGTTTTGAACTTTAATTCTCAGCTGTAGACTGTCAACAAATATTTTACATTTCCTTATACAATTGACTTAAAAACAAAAAGAATGCAAAGATTGATTTTAACTAGAAAAGTTGTGTCCAGTATCAGGAAGCCCTTTTTTGTTTATATATATTTTTGTCAATCTTTTCCTTTTGGACTATACTCCTAAGAAAGCTCCTACCTTACCCACACAAACAGAGCTTACACTGCAGATTTCCTGATTGTGAAATTCATAGATTATGTTAACATTTTAAAAAGAAAAAAAAAGGAATCAATGAGTCCATTTGTTATAAGTAATCGTTTTTGTGTCAGGAAAACAGTGTTTTCAATCTATGAGCTGAATTTAAATGACTTTCAGCTCATTATCAGACAGTCTTAACGCATTTATCCAAAATGAAGCCATTGCCATCAGTAAATGTTGCAGACACTTATGACCATAACTTGCTGTCAGTAAGTCCTACCCAATGAAGACAATGAGTTTCAAAACAGTTCCTATTGCGAGAAGCTGCCAACAGACAGCTATCAGCCAGCTAGTACAGTGTAATCTAAAAGTCTGAGACCATACAGTTGTATTCCATTTACAAAAACACAAACACTTTCAGAGCCTGAAACATTTAAACCAGCAAAACCAGGAGAAAGTGAATGACTGGGAGAGAGAAACCTCCAAACCCTCCACTACCCATACGCAAAAATGATCAATTACAAAATTCCTTAAAGCATTCCCATCATCGTGAGAGTCTTTCATTTAGCCAGCTTCCTTACCATGCCTCAGTTTCACGTCCCTCCGATCACACAAGTATGACTCCAATTAAAGGGAGGAGGAAGAAGAAATACAATAAGTCATACCACTGTTATGTCATAAGGAGCAAAGTTCAACAGCCAGCAGGCTCCTTAGAGGATTAAATATCTGAGCACTGTGACTAGACCAGGCTGATTAGCAGATTACCTATCACTACATAGGATTGTGTGATGGTGGGGAGAGGAGAGAAGAGAGCAGCAGTTCAGGGACTCATTTTCAGTGCATTAGCTGTGCAGAAGGAGAAGCAGTCAGATGCAGACAGCACGAATAAGTAATAAAAAGTGAGTGAGCTACATTAAAACCACAGAGCTGCATGACAGCTAATCCACAGCTGTTACTATTAGTAGCAACATCACCCAAATCCAACAGCAAAAAGGTTGACCACTAGCATTAAGCAACCAATTTTAGCACTCGCTAAATCAGAGGCCATTTTCATCATTCACAGTCCAAGCTCATTCATAATGACAAGCCACAATAAGAAATTCTCTATTGGAAACCGACTGTATCCAGGCTGAGCACCCTAATTTGATTCAACAATGTAAAGTGTGCCAAAAATTGGCTCAAAAAGGAAGTTATCACAATCTGTAGTAGGTGGGCAGAAAACAATACTCGTGGCTCTCCAGCCATCCTTTGAACGCCTCTGAGTTTATCTTAGCCAAAATGCCAGAAAGTTGCTGTGCTATCAAATGCACTATGAAGCACTTGTTTACTGCTGCCAAATTGGCGGCTGTAAACTCATTCGCTCATTCAAACTCTGGGAATGATTTACCTGACCACTGGAGAAATACTCAGTGAGCTTTACTATTATGGTGCGACATTAATGTAATAAATAAACACTAGTGGAACTTTCCAGACACTACACTGTGAAAACCCAAGTCAAAGAAAATGTAAGATTATTATGTGGCAATTTGTTTAAGCTAGCTATATAGCACTTTTGCTTTATTTCTATATTAAAATGTCCAGTTTTACTGCATTAAGAAGCATCTTTATAGCCAAGTTTTAGCCTCCAGGGGGAGTCCCTGGCCCCATTAGCAGTTGTATGAGTACATTTTTTAATTTATTATTTACCTTAAGATTAAGCATTTTGACAGGATCAAAATTAAAGGCAAGGGCAGAGCCGTTTAGAGTGACAGGATTGCTAGTGCAGGCCCAGATAACAGTTAGCCGTTAACTGGACAACTTAACTGTGTTCGACCCATTGGTACTTTCTATTAATGGCAATATCTTAGAAATATTATGGCTACATACTATTTTATATTGCAGTATTACAACTATCCGATAAACACCACTAATTAGCAGACATGAGTAATGTTGTGTTACAGAAACGGTTTGGAAAATGGTTGAGGCTGACAAACTGGTTACATTGCATCTTTTATATACAGGTTCTACTGTGTTATCAGTGTGTGCTTTAGATCTGAAGTGGTGTTTACGCTTTAAGAATGACTTTGCAAATGGCAGTTCCTACATTTCACTGTTAAAGCGGCACAAAATTATCTTTCAAAGAAAGGTCATCATAGCCTGCACAGCTCTGCAGACGACAGTTTAATAATCAGTTTCACTCCAGAAAAAGAAAAAAAAGTCAACACCCTAATCCTGATACTGCTCCTCTGCATTTGTTTCTATATCAGACTGTTTGGTGACAGACTGAAGTACTTCTCAGTCTTACTTTTGACTTTTCATCTAAAAAGGAACCTTTGTAAGGGTTACAAATTATTAAATTAGTATTGCGGTGTCAATAGCAATGCTTTCAGCTCAGTCGTATCTGTTCCTTAGAGGCTAAGGCCAGACACATAAGGTAGAGGACAGATGTGCTTTTAAATACAAGACACCTCATGTCTCTAAAATAATCCATCAAAATGATACCAGGTCAAGTTACCCCTTTAAACCTTCATTCCAATAAAAAGTTTAAAAATAAAAAGTTTCTGCTTTTCCAAAACACAAATCTAACTTCGCAAAAGGAATTCTGTAAATACTTTCTGATCTTTAGTTCTATCCTTTCTATTCTAAAATGTTTAGATATAATATTAAATATAAAGCACAGAAATTCATCTGTGTAGCAGACTGCTATACTCTGATAATGCTCCCAGTTTCAATAGGATTATAACTAACGGTATGATAGACAACATAGTTAGCTCTACTCCAACAAACAAGCTGCAATTGGATATAAGCCAGTTGACAGATGAACACTAATCCATCTCTCACCTTGACAAAGTTGTCGGGAAAGAGGCCCCTTTTCCCATTGAGGTCCCCCTCCATCCAACCATCCTCCTCTATGTAGCGCACGTTTTTGATGATGTCACCAGGTCGCAGGGTCAGCTCGTCATCATGGAGCGCGTCATAATCATACTCCACCACAACCTCTATTCCAGACAAGGATGATGAAATGATAAAGAGGGGGGAAAGGCAGGAGGGAAAAAAATGGATGAGACAAGATGAAGTCCAAATTTAGTTTAAATAAAATGGTAAAAGTCGCAATTATTAGCTAAATGTTCTCATTTGAAAAGGGAAAAAAAGGGTCCAAAGTTCATGATTTTTACATCATTTGGGAAAACAAAAAAAACAAACACCCACACTGGCACAAATGGGCTTCCATAATAATTCAGAAAGAATGTGATTATATGAATGTCTCGTCCTACCAACAATCAGTTTAACTGGCAAACTAAATAATTTATGCAACTTCAATGTTTCTATCTACATCTACAATTGCAGGATAAGCAAGATTTTTCAACAGAAAAATACAATACATTAAAAAGTTTAGTCTGAGAACAAACTAAAATATATGAAATATGCTCCACGCACCACAAAATAGAAGAAAAAAAACAATAGCCACAGACTGTACAGACTTCTACTGCATAGTGCAGCGTAATTACTGAAAAGAAAAAGAAAAAAAAAAAAAAAAACACTCATGCTGACACATGAATACATGTTTGACTATACTGACTACAGTGAAAAGAGTGCTCTTTCATAGTCAAAACCAAGACCTTTAACAACTTGCCTTACAAAGCAATTACTTTTTATAATATGGAACAAAAATATGGAAAATATGGTGCTGATAACTGAGCTTCCAACATCTGTGCACAACTAAGCTAACAGAGTTTTTCACAGATGTAGATTCTAGTTGTGGTAGATGAAAAAAAAAAGACAATCATTGGCACCCTTTGGTTAGTTAGGTCTTGTTGTGAAGCCTTGAGCTGAGCAGATGCAACACTCAAGGGGTGGATCTGACATACTTTACACTCATAGGTTGGTAACCTGTATGTCCATTATAGCATACAATGCTTCATCCCCCTTATTGACTCTCACAGGATTGTGTTTTACTAAATAACACAACAATGTTTCCACTAAGAACAGAAACTAGCAACTGAGCCCATGAACTCATCAGAAACATTTACCCAGGAATGCCATTTATAAGTCAGCCAAAGGCCATCACTCGTATGTAACCAGGTTTCTTTATATAACCAGGGGGATCTCCTCCTTTCTGGCCACACAGAAAGAATGCAGATTTGCCCATCTTTTATATACAGTCTAATTAGTTCAAAACGTCATACATAACCGTTACAGTTAATGTTTCTCCTCTGCAAATATTTTATTGGCTATATAACATTTAATATCTGAGTAAAATAATTAGCTCAGTTTCCCATCTCATTGATTAACTCCAACTTCACAATCATCTGCTAAAGATGGTGATGAAAGTAGTTAGATGGAGATATTAGTCCTCTGGATATCTGCTACAAGCTGAAGAACCACTCCAAGTCCATCAGAACACAGGAGGACATCGTCAGTGACGCAGGTCCACAAAAACCACAACCAGTGACCCAACCAGGGGGCAAAAATTCAGGGCTAGCAACTGAATTTTAATGAAGTTCTATTAAAATATGAGTGTACAGTAAGGTTTAAAGGTAGACGTGTGGCCACTCTGACGCTGCCGTTAGTTTCAGCCTCTGAAGTAGACCTCTTGATGGCAGACACTATGGCTTGCTGTGCAGCACAGACTGTACAGGAGGTTACACTGCCCTTAATAACAGATATGTGGGTCTATTTATAGCACTTCTACAGTTTGTATGCAATATTTTTGTATTAGTTTTGGACATAGCTTGTCACCATTAGACTATAATTTAACGCTTGTCAAGATACAGTCACCTCTGGCCCCAAAATATCAACATGGCAGCAACCAAAACACTAATACTAAAATACCAAGTTTCATTGCAGAAACCAATGATGGATATCACAGTGGTTACAGACATCTTTTATCTTTTACGTACATGCTATGACTAGTCCCTCCAATTGCAGTATTTAGCAACAAACTGACACGAAAATGCACAATAAGTAAAAGGAGGTCAAAAAAAAACAGATACCGAGAGGCTGCCTGACTGATTCCAGTACAGCAGGTTGAACTGCTTCCGACAGTAAACAGTCTGAAGAGGACTGACAGGTTGTGAGGTATTCCACCACACAGGGTGGCCTTTTAACTCATGACTCATAGCGGAAAGGCTCCGCTGACACGGCTGGGTTCGCACCAAGCAGAAACAAAAACATGCAGAATAAGTCGAGTTTCTGCTCACACACACACACACGCACACACAAAGAAAAAAAGCCAACGAGGTGCAAGCGCAGGTGCACACCTGAGCAGAGTCATTCAGCACTGCAAGAGGAACTGTTATAAAACTTGGCTCAGCCTCAGTTGTTGGTACATGTACAAGCCTGCAGCTCTACTCTGCCTCTGACATCACAATCCCTGGTAGCCTGGGCCCAGACCCAAGAAGAAACTGGCCCTGACCAATGATCTCACAGCAGCTTTCCCCTCAGCATCAAACACCGAGCAGAAGAGGAGGAGCAACGAGGTAGGTGGGATCTTCTTAAACGCCTGCTGGACAGCCTCACTGATGGAAACACTTACATTGCACCACAGAAACCTTAACAGGAAATTTTAAGGCTGATCACCAACAGATATGAGTTGGTTGTCCATTTACTGTCATGGAAAATAGTCAGACAAATGCCAGATTCACATCAGCCTCCTACTGATTTGACTAAAAACAGCAGGGACCATACTGGTAGATTGATGTTCACTATCCCCAGTTAGAAGTAGTAAGTTTATTTCCTGTTAGGCCTGCTCTGCTGACACTGCTAGAATGACACTAGAAAGGCTGATGAGACTTATTTCATGAGACTGCAGTAGGGCTGGGCCATATTATACCGTTCACGGTAATACCGGAACAATGCTAGGCAACGATAAGAAAATGAAATATCGTGATAGAATATGGGTAAAACGCGCATGCGCAGTGCCGAAAAAGCACGGCGGTAATGGAGAATGAGAATGGGGAAAGCAGATTGTTGAGTGAAATGGATGAACCAGAATTGGTTTGTAAAAATGGTGCAGCTTAACTGGTTTGGTGTTTGTCTGTCAGATACACAACAAAGCACATTTTTTTTGTAGAACATGTCGTTATTGCCGTATTTGTCGGACTAAGGTGCTTGTAAATCTGGGACTAATCTGGGTCCTAAACTCCGTCCTTTAAGGTACTGAGGTCAAACGAACATCACTGAGAGTTAAAAACTGTCTAAATTCTTTCATCTTTAATAAAACGATCAGCATTGCTGCTTTACCAGGTGTAACTATGATGTTTAACATCCAGGCATCCATGAAAACAGAATTCATTACATTTAACGGAGTTAGAAGTTAGCAGGAAGTTAGCTCGCTATTTTCGCTAGTTACCCAAGCATGATATAGCATGTTCTGACTGAGAGATTTCTGAAAAAATTCAAACATACAGCTCTTCTATCACTTCCAACATAAATGAAGACAGGAAACTAAACAGCAGTGACGTTTGTAGGGTTACTGAAGTTGGGCTAGGTGGTATATAATGATGCGCTACGTGATCGCAAGCGACACAGCTGTGTTAGCATAAAATAAACAGTAAAGCTGGAGGATGAAGGCTAACACTTTTCCACTCGATAAAAGTTAACGTGAAGGTTCTTGATGGTTAGAGACAAATGCAATCTCATGACAGGATGCTGTAAACGGACCAAACTTCAGTCAGGAGAACAACTGAGAAAATCCATCCACAATACGAGGTTAGTCATTAATATACTGCAACATCATGGGAATAGAGCAGCTGTGATAGAATACAGCATTAATGAATCAATGGTACAGAAGTGGAGGAAGCAAGAAGAATGAGTTGAATAAAGTTTGATTTATCTGACTGCTTTGTTTCGCTTAATGTGCCTTATAATCATAAGGCACATTAAGCGAAACAAAGCAGTCAAATAAATCACCTGTGCACCTTATGGTCAGAAAAATACATATTTGACTTTTTTTATTTGGCACACTGCAGTTTCATGTTGCAAAGCACCTCTTTTCTACTTCAGTGGATACTATACATGGTTATGCTCAGGATATGTCAGCCCATTTCTACTGGAAATGCCTTTTGGTTAAACTTTCAGCAAGGAATTTGCATTTGCACTGTTAAATGTTTATATAGCTTTAATGCACATAAAAAAACAGCTGCTTGTTTAAGTAAAATAAATGGATGGGGGGGGCGAGACAAAATACGTCAGTTATATCGTTATCGCAAATTTTCAAATATATATCGTGATATATATTTTTGGCCATATCGCCCTGCCCTAGACGGCAGTATGTCTCCACGCTACATCTTATTTAGTCACAAGAACAGCTGTAGGCCACACCACCCAAACTAATTATTGCTGCAGTTACCTCGCTGCATTTTCTGTTTTGTTAAAACCCAAATAGTTTACTACCATGCATTCCATGTGGGTCTGTTTTGTTTTTTTCCACATCACTTCATGCTGCATTCCTATTTGCTGGCTAACAAAAGTGTGTCTACCAGCATTAACCATGTGTGATTGTTATCATAAGTTTCTGGCATTACAATTCTTCTATTGTACATTTAGAGTGCCCCAATTACCTGCTGACCTCTCACTGTATTACATGGCAGCACAGTTTTTGAGCCACATCCAAAAATGTTAACAGTGATTAACATCAACCAACACCAGAGTCACATCAGCGTTTTCCACACATAGAACTTACTTGAGCAGGAAACACTGATGTGCATCTTTAACTTTAGCATCTTTTAGAGATGGCACGATACCACTTTTTTATGTCCGATACCGATACCGATATCATAAATTTGGATATCTGCCGATACCGATATGAATCCGATATCGTGTGTTTTTTAATCAATAAAACTGTTTTTTTAATATCTTGCTGCATTTTGTATAAGTTCATACTCAAGTTTAAATAAACAACAACACTAAAGCTATTCTGTTATACCTGTATGTAAAAAATACACTGCACCCAAAATATTTCATAGTTCAGCAATACTGATCAATCTAATAAACTTAAACCTACTCCATCCTCCCTATTCTGGTATTTTAAAGTGTACTTAGCAGAAATATTAAACAACCTAACTAATAGGGTTGCAAACTCCCAGCAAAAAAAAAGATAGGGAACCACCCCCCCCCACCCTCCACCTCATGATGCTTAATCGACGTAATCAACTTTAATTTGATGCAGTGTGAAAAAAAAAATGCACAGAAATAAATTATTTTTCAAGAATAATTAAATAGATTCAACATCTTTCTTCAACAGAATTGCAGACTGCACAGATGGTACTTTCCCAAAGGAAAAAGTACTAACTTACTATGGTATATTAGACTTAACTGTTACTATATACAGTAATGGACTTCTATACATTTTACATCAGATTAAAACTTTGGGTGTAAGATTCAGATAATTATTTATTAAAAGCTAGACATTTTAAATGAGAATAAGAAAGAAAAGTATGTCTTTGTGCCCCCCTTTCCCCTGTTAATGCCCTATCGGCCCCCCTGGCTAAACTTTGCTAGATCCGCCCCGGCACAGTTACCAGCCGTCAGCTACGTAGAAAAGGATCCTGGTCTAGAAAGTAATATTAAATAAATTCTAACAACAGCTTATCAAGGTTAAACGTGCTGCTGTTGTTCCGCCGCTGGTTTCCTCTTTCTGGTGCAAAGTGGGCCAAAAACAAAGAAGAGAGACGGACTCACGACAGACAAGCCGATCAGCTGATCATTAAACAGTTTCACGATTGAAGTAGCAGCAGGAGAGGGAGAGAGAGAGAGAAGAGGCAGTCGCTCCATATATCGGTTGTTAAGCTTAACGCGGGTATGCTTTACAAACATTCAGAGATGAACTTACACACTTGCTTTACTTCTCTCTGGGATAACTTCCTCGGAGATGAAATGCCGGATTGCTAGTGAGGCTACAAATACACACAGCCGCTCTATCACGTGAGCACACTGCTCCTACGTGCTACGGTTATGAGCCGAGTTACGCCGTGTTGCAAGTTTTGTGAGGTGCTTTTTTGATATTTAATGGATCGGATTACATTTTTTATTTCTCTCCGATATCCGATCCAGTAATTTACGTCAGTATCGGACCGATACCGATACGTAATATCGGATCGGTCCATCTCTAGCATCTTTTTAATCTACTCAGGAGGACAACATCATCCACAACTTACTAGGGGAATATCCCTGTCCTTTTAATTTGATATTTCAGATGTTCCACCCCTCTGTGGGTTCTTTCCTCTAGCCAGCTCATTGGCCACATTGCTGTCGAGTCACTCAGCCGTTCCAGGTAGGATCTCTCACTGTGGTTGGCATACTCCAGCTCCACTGTCTCTGCCACCTTTACTAAATAATCAGTTTACTTGTAAATACAATAAGGATTGCAGTTACACTGAGTTTCTGTCGATTTCTAACCCACCAAAGAGCCGTCATGTATGCATTCACACAACAGAACCTCACTCATATAAGCATAGCTGAGACTACTCGTACTGCTGAAACCGTACTTCTTTTTCTTATAATAAATAATGTCAGGAAGTAAATACGTAGATATACATATACTATACACTGAGAGAAAGGCACTGGTTTGGCACACTTCAGATCAAAGTGGGCGCACGATGTAAAATTAGTTTAATGTTCCTGGCTGAGGGTGGTTAGGAGGTAACCATACCACCAGCTAGCAGATGCCCTCGTGTGAAAGGGATGCGATGAAAGTATCACTGGGCTCATGCTGTCACTGTGTTAGTGTTTTCACCAGCAAAGCTGGATCTGACTGTGAAATCACATGCTAAATGGGTAACAAATTGTCAGCTACAAAGCAGTTATTAAAGCCCATTACACTCATCAGGAAAGAGTTTATAGATGACAGACTTCTATAAGGCTAGAAGTATTTTTGCAACAATCGGCATCCCTCATTTAAAAGCCACACTAGCTTTACTTTCAGATCTGGAAGCTACATGAAGCCTTTATACAACACAGTTATTATGACAGTGGTGCATCTGATATCTGATGTTAGGGTTTATATAAAACTTCCGGAACAAATGGTCACCATTTTTAGCATTTTCTTTATTAATTTAACAAATATATCATCAAATTAGGTTTGCTATTAGCCAATTTCAGGTTTCTCATGCGGGTTTTTAATGGCATTAGCTAACTTCTCGGCTAATGATAGCTGATTGCTCAGACAGCATCAGTTGCAGCATTGATCCTTGATTAGCTTGAATAACGGGGTATTGATTCATTAAATCCTGAATCAATTTTTAAAAATAACCCTTTCATGCATGAATTATGACAACCTCAATCAGGATTTTTTTCTTAAGTATTTTTATTTATCTTTAGGCATGAAACAAAAAAAAAATACTTTTCAAAGATTTTTTTTTTTTTCCCCCCACATGTCCACTTAGGTGGACAATAGACGTTTTGACTGATGAATTTGTTCTGGAGTGTCACATCAGTGTCCAATGTAGAGATTTATATGCAAGTATACTATTAACACTGACACAAATACAGGAAAATAGCCTTTGAATAGCTGCCCATATGGAAAAGATATATATAAATCTTATAAAGTTTGTATCTGTCTTGTGTGAAACTTGTATGAAAAGCATACAAGAGTGAAAACAGATATAAGATCCCTTGAAAAATTATATAAATGAAACTTGTATGTTTTGGATACTTCCTAAAACAATATATGAAAGCAATGAGAAAGTGGCCACTTTCATGAGTAAATCATATAAGCCTTATATTATTCACTATATGAAGCAAGCTAAAGCTGATGCAAGTCTTTTATAAGGTTTTCCTATTTCTTTTCCATATGGGTGTCCACTGTAGTGACCACTATGCGTGAAAGGGATAAATGTATTTTGCCAGAAACGCCAGAATCTCAGGTTAAACCTCACAAAACTATTTCAACAACCACTAAACAGCTAAAACAGCAAATGAGAGCAGATAAACGGATTCCGCACAAAGACAACACAAAGTAAACACAAAGCACAGACCCGACGCATCAGAATCTATGAGATGTCAGCTTTCTCACTCGAAGTCACGTGCACGGACACGCCGTCGAGGTTGAAAGCCGACAGTTCACAGATTCTGAATCTGCAGGTTTTGTCTTTCTCCAACCAAAATTCACTGAACCAGCAGTAAAAGAAGATCAAAACCACGCTTCAAACTTGATAAACATCGTCATTAATTCCCTCTTACTTTCGCCGTTTTGCTTCCACCACGATAACAAAAAAAAAAAAAAAAAAAAAAAAAAAAATCACACTTGCTGCACAACTCTCTCCCTCTCTCTCTCTCAGTGTACTTCAAGAACAGTTTCCCATCTCAAGTCTCTGTTTTCTGCATTATTCGTTCGCTTATTAATTACGCACAAGTCGTGTACAGTGCTGTCGGCCGCTGTTTTTTTGGGGGGGTTTTTTTTTTTTTTTTTTCAAAAACGTCCTCAAACAAGAAAGCCTAATTTCTGCTGTTTAATACTGAAGAAATTTAAACTTCTTAAAATTATGCCAAACTGCAAAACGCTTAGCTGTGTCTCTAATAAAACCTCGGTGCTCAGTGACTTTGCTCTGCTCTACTTCAGCAGTATCAGGTAATGTTCATATGTTGATTCATGGTTTTCTTCAGTTTTTGTTCTACTGCAGAATATTTTTAAGGCGGTTATCTGCTATAAAAAGCCAGGCCAGGAAAAGCTCCTTCATGTTTTTCTTGTTTTATCCTTAGTTACTTTGACACAAAGGCATCTGCTGTAATGCTTACACCTCTCACAAGTGTCAGTACTGATGAGTGATTAGAATTATAGTATTTTTTTACTGTCTGAGTCAAAACTGAATTGAAGTGCCAAAGCACTTTAAGCACAAGCACTTTTTCAGTAACTTATCTTTCTTGTAGAACTGTGCTCCAAATAAAGAACTTAGTGTTGTTAATCATTTACAAATAAATATTGTCTGTATGGTCAGCAATTTCCCAAAAAAAAAAAAAAAAAAAAAAAAAAAAAAAAAAAAAAAAAGTGAACATGTAAAACTGTGGTATTAAGCGATGCGGTTGAATAATTTGGGTGCACCTAAGAAAAAAAAAAAAGTTAGGCGCACCAGTGCAACCGTGGCAAGAAGTTAGTCTGGAGCCCTGGCACGGCTGTGACTTTATGCAGTTTACCTTTGGCTGTTCAGGTGATATCCTTTCACACATGTTAGCTAATTATATTCCTTCCTTTTCATGGAACTAGAACCATACAGTGTTGGCTTTTATCAACATTTTTAATTTAACAAAAGCCTATAAGAAATCTAGTCTGCATTTACACTGTAAACGACAGTCTAGACACATTAAGTGCATAAAAGAAGCACAAGCCAAGCAACACAAAAATAAACAGCTTAGCCGAGGCCCCAGACCATAATTTAGGAATATCTGTCTGTGTAACCACAGGAAGAGATACAAACTCTGGTAGTAAACAAACAATGGAGAGCTCTGATAGGCAGAATCACACTCTCAGTTAATTCAACACACAGGGCACAAGACTAGATGTGGACCAAGGGGACTTTAAAACAGCCCCTCAGTGATCACAGAAATACACCCTGGCTGATTGAGCAGCACAGCTCCTCAATCAGTCTGACTCAAATCTCTTCCTAACACCACTTATATGCCAACGGAAGTCAGCTTAAGATAATTATTGCTTTCATAGTCTTTAGTGGAGAGAAGGCAACCAAGAAACTGTTTTATGTTGCATTTTCTTTTTAAATGTGTGTTACTGTAGGGTGAGATCAACAAAACACAGGGCTATCAGGTTGTGAGTTAAGCCCAGAATACAAGTTGACAAGCTGTCAGATGACCAAACACGTAAAAGTTAGGACGTAAATTTAGCCTGTGAGAACAACCACTCACTTCCAAGCTGTTCCTGTGCACTGCTAAAAGACTGAGAATCCTCACAGCATGGAAATATCAGCAGGAGTCCCAATTTAAAGGGTTTTTCCTGCGCAGAAGACAGACTGCTTTTTTCATCAGACAAATGTAAGAGAACATAATAGTGTTCTAAAAAAAAAAAAAAATGGCCACACACAAACAGCGTTTGAAGTCAGTATGTCCACTAACAGGAATATACTTAAAGTTACTGGGTCTGTGTTTGCTTTGGAGCAGACAGTTGTTTAGAGGGCTACACTGGTTCTACACACTGCTGGGTTTACAGGCATACAAGCATATCTGAAAATCATTTTAGCACTTCTTTTGTTTTGTTTTGTTTTTGTACTACAACCATCTGAGAATGTCTATGTGTGACCTTTTTACTAGTCTACAGTTTGCTTGCTTTAATTTCTAAGGTTTAATCCCTGATGACCAACTAGCTGCAGCCCTGCCCACCTTGTATTTCACTACAGCAGAGGTTCCCAAAGTGTGGGGCCCGCCATGCAGGGGGGGCGCGGTATGAAAAGAAAAAAAAAAAAAAAAAAAAAGAAAGCTTGGACACTGCTAGCATAATGGACAGGTTTTTGACGGGGCTCCCACACAAACGCAAAGCAGGAGATGAAGCATCGCCAAATATGTTTCCAAACCAACTTCCTTCCAAGCCAAAGACTAGAAAATATGGTGAAGCATATCTTTCCTTTGGCTTAACCTGCACGAGTGCCAAGGTAGGTCTCCCCTGCAAAATTAGTTTTCCCTGCGTCGGGAGCACACGCTTGGCTCTCCAAATCACGGACAAACAGTATCCCACATTCTTGATTTTTAGTTCACAAACACTTCTTGTAATGACTACTCCTGACATTTTGGACATGTTAGCTCTTTATACAGTAAAGTTACAGCGGGATACAAATAATATCAGGCTGATCCTGCCGTAATTTGTTCCCCCCGGTTCAAATCACGGACTAACAGTATCCCACAGCTGTTTTTGTTTTTGAAACCATTTTGCACAGAGAGACATTTTTTGAAAAATGTATTGATAGCAATGTTGAACATTATTACACAGGAAAAAAAAAAACAACTACACGTAAAATAATCACACCATGACGCCTCTGCCTTTCTAAATGGAGGGACAGTAACTGCGTGTGTATATGTAAGCGTGTAAAACCTGAAGATACTCATATTAACAGTAACAGTATTTTGTCTCCATCTGCCATTCTGCAATTCATCTCACATAAACAATAACGTGGCGCACAGCGTGACGTGAAAAGAGGCACATACCTTTGTCGTTGCGTGACGAACTCTGTATTCCTCGTCCACACATAAACGCAAAAAAGGAGTTTTAAATAATCTCCGTTTTCGGTGAATCGCAACGCCGTTTACGTGTGGACGAAAGACCCAAACGCATATGCTGCGTTTTCAAAAATACCCATGTAGGTGTGGACGCAGCGTAAAAGAGTTAGTAGTATATTTTATTACTACCTGTAATTTATTGCCGTTTACTTGTATTTGCTTAATTGTTTAGTAAATGTTTGAGGTGTGAAATAAACCGCAATGGAGCAAAATATGGGTGTGTGTGTTTGGAGGATGTGTTTAGGTGGTGGGGGGGGCGCGAACATTTTTCTTGTAAAACAAAGGGGGACCTGGCAAAAAAAGTTTGGGAACCACTGCACTACAGGATGACCCAAAGCCCAATTCTCACAGTCCACCATCATTCAACTGCTCGTACAGCGAAGATGCCATCCTACAATCGGACTGCCTCCATCTTCACCACCTCTGACTACAGCTTATAACAGCTCGTTCTGATCAAACCCTGCAGCAGGTGTCGATCATACTACACAGCAGAACGATGACTGTCATCACAAACTAGAGCTGAAGTCTGTGAATTCAGAGCTAATGCACATGGTGTAATGGCCATATAAATGGCAATGATATCAGCTATACAAATACTATAGCATAGGATAGTGGAGGACTACCGCTACCATCAAGATTACAGCTATTTCTAAAATGTACCGTCTATTATTAGACGGTACATATTATACCGTTCACGGTAATACGGGTATAATGTTAGGCAATGATAAGAAAATGAAATATCGCGATAGAATATGGGTAAAACGCGCATGCGCAGTGCCTTTGTTTTCATTAGGCACATGGCGGAAAAAGGATGGCGGCAACGGAGAATGAGAAGGACAAAAGCGGATCGTCAAATGAACCAGATGAACCAGAATTGGTTTGTAAAAATGGTGCAACTTCAGTGATGTGGAACTGGTATGGATTTTGTCCGTCAGATAGGCACCGATTGTCGGAGCATTACGGCTACCATAGTCAGGAGCCTCGAGGAGTAATACGTACTGTGCTTCAACATAATATTACTGTATTTTGTGTGTATAAGGACCCCAAAATAGCACCTGTTAAGAGACATGCTTATGAAGCTGATTTTAAACTCAAGGCTATCAGTCACGCAGTAGAACATGGGAATAGAGCAGCTGCGACAGATTCAGCATTAATGAATAAATGGTATGGAAGTGGAGGAAGCAAGAAGAATGAGTTGAGTAAAGTTTGACTTATCTGTTTTGTTTTGCTTAATGCGCCCAAAAAGTATGCACAGTGGAACCCCGACTTACGAATACCCCATTTAACGAAAAATTCAAGTTACGAAGGCACTGAACGGCAATATTTCTGCCCGTGTAACGGCAAAATGCCCGTGTAACGAAATCCGCTGGCTCTGATTGGCTGTGCCTACAACGCCCACAATGCCTTCCGAATCATGTGACAACCCCTTGGCTTTCATAATTGCGCTTCGCTGTTCCACTTGAACAACGTATTGTTGTTCTAGTTTAACAATATATATATAGCCTATCGTTCAGCATCGCCTCACTCAAAAGACGCGATGGGTGCTTCGACTTACAAAATTTTTGACTTACGAAAGACCCTCGGGAACGAATTAATTTCGTAAGTCGGGGTTCCACTAGGGCTGCACGATTTTGCATAAAATGAGAATCACGATTTTTTTGCTTAGAATTGAGATCACAATTCTCTCACGATTTTCTTTTCCAATATAAATATTTATTGCACTTATTAACTGCACATCAACTTCGTAACAGTTGAGACTGAATATAAAAACAATAAATGAACATAAAAACAATACATGTCTCACATTTTGTCGTTGCCGCAAAACGTTGTACTGCTTGTAATTCCGTCTCCACCGTTGCTCGACACTGCGTGTATAGAGCAGGTAGTGCAACATTTGAAAAATAGTTGCGGGATGGCACTGTGTAGCGTTTGTCTAGGGTGTTGATCATTTTCCTAAATCCCTCGTTTCACAGTGTTGATGGGAGCCATATCTTTAGCCAGGTGATAAGTGATAGCCTCTGTAATTTTTTTGTGCCTGCGGGAGTTCAACGGGTATGGGGAAGCGCTGTATAAGGTTCCCATTATTGATGTTTGGGTGGTTGACCGGGACGGATTTTCTCCTGTCACTTTCTTGGCCTTTACAGCTTCGTCATCTCTCACGTCCCCCTCGTTGTTTTATCCCTGCCAATTTTAGCAACCAGCCGGCTTCTGTATCACGTGGTATAAGGCTCCGCCCTTGTCATTTGTTCCGCAGGAAGAGTGAGCGCTTTTTTTCTTTTCTTTTTTTAAAATTGTTGTCATTTGGAAATGAGATCGCACATAAGTATGAATTTTCTAATGATTAATTGTGCAGCCCTAGGTTCCACTGTATTTGACTTATTTATTGGGCACACTACAGTTTCATGTTGCAAAGCACCTCTTTTTAACTTTTGTGGATATTATACATGGTTATGCTCAGGATATGTCAGCCCATTTCCACTGGAAATGCCTTTTGGTTAAACTGTCAGCAAGGAATTTGCATTTTCGCTGTAAAATTTTTATATAGCTTTAATTCCACATAAAAAACAGCTGCTTGTTTAAGTTAAAATAAATTGATGGGGGGTTTTTGCACTAATAAAGTTGTGGAGATGTAAAGTATTTTGTCTTATATCGTCAGTTATATCATTATCGCAAATTTTCAAATATATATCGTGATAAATATTTTTGGCCATATTGCCCTGCCCTAGTACCGTCTCTTTCTTGCTATAAAGAGGTCTAGGCTATACTCAGAAAATGTAACTTAAATGGATCTGTTTACCGAAAGCAGGATGAATGCCTCCTTGTTTCTATCAATAACGCTAAAGTTAAACTTATTTTTTTAGGATCTAAATAGCTCAGCAACACTTGAATGCACAGAAAAATGCAAGCCGTTTCATTGGAATAAGATAGTAACTTTGTTCTGGAGGGCAGACTGTGAGTCATTTATGGCTGTACTAAATGTCTCACGGTGTTCAGCTGAACTTGGATCGTCACCTCTGTAGGAGCCGGTCCCTTTTATCAAACAAAAAAAACCCTCAGCAGCTGCTCCTGAACGGGTGCGGTCAGTGATAGGTGTTGGCCTGTGAAATACCAGAGGTGTAGCAGTGGACAAAGTCCTCTTGGTTTGTTCCTTGGAGGAAATGCCTTTCCAAATATGGTAAGCATGGGCGAATTAAAAGACGGTGTACAGGTGCTGTGTGTGCGTGGCATGAGCAAACTTCCTGCCTGATTCCACTGGAGTCAGGCCACGGGGCAGCAAGACTGAGGCTGAAACAGCTGCAACCTATGAAGTAACATTGAGAGTGAAAGTTAGAGTTTCATGAGAACTGAAAGTGAGGAAAAGTCTCCAAACAGCCTAAGCTGGACAAGCTCAGATCAAGCAGCGACTTTCAGACAAGACATATCCTCAAGTTCTCTAGTCCTGGCCTCTGCCCCAGAAACAGCTACACTGCTTTACAGTTTATATTCATAACACCTCATAACTGGGCTCTGCCATACAGCACATCTGAACATACACTCGCTGTTTGCCAGGCGTTGACAAACAACTTTCAGCACCAAAGCAGGAAGCTAACGAGCCTACAGGTGCCTCGCCATCTTTGTATTGCTGTGTAGATGTAGGTCAGCAGGTCTGCTCGTCCTTCATGGCCAGGTGCCACCAGACTACAACAGATTAGCTCCGTTACTGGTGCACAGCTATTCTACTGCGTCAATGATGTGAAATTAACTGGACCTTAGTTTCATTCATTTACCAAACTAATGTGAACACAGCATCGATGGTGGTGGTGATGGGGGTGGGGGTAAAAGCACCTCGAGCTTTTATAACACATCAATAATGTGGCCAACGGCAGCCACATCCCTGCTGCAGGAGTGCTACTCTACTGTCCTGCTCTAAATGCACAACTGGGACAGAAAGACAAGCGCTCCCAGAAGCACAGCAATTAAATGGTAGGAATAGTCAAAACAGAGGAGCTCCAGCTGATGACAGAGAGGGCATCCTGCACCCAGCACCTCCTGTTTAGTGCCACAGCTCATAACAGTGTTCATCTCCTCTTAACCACCAATTCCATAACCCTAACCTGTTTCCATTAATTGGGTGTCCATCCCAAACCCCCTGCAGAGTGACCACAATACCCACAATACCAGTGTCGTATTTGGATTCTGCACATCAAAATCCATAAGAAACAAATCCATTTCATCTCCAAAACAGACAACCACGAGCGTAGTCTATGTGTGGGAAACTGTATGTGTGTACTGATATGGGCAACTGCACACTGTCACCCCACCTCTCAGCATTCTGTATGATACAGTGACTTGCAAAAGTATTCGGCCCCCTTGAACTTTTCCACATTTTGTCACATTACAGCCACAAACATGAATCAATTTTATTGGAATTCCACGTGAAAGACCAATACAAAGTGGTGTACACGTGAGAAGTGGAACGAAAATCATACATGATTCCAAACATTTTTTACAAATAAATAACTGAAAAGTGGGGTGTGTGTAATTATTCAGCCCCCTGAGTCAATACTTTGTAGAACCACCTTTTGCTGCAATTACAGCTGCCAGTCTTTTAGGGTATGTCTCTACCAGCTTTACACATCTAGAGACTGAAATCCTTGCCCATTCTTCTTTGCAAAACAGCTCCAGCTCAGTCAGATTAGATGGACAGCGTTTGTGAACAGCAGTTTTCAGATCTTGCCACAGATTCTTGATTGGATTTAGATCTGGACTTTGACTGGGTCATTCTAACACATGGATATGTTTTGTTTTAAACCATTCCATTGTTGCCCTGGCTTTATGTTAAGGGTCGTTGTCCTGCTGGAAGGTGAACCTCCGCCCCAGTCTCAAGTCTTTTGCAGACTCCAAGAGGTTTTCTTCCAAGATTGCCCTGTATTTGGCTCCATCCATCTTCCCATCAACTCTGACCAGCTTCCCTGTCCCTGCTGAAGAGAAGCACCCCCAGAGCATGATGCTGCCACCACCATATTTGAAAGTGGGGATGGTGTGTTCAGAGTGATGTGCAGTGTTAGTTTTTCCGCCACACATAGCGTTTTGCATTTTGACCAAAAAGTTCAATTTTGGTCTCATCTGGTCTCATCTGACCAGAGCACCTTCTTCCACATGTTTGCTATGTGCAAAGCTGGTAGAGACATACCCTAAAAGACTGGCAGCTGTAATTGCAGCAAAAGGTGGTTCCACAAAGTATTGACTCAGGGGGCTGAATAATTACGCACACCCCACTTTTCAGTTATTTATTTGTAAAAAATGTTTGGAATCATGTATGATTTTCGTTCCACTTCTCACGTGTACACCACTTTGTATTGGTCTTTCATGTGTAATTCCAATAAAATTGATTCATGTTTGTGGCTGTAATGTGACAAAATGTGGAAAAGTTCAAGGGGGCCAAATACTTTTGCAAGCCACTGTATCTGGGTGGGTGAAAACAAAGTGTATAAATGCAGCAGGATGTGTCTGGATGAGCCAGACTGCACTTGTTAAGCCAGGTGTAAATCCAAGACAAAACAGCAGGTCCAGCTGCTGCTGACTCACCGCGCGGACACATGTCCGTAAGGCCTGAGGGAAAGCCCTTTCCCTTAGGCCTTTTCTCATCTGTAATAGATATGGATCATGATACGGAATGGCTGGAAACATTAACATTTGCAAACCACTTAATGCTGCTTGGCTGTACAACAGCCTCACGGAGCCTCACTCTCACAGCCAACAGACGGCATTTCTATGGAGATGCAACCACATCTCTGAATGGATACAAAGCACACAGCCATGCTGCTGCCCTACTGACTAGTGAGCACGGCCACACAGGGAAAGCAAAGTCAGCTGTCTCTGACGTGGGTGTGAAAAAACTAGCAAAAATAATGTTAGGACAGAAACTTTACAAAAAAAAAAAAAAAGTGACAGTAACAGTGTGATGACACCTAGGCGGATTCTTGACCTTTTTCCTGCTGCTGTGACATTAGTGAGAGAGGGAGAAGGCTTATGTTTGAGGAGTTGATCCACTTTGGAAACACGCACACGGCAGAGTTTGGGACTGCGATATAAAAGAAACGCTGCCTCAGCAGGTCCCCTTTATAATTCACTGCACTCAGCTCTGATCTGGGTCTTTAAATATTCACCAATACGTGAAACGACTCCACTTCATTCAAATGTAGCTCTGCTGTATTTGGATCATTTGCTACAACAACTAATCCAGCTGAAAACTAAACCTAGACTTGCATTAACAAACATGCATTTTTCAAAATCTGAATATTAACTCAAACAGCTGCTTCTTGTTTGTCTGTCATGTGTATTCAGAGGTTATACTGGAATGCAAAAATTGTACATCTGCACACCAAAGTGTGGAAGTGGGTCAGGCTTTACAGAGCCAATGGCAGATAGATGGCATTAATGAATATTGACACCTTAAAACTGAATCCAATGATGATCTAAAGGCCTTGAATGTTACCGCAGTTAACAAGAGCTTTTTATACTGTCTAAGTTTCTATCTTCTATTCAAATCTTCTCATATCAAGAGACAAGAGCAGCACTTCCTGATGGACTAACTGAATGGCTGCTTTGATACTGGCCTGATCATTTAAAGTATTTAGTCCCAGCAAGACAGCTCTGAGTAACTAGTAGTCCTGTAAGCTAGTCCAGTGTTGCTCTTTAAACCTCCAGATACCCCATTGAAGTGTTCAGAAGGTATCAAGGAGTGTTCACACAGGAAGAGACCAATGCAGATTTAGCAACAAGGGGCCGTGCAATATCAATGAAATGCAGCAAAGCACAGTAGGTGGGTTCAGAGCTCAAGTTCTTCAACACAGGAAAATGACTGAAGCGATTACCACTGGTTGTAAAGTGGTTGCCTATACAACCAGACACTGATACATCCAACTGTCATTTAGGCCTATATTTAACCATCTTTCCTATGTATGAAGACTTGTGATTGGCTGTATTACCGTCACCAATATTTTATTGGGTAAACAAAGTGGTGTTCATTGGACAAACGGATCAGCAAATGTCTAAAAATATCATAATCAAGACAGCCAAATGAATTCCAACTCAAGTCTATGGCAACAGTAACAATTCTGCTCTGAAGATCTGCTGCAAGCTCCATATTACAATAATACTTCCACAAATCCAGTCTAACGCTGTAGGATAAACTGCATTTAACCTCTGTCAGGGTACAGGGAACTGTACCATGACACACTGCAGGTGGCATGAGCTAACACAAATAGGATATTTGTTTTCTATTCAATCAGGAAGCTGTCCATTTTGCTGTACCTCTAGCAATTTCCAGTTATAGAAGAAGAAACATCTACTGGCCACAGCAGGTATATCTGCATGTTTTGTTTGACAGAGTTTTTATGGCGGATGTTCTTCCTTACGCAACCCCAAAGGGGATTTCTATCTCCGGCTGGAATAGAACCAGTGACCTTTTGCTTACCAAGCAAAAGTACTGACTTGCAGACTAAAAAAAATAAATAAATAAATTGAAGTTGAACTAAATTAATTAACTGAAATTAAACCACACTACTTCATCATACTTATTAAAACATTCATTACAAGGTTTTAAAACATACATAAGGAAAATCATCCCTTAACCCTCCAAACTCAACATGGGTGATAACTGTTACCTGTATATTTTAGAGAAGGCAAAACAGACTGAATAGTTTTCACATTTCACATGGCACGGTGGTTAGCACTGTTGCCGCACAGCAAGAAGGTCCTGAGTTCAATTCCACCATCAGGCCGGGGTCTTTCTGTGTGGAGTTTGCATGTTCTCCCGTGTTTGCGTGGGTTCCTCCGGTACTCCGGCTTCCTCCCACCGTCCAAAGACATGCAACTTGTGGGGATAGGTTAATTGGATAATTCAAATTGCCACTAGGTGTGAATGTGCGAGTGAATGTGAGTGCGAATGGTTGTCTGTCCCTGTGTGTTGGCCCTGCGACAGACTGGCGACCTGTCCAGGGTGTACCCCGCCTCTCGCCCTATGAGAGCTGGGATAGGCTCCAGCGCCCCCCGCGACCCTTAAAAGGATAAGCGGAAGTGAATGGATGGATGGATAGTTTTCACATGTGCATGTGTCAGAATTATTATTGTCTTTGTTCTTTGTGCCAAGAGAACAATTAAGAAAAAAAAAGAAAAGAAAAGAACCCAGACCAGGTAAAGCGTCCGTCCACCTCTGCAGCAACTCTGGTCAGTCACTGCGCATTCTGATTCAACTCAGCTGGGGAAAAAAATGAGTCAATCTAAATATACATATCCCAACTACACTCATAGCTATCAAATTCCTAAATGCAAAGAGCAGCAAATTCCCACCATATGTCCTGTCTGTGTGCTCACAATCAATAGACGAGCTATACTGTTTTGACTCTCCTTGCACGGCGCAGGTGAAGAGTTTGGGACCTTATATAAGCTGATGACAGGGGAGAGAGAAAAGGGGGGAAAGGAAGGAAGGAGCGAGGGGTGTTGGGGGGTACACAAGGCCATGCAAGCGAGCCGACTGCCAGGCAGGCTGCGTGCTTCTATCAGTCACTCACACACAATCAGTAAGGAGGAAACTCATAACTGCATTCCTTCCCCCCCGATCTGAGAGGTGGCTGATACAAAGAGCAGTGTGCTGCCAGGAGAAAAGACACTCACTGCCTGGATTCTCTCCCCATTTAACAGCTCAATGGGTTGTTTTACCGACGCCCTAACACACATTAAACACAACTGGAGTTTAAGTTTCAGTCAACTACTCAAACTCACCCTCAGTGGGATCCCTGTTTTAAGCTAATATTTAAACAGGCCCTGCTCTACTAAGGACTTAACCAGTAGTTTTATAAGCAAACAGCAGGTATGCGTGTCAAACAGGTCCCGGCAGTCTGAGATGGCTTACATCAATGCTAACTATTGATGTTACAGTGACACATGCTGAAAAAGGACTATTTAAACACAATGTAGGAGAGCTTGTTCCATCAGAAACTCCCAATACTGGATTAGAAGCTGATTGTTAAGTCTAAAAGACAACCAATAAGATTACCTCAGGTCTTTCCAACTCTTCCACGTTAAGATGCTCCTCTTCCACAGCAAGCCCCACTATTCAACACTGGTTAGGTTTTTTGGCTCCCAACAAATTAGGCTCAGTAAAATGTGGGGCTTGGCTGAATAACCAAAGCTTTTCTTAGGGGATGGGAGCGGTCACAACAACAACTTAAATCTTATAACTACAACAAAGTCCCCATAAATATGAGCAGAAGACAATGGCTGTGCTATGTGTCTCCAGCTATATTTACATACAACGTTTGCACTCAAACAGAAGAGCTCTTTTGTTTTTTACTCTCTCTCTCTCTCTCCCTGGCTTTTTCTCTGCATGGACGGCAAGACACTGTCTTGAGGATAGAGGATGTACCACACAGAGTTTTTTGATAAACCTTAAAAAACAAACAAATCTATTCATCTATTTATTTAAGAAAGTGCTTAAATCCAGCAGCTTCAACCAGCAGCAGAGGGGTTTAATATTACACACATGTGATGCATATATCATACAGATATATTATTTCCATAACAAACGGGCATCATTAGCCATTTCTGAGTCCAAATGTTGCTTTAGTTCTCAAAAAGCACACAAGCACTGAGGCACCACTAAAATCTTGTACTTCAAATCCAATAAAATGACGAGTGTGGCTCTTTTCCCCAATGTTACAACAAGGTGTAATGTTCAGGCATCCATGGAAAAAGAGGCTTTAATGCAGTTAGAATTTTGCAGTAAGTTAGCTAGCTAACTGATAAACCATACTATGCCTGATTTGTTTCCTAAAGGGAAAAAAAGGCAGAGCACTGCTGTGTATTAAACATCTGCAACATCTGGAGGATCAGTGAAGTTGGACTTCACAGTGATGTGCTACATTGCTAGCCAAACAGATAACATTAGAATAGAATACACACCTATTAGCACAGAGAAGGAATAGTACTTCACCCAAGAGGAAATCTGAACCCACGTCTACAAGACAAGTGCAGTCATTTTGTATACTGCCTCATGGTTTGAATTACCCGCTGTGAAAACGTCATCACTGTGAGCTACATGGCTACACTGAAGAGAACCTTACCTAATTTTATCAAATATTTTGTACCTAAGACACTGGGAGCTTTTAAAACTACCTTTAAAGCTAAACTAAAGATGCCTCACGCATGAACAGTGCTAACACAGGTGTAAAGACTGAGGACAACATTGGAACAGGGACGCATGTGTCAATTTAGAAATCAGGAGACCCACAGCATGGCAGCACAGTAAAAAGACAAGAGTTTCATCCAACGCTCAGAGCCAAAAACAAGTGGATACCAGTGAAAGAGCACTGACACAGTCTACGCTTTCCATATGGCCATGAATGACCCAGTCTACCTTAATCCCTTACTTGTGACAGATATCAGCTAACAGGTGACAGCATTTACATCTGTCTTTAGATGTTTTCAAAGGCTGACAACAACAGCAACATATTTGGACACGGCCCTAGAGAAATGATCGTTCCCAACGCCACCAACGCCAGGGTGGGAGGTCAACACTGACGACAGACTGTTAAATACTGGTTGAGGCCAGCAGAGATTGGGTTTAATATTAAATCAAACAGTTTGGCCCGTGTCCAGACTTATTTAGGCTCTGCTGTGGAATCCACATCCTGCTGCTCTGATTATGTGTGTAATGAAAAGTTCCGTGCTCATATCCGGGGACCGCTTTTTCTTTGTCATCTTAGGCAACCTTGAGGCTGACCGCTTGTAGCCTAAACTAAGCACAGGGAAAGCAAACAGTGTGAGTGAGGGGGCTCACTCACATAGCTGGGACATGTTCAAACGCAGCTATGAATGAGCCACCTGATCAAAGGCATAGCAAAGCCAGACACAGTGACTCTAAGCTAGTTAAAAGCCCTGTGGCTGTGGGTCTTTTTAAGCATCTCTGTCACTTGAAAATCCCCAAAAAGTCCCATATGCAACCCAAACACCCAAAGCTGCAAAAGCCTGAGCTTAAAACCTGTTTTACAGCATAGTAAGTAAGTAAAATTTCACACAGAGATAACAAGTGCAGACCGCTACACTAACCACAGCCTACAGAGAGCTGCAGTCTGATGATACAACAGGGGAGGTCTGCACTGTACACATACACACACACACACATCAGAGGTTTGCTCTGCATGCTGACAGCAAAAGCAGCATGACGGTCACAACAGCAGCACCACACTCTCCCTGACAGAGACGTGTGCAACATCAAAAGCTGCAGTTACACAGTTGTTTAAGTGTGGAAGAATCCACTCCATTTGTTCTATCATATTGAGTCCACCTTTTTTAAAAAAAGACCCTGGTGTATGATCACGCAAGAGACGAAGCAGAGGAAACTGTAGGATGGCATGCATTAGGGTAGTCAAGGAGAGTATGCCAGGGAAAACTTCCAAATCACGACGCACACTGTCCACAACTACATCACCTACTATTCACATCAGGCTTAGAGCAAACGTCAGAAAAGGGAGTTATTAATAACCTTTCAGAGCCAAAGACGCCAGGTTCACGTCACAAGTTTCCTGTCTGTGCACTTCTATCCTCAGTTTGTATAATTGCCTCTGCCGGGTGGGAATAAAATGGGAATTCCGAGCTGCTACGCTATTTTCAGCACAGTGAGTGTTTTCGAGGAGGCCGTGTGGACTTGAGCTCACTCGGAGCTCCTGGTAACATTAGCTACAACCACAGCCAAATCCGTTGGTGGGATGGAGGTGGCGTTATCCAGCCAGGCAGTCAGCTAGCTGGCTAGGCTAGCTTCCAAGGCTGGCTAACTTTAACTCCCTGCTGGTATAAAAAAAGGGGGGGGGGGCACTGACAGCGTGACTTAAGACCCTTAATTTGAAGCTCAGTCCGGGTTACGATAGCGGGCTGGGTGGGGAAATAAAAAGCCGTTAACGTATGAACACAAACAGAGACACACAAGCGCCACATCATGGAAACTCACCCATTCCTGTCCTTCTCGGCGCCTCGCGATCAAATGCTGGGATTCTGTCGTCCAGCAACCTCGCTGCTAGCTAACTACTACCCAGGTAGACGAGCACAGCCAACCGCCAAGAGTTTTCTAGTCGAGTCACTGATGAAAAGGGAGCCAGATGAGGGGTATATCCATTCGTCTTCGCTCCAGCAGCGGCAGCAGCCTCCCTGGTTCTCTCTCTTTGCAGTGCTTCTAGAGTTGAGTGCAGGAAGTTACCCAGGACTCCCCACCTTTCTTGGACTTGCCTCCACGGATCGCTGCTACTCCGATTGCCTGATTCTTGCTGCTACCAAAACACTAAATAGCAGGAAACTTCGCGATGTTTCATTCCCGCGAGAGGAATGGTTAATGGAATGTTGACCCCCCCACCTCCTCCTCCTGCTAAACGTCCCATTCAGCAAGTACAGTAACTGCATTAGTGCGAGCCTGGGAGAGACACCACTCCAGCTCCTTCCACTCTGCTTTAGGGGCTGTCTTTATTACACACTATCAATCTTTAGGCTTTCAGGGACTTAATGGGAAAAAAACTAAAGCCCGTATAAAATGGTTGTACACAGTCTTAGCTTTCACACTGAATATAAAAAATAGTCAGAAAAAAATTGAAAAAGGTTCTTTGAAGTAGTTACAAACATCATATATATATATATATATATATCTGATCATTTATATAACAGATGAGGGGAAATAACTTAAAATAACTATAAGAATAACTATAATAACAATAACTACCCACTACTTCACATTTAGCCTTGGCTGATGTAATTGATTTAACTTGAGTCTGGCTGCCTCAGTTCATCAACAACCACAGAAATAGGCCAGATATCAGATGTCTTGTGACATTTGAGACCACATCTAACCTACACAACATATGCTGTCATGAATGTCAGGCCCATGACTTTTGGGACCGTTTTAACGATAGCACACCTTCCAGTGCCATAACTTAGCAATAAGTGCAAAAAGTAGCACTGATAGACCCACACGTGTCTGATCCGAGTATAATTCTGGGAGACTTAGTAGATTATGTGAACAGAATGAAGTACCAAAGTGAAATATTGTGATAGTGTCTCCCAACAGGAAGTATGAAAACGCAGGCCCCGAGATGGGTATGTCCTACACCCAACAGGAAGTCCGATTTGGAAGTGAAGACGACATTTGGCTCTAATTTTGCCATTTCCATGCCTCGAACTTTTGCGAACATGTGTGCATTAGTTTGCAAGGTGCCACAAAGACATGTAGCATTTCTTGTTTAATTTAGCTTAAATTCAGTGTTGACAATATGTTAAACAACCCAGTACAGCGGTTTCACCATCAGTCCCTCTGTCTTCAGTAGTGCTGGCAATGAAAGATGAGGGCTTTTGAGGGGCTGTTTTTTGTTTTTCTAATGTTTTTCTTTTCTATGTTCATTTTCCTTGAATAAAGATGACTGCTCAGTGCACAAATTTAATTGCACTCATCTCTGAGAACTCAATCACTCACTCTGCTGTAGCTCATCGCCAATATCGTGTCAGATGCTTTAACTAGGTTAGAGCGCCACCTAGTGGGACGACTATAATAATGGTTGAATGAGATGAAATTTTAAAGTCAATTCTCAATGTGACACAAGCAGCAGCTGGAGACCACTTTCTACCAGTCTTGCATACATTTGCTGGTGATCAGCAGCTTTTAGTAATGCAGATTCCTGACTGTACCCGTACCAGGTATTCTCATTTTCTGCTCCAAACCTCTTCCCTCTTCAGAAAAGATCTCTGTATGAAACTGAAGACCTTTGGATGTCAAGTGCGAGGTTCGCAGCGGAGTTTCATGGCAAAAAAGTAACTTATCGCTTCAAAAACACAATCTGCCTCACTAACAGTATGTAAGTCCCAACATTTTCAGGTTCTGACAGTGTCATTTTCCCCAATAGGTCTCTTTTATTACTTTTTTTCAACAGGTTGAATCTTTTCTTCTCATATTATTTTTTTATTCTCTTATTATCTGCTCTGTTTAGCACTGTTTGCTGGTAGATTTACTAGTAGTGTAGCACTTTGGTTAATGTCTGTTGTATTTAAATTTGCTGTGACTTGTCACAGTGTAACAGCACTGTTGTTAGAGGGCAGGTCACACAAACAGGCTGCCACTTTAATGTAAAGAGCAAAAAGCTAGCACAGGAATTAAGTAATGAGGGCAGTGACGGGTCATTTTCACCGGGAACACCAGCAATTAAAGACATGTGCCAAACTAAATGTAAGCACTGAGATAAAATGGAAAAATTAGAATGACGTTAAAAACAGTATAATATACTATGTGTATGTGTGAACACTACTTCACAAGACTGTTAAAAGAAAAAAAAAGGCTATTATTATTATGTGAAGGCAAAACTCTGGGTCAGCGACCCAGGCATCCTAACAATTATATTTACTATACATGTAGGTAATATATTCTAAACAGTTTAATTCAGTTTTATTTATATAACTGCCTCAGGGCGCTTTATATGGTAAGGTAAAGACCCTACAATAATACAGTGAAAAACACTGAACAGTCAGACCAAAAAGGATAACTTCTTACATTTGTTTAAATTTCCTTACTTAAATGTAAGGTTTAGACTGTCTGTTAAATCAGATAGTCTAAGATAAAAGTTATTTTACAACAAATACACTGAAAATTATTTGTATAGCAGTACAGTACCTAACAACATGAATACAGGAACCAATTGTGGGGACTATTGTGGGTAATGCTAAATGTTTGTCTAGATAATGTGTCGACAGATTTACGGTCCTGTGGGCTCAACACCTGCAGGAGTGTTGTAGGGGTTATGTGCACTGGCTGTTGAGCAGCAGTCAGGTAGATGAAGGATGGATGAAGGATGGATGGGTGATGGATTGACAGATGGATGAATAGATGATGGATAGATGACAGATGGATGGATAGATGAATGATCGATGGATGGATGGATGGATGGATGGATGGATGGATGGATGGATGGATGGATGGATGGATGGATGGAAGGATGGATGAATGATTGATGGATGAATGGATGATAGCTGGTGTTGTGTAATGAAGTCTGAGACAAAGGTCAGCGTGAGCATCTGTGGTGGTCTGTGGGTCAGATTGAAACTCAGAGTTGTTATTTTAGTAACCAGCACTAACCAGCTTGTGTTTACTGAAAACTGGACATAACAGCGCCACACCTACTACAGTTGGGAAGGACTATTTACTTCCTTCCACTATTTCAACACATTGTTTCTTTACACATGCACGACAATGACTCATCAGTGCTTCTGCCGTTGATCCCATGTGTTGCAGGAGTTTTGGAAATATCACGGTTTGGCATTTGAGGATGCAATGTGAAATATTCACACCAAAACCCAAACAATGCAGTGAAGGAAATGAAGGGAACATTCTTGGCACAAAGTATCAGTGCGGACTCATTTTACCTTCAGTATGTGCGGGAAGGACAGGAATGTTTACCGCAGGGACTAGGAAATGGGAAACTCTTTAGTTTCATACCTGCAGTTTCTGATAATATGATTATGTTTTTACCTTTATGTTTTAAACTCTGAAGACAAAACTGTTTGCCCTACTCTACAGTCGTTGCCTTTGCCATTCTGAGCCGGGCTGTTGCTCCGCAGCTGTGGCTGCAGTGGGACAGTGGCTTTCGCGGCTTATTGTGACCCCAGAGAATGAACCGTTAGGAGAGGAAGTATTTGAGGGTAAATTCATCCTGACTGGAGCCATTTAAGCAAAACGTCAACAAGTTTTCAAAAGGCAGCACAAAACACAAATGCTATGCAAATGTATCTGACCGCAGAAGCACACACACACACACACACACACACACACACACACACACACACACACACACACACACACACACACACACAGCATATCTCATTGTTGGCTGCAGTTGAATGGGATTATGAGAGCCACAGCCGTCCTCTTTTGTGATCACTGATGTAAATAATTTATAATTTTGGTTTTATTTTCCCCATTAATGGAAAAAACTTTCTCAGAATACGAAAACACTTTTATCAAGCTTAAGATATAAATCTATGTATGCTTCTGAACACATTTTAATGACTACTTACTCACTGTGATTTTTACTTTCCACAATAACACAATAAGTTTTTCTGTGCAACTTGAGACTGTTGTTTTTTGCAGAGCTGGAATGGAAATGTGCCTCTCTTTAAAGCACTTTGGATCCTCCTCTGTTTTTTAAATGGACTGGAGGAGAATATAGACATAACAGTCCACAACTAAGGTTCAGACACTTTTCATAGTGCATATTAAAAGGTATATTTTTCCATTTCCAAAACAACTATTTAACACAGTTCATTGGACTAAATACTGCACTTGGAGAAACAAACAGTAACAATGTATCTAGCATCTAATATTACTCTGATATACTTATACTAGTGCTGGTATCGACACTTTAAAGATGGAGGGCAGAAATGTCAGGTGGCCTCCACCTGTAAAGCCATTTCTGTTTTGGGGGTTTTCTCATTGTTGCCCCTCTACTGCACCTGTTCAGTTCAGTTTATTTACAGTGAGGTTATTAATACAAAAACACAAAAGGGGGGACTACTGCTCCAGGAAGGAAGGGAGTCCAAACATCCAGTAATTCACAACTAACACGCTCGCTCCAACAACACACCAGGGAAGGGAATCCAGGAATCTGAACAGAAGAAGCACATGGTGAGTATCCAGGGAGCACAGAAACAGTGTGGCTACATAGCAACAGTGCAACCAGGGTTTCACTGACTGTAGGTCAACCTTCTTGAAAAGACTGGCTGCCAGCCATTGCCTGAAGAAGTGGCCTTGATGAGCTCATCGGAGACAGGTGTGTGATTACTCCAGGTCTATCAGGCCAGAGGCGGGAACCCAGGATGAATCCCGCCCACAAGCACAGACAACAACAACTGACAGAGGAGAGGAGAGAGAGAAAACCAAAGCAGAGAGACAGATGGAGGCCAAACCTGTTATTAATGTCAGTAACACTAAAGCATTAGAAACTGATTAACAACCCCCTCTGATACTTAACTGACCACATCAATACACTTTTCACGTTTGAACAACATAAAATCGTGTTATTACAATATACATAATTATCACGTTCGTACAATATAATATTTATATTGTAAGAACGTGAAAGGTTTTTTGTTATAATGTGGTAATTATGTATATTGTAACGTGATTTTATGTTGTTCAAACATGAAAAGTATATTGTACTAACATGATGGTATATTGTACAAACATGAAAAGTATATTGTTAGAACAATAAACTTTTCATGTTATAACGTAATATATAACTCTATTTTTCTTTTGCCTGGGTGGCAGCTCTACGCTACTGTAGTTTCCTGTGTCAAATGTTAACAAGTTCTCATTCCTGAGAAAAGGGACCTTGTCCAAACTGTTGTAGTGAGGCTAATCAGTGCCCAGCATGAGTGCAGTGCAGCTAGCAGGTGCTAGGCGTCACGCTGTTGGCTACAAACAAAGCCAAATCAGCTTAAAAATGCATTCTCCTGTAACAATGAGGTTAAAAACCTGTTGTATGACATAGTTTGGCTACACTACTGGGAGACTAGAGCCACCGTGTGGTCAGAATGTATAATTCTACTATTCTTAGACCATAATGTTTTCTGTAGGGGGGATGCCTCTGTATTGCGCATTTGAAATCAGCCTACCAAGCTGTGACTGAAGTTCAGACTTAGAATTTTAAGAAAAGTACCCTATTACCTGTTCAGGAATTACAGACACCTTTATACATATATATTTATCCCTGAGTGGCTGAACAGTTAATGCAGTACTTTTCTGTGGCAAAAATGAACAACTTGGTGGCTCACGGTGAAACCAACTCGCAGTTTGTGTTCAGGAGACAGACACCCTCTCTACTTTCAAGATTAGGGTTCAACTTTCCTTTTTGATAAAGCATATAGTTAGGGATAGATCAGGTTACCCTGAACCCAGACCCGTTGAATGGAAGAGTCACGTCATTTCTAGTCGCCTTTTAAGTTTGGCATCAGTTCCCAAAACTCAAACAAATCCATGAGAGTTAAAAACTGTCTACATTCTTTCATCTTTAATAAAATGATCAGTGTGGCTGCTTACCAGATGTAATAATGAAGTTTAACATCCAGGCATCTATGAAAAACAGGATTTATGAAGTTAGCTCTCTAGTTCTCTAGTTAGCTCTCTAAAGATGATACACCATGTTCTGACTCAGGGATTTCTGAAAACTTTAAATGTACAGCTCTGGTATCACTTCTGACATAAATGAAGACAGACAAAATAAACAACAGCAACATTTGTAGGGTTACTGAAGTTGAGCTAGCTGGTATATAATAGCGTACTATGTGATGGCTAGCTAAAGAGCTATGATTAGAAAAATATAAACACAGCAGATTCACTGAAATGGACAATTGTTTTTTACAGCAATGGCAATGGCAGATACAGAGTCTGGATTCAGAAATAGAGAATAAAAGTTTTAGCTGTGTTTTTGCAAAAAGTTGAAGTTAAAACTGGATAATACATTTTACTGAACGACTCTGGGTAACAGTAACTGTTCAGACAAATCCTCACATATTTTACTGTTAAAATGCATGTATATTGATGTAACTGTATAAACAATTGTATGTGGTATGTAAATATTGAAAATTAATGCATTTATACATTAATAATTCCCATTTACTGAAGGGCTCTGCCCGAACCCTCCCTCAGTTAGGTTGTTATAGGCTCAGCCTGGTTCCACCTGACGTTTCTTCCTGTTAAAAGTGAGTTTTTTTCTTCCTATCATCAACAAGTGTTGCTCATAGTGGATCTTCTGATTCTTGGTTAAAGTTACCATCATAATCTGCTCTTATTACACTTGCTCTTTGCACTTCTGATTAGATGCAAACTTCGTATTTTGTTACCCTGTGCAACTACATGTGTAATGACAATAAAGTTGAATCCTAATTCTAATAAACCACCACTAAACATTAGATAAAACTTTCCAATGTGTACATTATCTCTCTTCAGCCCTTGGCGCATGTTTGCCTCCTAAAGTATTTTTATATGTATGCATGAGGGTTTGAATGCATGTTTGTGTCTGTGTGTACCTGTTTGTCTGTGTCTATATGTCAGGTTGGGTCTTAGACTCCACCTCTCTGGGAATATCTCAGCCCCCCCCAAGTGTGGGAGCCTATCTTCCCCAACCACATTCCCTGCTGGTGGCCTGGCGCCTGTGGCTCGGTCTTTCTTTCTTTCTTTCTTTCTCCTTTTCCTATCCCTCGGTCATGCCAGTAATAACTTCGCATATCCGTTGGGCATCTTTCTTGGCCTTCAGACAAAAACCAAACAGGACAGACAAAAATAATAATAATAATAAAAAATTAAAAAATAAATAAAAATAAAAATAAAGGGGCACTCTGTGTGGAAACCAAAGAAGCACTTGTGAAAATGATAGGTGGGATATTTAAATTGCAATGACAATTTCTGTCCAGTAGATGTCAGGAAAATGTGGCTACTGGAATTTTGCCATTGCAGGAGATCCCGAGCAGGAGAGCAGAGCAGGAGATGAAAGAAAGCTGCTGGTGACAGTTAACAGGAAAACGGGAACACAGAATCTCAAGTGACAAGTTTGGTCTTGCAGTCACTCTGACACATTTTTCTGTCCTAAATGCTAAACTCCTCATTAATCTGCAGTGTGTTTACAGTGTAGGAAGACTGTGTTGTTGTCGATTTAAGTCATCAAAGCAGTTTTTAATTTTTTTTTATTTAAATGCTGTTTCTGTATCCCTTCACAATAACAAATGACTTATTGTGCTCATTAACAAATCCACTGCCATTTGCTGAAGGAACTAACATTTCAAATGCCACATTATATCACAGTAATGACCATAGGCGGAGTGTCTGGCCTTTTACTGGGTATGTCCTTTTTTTTTTTTAACAAAATTATATGATGTTTCATAAAACATTTTAGTTCCATTGTTTATCTCTAATGGGCCTACTGTGATATTTCCATTTGAAATTTCAAGGTTTGTAATTGCCTTTTAGATTCCTGCTGTTTTATACGCCAAGCCTGGAGCATGTCGGATTTTTCACCTTGATCATAGAATTGTTGCTTTAAATTTGCAGCTGCTGTTTCGCTTGTCATTTTGTTATATTGCGTTCTCAATAGTAATAATTCTTTTACCTTGTCCTCCTTATTTTTGCCCGGTTGAAAGCTGGTCTTTTCTAACAGTTTTATTTTTTCTTCCAGATATTATAACTCAAGAAGCTGTTAGTACTGCATCCACTTCAATTGAAACCTCCATTTAATTCGAGTTTTAATCAATTTTGGGTCTAAGGGCTGCATGGTCAGATATTATTATTTCCTTATACTGGCAATCTTTTATAAAAGGAACCAGCTCAGTTGATACCAAAAAGTAGTCTATTCTGGAATACACTTTGTGTGTACCTGACCAGCAAGAATACTGTAATTTGGTTGGATTTTGATCTCGCCTTATGTCAATTATATAACTATGTATATAACTCCTTCATAAATTGTTGGATCACCTTTCGTGTTCTGTTATGAGTGTTATCCATTCCTGATGATTTATTTTTCTGTGGGTTCAGAGCACAATTTAAGTCCCCAGAAATTATAAATTTACCTTGTATATCTGAAATTTTAATTAATTACATGCTCAACATGAAAAGGTATAGATTTGTGTATCATTATCATAACGCCCCTAGAATTGGAGGAGTAAGGAGATGAAAAAAATTTGACCTGGCCATCTATGTTTCATTCTATTTGTCTCACTGTCTAGCTTATGAGTTTCCTGTAGAAACACAATTTTGGCCTTTAATTGCTTGATCCTACTTATGACTTGTTTTATTTTTACTAACTTACGCAGACCTCTACAATTCCAAGAAACACAGTCAATTAATATATAACCACACCCATATATAATCACGTGTTAAAGCTGCACTAGCAAAGAAATAGATATAAAAAAACAAAACAACCCCCCCTTGTACCATGTTGAGAATTTAGCGATTTGAGAGAGCAACCCTTCCCACACCCTTGCCTGTTTAAGAACATACAAGCATCCCTTAACCCCCAAAATACTTCTGCCGACTTCTTGGAACAGGTCCATCCTAAACCGAGGAACTATTCACCCGTGTTTTAGCAACAGTTGTTAAATTGAATAAAAGAATTTTACATAAAGAAAAAAAAATAAAAATATAAATAAATTCACCTTGTCCAATATTTACTCTTACACACTTGACACAATAAATGAAATTACTAGTAGATTTTATTAAACGAACAAAACAGACGATGTCTAACCCAACAAACCTTTAGCGATAAAATAAATAGTTCTGTCTATATATGGTTCATGAACACAGTTCGACCAGGATTAACAGTATACCACTGTGTCATCTTGTACTTGTTTGAGGATCTTAATGTAGGCCTCCACGTCCGCTGGCGTATGGAATACATGCGTGCGTTCCTCGTTGGTCAAAAGCAGCCTCGCTGGATAGATGATCCAATGCTTCGACAGTCCAGTCTCCCGCAGCTTCTTCCTCACACCATCGTACTGTTACTGCTGTCTATACGTCTCTGCAGGCAGGTCCGACAGGAAGCTTATCTTGTTGTCCTTGTATGTCAGCTCTTTTCTTGTCCAAGCGGCTTTCATGATGCGTTCATGATCTCTGTAACTTAAGCACTTAATTATGAAAGTTCTCGATTGGTTTGCAATAGAGCTTTGACTTGTGGTTATCCTGTGCGCTGTCTCAAGGACAGGAGGAGGGATTTTCAAAATGTCCGCTATAAACTTCTCCATGAAAGTACTTGCATCTGTACCTGCTGCTTTCTCAGGGATGGTGTTGATTCGGATGTTATTACGCTGACTTCTTCCCTCCAGGTCTTCCACCTTTTTAGTCAGAAATTTGGACCGTCTTTCAAGGCGTTCCATTTCGTTTTTCAGTGAGGTGATTTCGTCCTCCGCGTTGGAGATTCTTTTTTCAGCCTCGTCAATTTGCCCTCAGGAGCAGCCGGCCTACCAAAATTACTCCAAGAACGGTTCATAGACTAATCCAGGAGGTCATAAAAGAACCCAGAACAACATTTAAAGAACTGCAGGCATCACTTGTCTGCAGTGATGCCTGCAGGGTGAAAGCCACTGCTGATCAAAAGGAACACAAATTCTCATCTCACATTTGGTGTATGTTGATGGTTCTCAAAACTTTCAGGAAAATTATTAACAAGACAAAAGTTAAATGTTTTGGAAGGTTTCAGTCACATTGCATTTGGCATAAAACTAACACAGCATTTCATAAAAACAACATCATAACAACAGTCAAACATAGTGGTGGTAGTGGGATGTCTAGGGCTGCTTTGCTGCTTTAGGACAGCTTAACTGATACTGATAACTGATCTGCACTCTACCAGAAAATCCTGAAGGAGACCATCAGTTCACTTGGATTATGCAGCAGGACAATGACCAAGAAACCCCACCAGCAAGTCCACCTATGAATGGCTAAAAAAAGCCCCAAAATAAAATAAAGGTTCTGGAATAACCTAGTCAGAGTCCGGACTTGAATTTAATTGTGATGCTTCTGCATTCCAATTTTCAATTCATGCAATTTAGCAAAGAAAAGTGGGCCAAAATTCCTCCACAGTCACGTTAAAGACTCATAGCCGCAACCAGTTATTAAGTTTTGGGGGCATTTACTTTTTCATACAGGGCGAGGCAGGTTTAGACAAATTTTTTACCAACCTCCATTACAAATCTACCTCATGGTTTTTCTGAGTGTCAGGGCCAGACATGCCTGATCATTGGCAACAGAATTGATAGTGATAACTTGTTGAACTGCAGCCAGACACTGGGGCTGCTATTAGAGGTGCAACAATACTCTATCGATATTGAACCGTTCGATACAGTGCTTTCGGTTCGGTACGCATATGTATCGAACAATACAAAATTTTTTATTTATTTTATCAACTTTTCTTCTGACGATGTTCAGTGGATCTGCATTTGACTACTCCGCCTAGGCTGCACTGTCGAGTGCAGATCCACTGAGCGCAGCGCAAGCTAGCAAGACAGATGTCGTGTCCAAATTCATGGGCTGCATCCTCCTGAGGACCCGGCCTTCGCGGTCTACGTGGGCCGGGTCCTCAGACGGTCGCGTAGGCCGGAAGTAAACAGCAGTGAAATTGGACGGTCTAGCCTTCTGATTAACGTCACCGCTGGCTCGGTGGAGTTTAATAAACTCAGCCGTCTGCTCCTTGCTATGTAAAATATAACAGGACACTGGCGTAAATTCTTGACCGTCTCACACTTCTGTTTAATCAGTTTTCTGTTTGACGTTTAGTCAGCTGTATAAAAACCAAGGAGGAACCCACTCGGGGGATTAATAAAGTTTTATTTTATCTAATCTAATCTAATAACGTTAATCTCAGCCAAGCCGATTTACTCACGAACAAACAAAACACTGAAAAAGCCCAACAATAACATTTTTAGGTTGTCTCAGGTACTTATACACTACGTTTAACCCGAGTAGCGAAAGTCCGCGGTGATCTGAAAATGATGTGCCGGGAGTTGTGCCGTTCTCAGCGGCTTCAGTGACCCTCGAGCTCCCGGCTCGCTATCGAGCTGGTGGGTAGCAGGCGTCTCCGAAAACGTCGAAGCACTTTTCCAAATATGCGATATCTTGATAAACCGAGCAGATATTTGATGTTTACACAGCTACTTTCTCGCCTGAAAATATGTTAAAAGTTTATTTTGTGACCCAGAAAAATGAATAAGAGTAATTTTAAAATGTAGTACCGGCCGCCATTGCCGGTAACTAGAGTTTGGCTGGGCCGCGCTATGAATTCTGGGATATGGTGGGCAAAGAAGGATACATCAGACCCATCCTCAAATTCGGAGAAAATGAGGACCCATTTGTCGGCTGCATTCGGAGCAGCCTATGAATTTGGACAGCCTTCGGCGCGTCGCTGTGACGTAATCGGTCTACAAATGTGGCCTCAGGAGGATGCAGCCCATGAATTTGGACACGACCAGAAGCTAAGCTCGTTGCAACATGGCAACTGCCTCAACGCTACCCGAAACTGAACCCCCCCCCCCACCACCACCCTCATTCAGATCTGGCCTTTGGAACTATCTTGGTTTTCATGTGAAGCATGACCCTGATGGTAAGCACGTCATGGACAAAAGTAAAACAGTATGTCGGATGTGCCACGCAATGCTCAATTGGTGGGAACTAGTGTATTAGCGCAGTTAGCTTGTTAAGTGTTGACGCCGTCCAGCCCCACGCACGGGGCGATCCGCGGTAACTCGTTAACGGAGATTTGCGGCGTTATGGCGTTAAAGTCATTTTAACGAGATTAACGCTGACAGCACTAGTGGGAACACAACGAATATGACTGCACATTTACGCCGACATCATCCTAGTGCAAAGACAAGTGGAAGCAGACAAAAACAACAAGCACGCATGCTACAAACTTTACCCGAGTCATTTAGACAGCCGTTAGCACATGATTCTCCTTATGGGGACCTGATATGTTTAATATGCTGCTGAGAATATAGCCCAGAAGAAGCGTAAAGTATAGCTTTTATTTTGGAAAGAGCCATTTCTCTGTAATAAACTCTCTTTTCCAAAGATGAGTGATTTCTCGATCAGATAGATTTATTTTATTCTATTATTTTGTTGCTTCAGCAACATTAAATTTAAAAACTGTACTTTTGAGTTAAAATATATATTTATAATTTTAATAAATGACAAATTAAAAAGGCATGAACATTTTTTTTGTATCGAAAAAATATCGAACCGTGAAACCAAAGTATCGAACTGAACCGTGAATTTTGTGTATCGTTGCACCCCTAGCTGCTATCTGTGAAATCCTATTAAAAATCACCTGTGACCTTTCAGGATACCACTTGTGCTACGTGATGGTGTAAAACATGTTACAATTCAATTCAATTCAATTTTATTTATATAGCGCCAAATCACAACAAAAGTCGCCTCAAGGCGCTTCATAGGTACAGAGAAAAACCCAACAATAATATGACCCCTTATGAGCAAGCACTTTGGCGACAGTGGGAAGGAAAAACTCCCTTTTAACAGGAAGAAACCTCTAGCACAGAGGTTCCCAAAGTGTGGGGCCCGCCCCCTAGGGGGGGCGCAGAGCTATTGCAGGGGGGGCGCGGTATGAAAAGGAAAAAAAAGAAGAGCGCTTGGACACTGTGGACAGGTTTTTGATGGGGCTCCCACATAAACGCAAAGCAGGAGATGAAGCATCGCCAAATATGTTTCCAAACCAACTTCCTTCCAGGCCAAAGACAGGAAAATATGGTGAAGCATATCTTCCCTTTGGCTTCACCTGCACAAGTGCCAAGGTAGGTCTCCCCTGCAAAATTAGTTTCCCTGCGTCGGGAGCACGCTGGGCTCTCAAATCACGGACAAACAGTATCTCACATTCTTGATTTTTAGTTCACAAACACTTCTTGTAATAACTACTCCTGACATTTTGGACATGTTAGCTCTTTATGCAGTAAAGTTACAGTGGGATACAAATAATATCAGGCTGATCCTGCCGTAATTTGTTCCCCCGGTTCAAATCACGGACAAACAGTATCCCACAGCTGTTTGTGTTTAAACCCATTTTGCACAGAGAGACATTTTTGAAAAATGTATTGATAGCAATGCTGAATATTATTACACAGGAAAAAAACAACTACACGTAAAATAATTACACCGTGACGCCTCTGCCTTTCTAAATGGAGGGACAGTAACTGCGTGTGTATATATAAGCGTGTAAAACCTGAAGATAGTCAGATTAACAGTATTTTGTCTCTATCTGCCATTCTGCAATTCATCTCATGTAAACAATAACGTGGCGCAAAGCGTGACGTGAAAAGAGGCACATACCTTTGACGTTGCGTGACGAACTCTGTAATCCTTGTTCACACGTAAACGCAAAAAAAGGAGTTTTAAATAATCTCCGTTTTCGATGAATCGCAACGCCGTTTACGTGTTGACGAAAAGCCCAAACGCATAGAAACAGCTGCGTTTTCAAAAATATCCGTGTAGGTGTGGACGTAGCGTAAAAGAGTTAGTAGTATATTTTATTACTACCTGTATTGCCGTTTACTTGTATTTGCTTAATTGTTTACTAAATATTTGAGGTGTGAAATAAACCGCAATGGAGTTTGTAAACAAAATATGGGTGTGTGTGTTTGGAGGATGTGTTTGTGCGGGGGGGTTAGGTGGTGGGGGGGGCGCGAACATTTTTCTTGTAAAAAAAGGGGGGCCTGGCAAAAAAAGTTTGGGAACCACTGCTCTAGCAGAACCAGGCTCAGAGAGGGGCGGCCATCTGCTGCGACCGGTTGGGGTGAGAGAAGGAAAATAGGATGAAAGACGTGCTGTGGAAGAGAGACAGAGATTAATAACAGATATGATTCAATGCAGAGAGGTCTAATAACACATAGTGAGTGAGAAAGGTGACTGGAAAGGAAAATTTAATGCATCATGGGAATCCCCTGGCAGCCTACGTCTATTGCAGCATAACTAAGGGAGGATTCAGGGACACCTGGTCCAGCCCTAACTATATGCTTTAGCAAAAAGGAAAGTTTTAAGCCTAATCTTGAAAGTAGAAATAGTGTCTGTCTCCCGAATCCAAACTGGAAGCTGGTTCCACAGAAGAGGGGCCTGAAAACTGAAGGCTCTCCCTCCCATTCTAAAGAGGCAGAGAGAGTTACAGAGGCAACAATTCACTCTCACATTTATTGACTTTTTCTATTCAGTTTTCTTTCAAAGTCCAAAAGTCGGCAGCTCCTTTCAGTAAACAGACCAGGATTTATCTCTGTCCATGTGTGGGCTTTGGATTAAAGAGGGTAACACACAGTGGATGATCCCTCCAAAGGAAAGCAGAAAGCAAAATTCAAAGATCTGTCATCAGCAGAAGCTGTTTCCCTACTGTGACAAGCAGGAATTTGTTGTAGAGGACTATTTATACTTCCAGAAAGTTGAACAAGTGTCTGCATATTGGAACCTCCTTGGTGATGTGTTGCGTTGTTTCTGTTGCGTTATGGTCCTGGCAGGTTGGGTTATTTTTGTTTTGGTCTTTCCTCTCTGTCTCTTTCCCCCTGAAGCTTATTTGGGAAGAACTCCTCCATTCTTGCACCTGCTCAAATGTAATTTATGGTCCTGCAAACACGTCCGTCTGTGTAAGGGTTTCTTTTCAGACAATGTACGGACAGTAGTACTGATGCACTGCAGATGTGCTCCAATGCCCTCCTCCAAAATCCCAACTGCACAACTGCAGATGACCTGTATGCTGGATGAATGTTGATTGGCAGAGACGTGGGCAAACTCAATCACAAAAACAAGAATCCAAAACTGAAAACCAGATCCAGGGACCATAACACAACTACTGTGTCCACAACAGCAAAGAACACAACATGAGGCTGAAAATATGGAGCTAATTATTCACTGTCAATGAGATTAAAATATGCGTAACATCTCACAGAGTCCTCACAAGTATTGTTTGCTGATGAGGACTTGGAAAAACCAGACATTTGAAGTAACCTCCTTTAATCAGGATGGAAAATCTGTGCTACCCACTGACTCACACGCATGTTTCTCTGTACAGCTACCGACTGCTCTGCTGATGGAGGGGAAAATACAGAGTTTGTTTAAGTTGTCATTTTGCAGTAAACTGGCTTGGTGAACACAGTGGTGCAGCAGTGTACTTCTTGTGGATGTTAAGTGTATGCAGAGGGCTCTCCATTTAGATGTGTTATGCCTTCTGTGTAGTCTGTTACCAGGAGACTCAATTGTTCAGGACCTAAAACTCCAAAATATGGTCTATGGCAGACACCACTTACACAATATAGTGAAAAAAACGTGAAAAACAGGTTGTCTTAGAAGGAGTGGAGCATCAAAAACAAGTCACCGAAAACATTTAGTTTTCAGTCAGACCTTTAAATGAGTACAGGGACAGAAAGAAAAAACAGTTGTCTGTAACACAGATGATGGACAGGCACCACACAATGATGTCCCACCAAGATACAAAAATGCAGCCGGTGATAGGTAGCTTAAAGGTACAAAGGTACAGCAAGTCATTTTTTAGGTTATATAACTCCCACAAAAAAGAATGTTCAATTTAATTGAATGTACTTTGGCAACAGTAGGAAGGAAAAACTCCCCTTTAACAGGAAGAAACCTCTGGCAGAACCAGTCTCAGGGAGAGGTGGCCATCTGCTACAACCGGTTGGGGGTGAGTGGACGAAGACAGGACAAAGATATGCTGTGGAAGAGAGCCAGGGATTAATAATAATTAATTATATGTAGAGAGGTGTATAAACACATAGCATGTGATGTTGTGTTGTTTTCCTTCTCTCACCCCAACCGGTCGCAGCAGATGGCTTGCTCATAGGGGGTCATATGATTGTTGGGTTTTTCTCTGTAGCTATTATTGTACAATCTATTATACAATATAAAGCTAAAGCATAAAGCATATAGTTAGGCATATAGTTAGGGCTGGATCAGGTGACCCGAATCCTCCCTTAGTTGTGCTGCAATAGACGTAGGCTGCCAGGGGATTCCCATGATGCATTGAGTTTTTCCTTTCCAGTCACCTTTCTCACTCACTATGTGTTAATAGACCTCTCTGCATTGAATCATACCTGTTATTAATCTCTGTCTCTCTTCCACAGTATGTCTTTATCCTGTCTTCCTTCTCTCACCCCAACCGGTCGCAGCAGATGGCCGCCCCTCCCTGAGCCTGGTTCTGCCGGAGGTTTCTTCCTGTTAAAAGGGAGTTTTTCCTTCCTACTGTCGCCAAAGCGCTTGCTCATAAGGGGTCATATGATTGTTGGGTTTTTCTCTGTATCTATTATTGTACGATCTACTGTGCAATATAAAGCGCCTTGAGGCGACTGCTGTTGTGATTTGGCGCTATATAAATAAAATTGAATTGAATTGAAATTCAAAGACAGTGAAAGTTTTTCAAAGAATAAGTCAAATAATTCTAGAAAGCCCATGTGACCTGTGAAAGACCTCTGCACAAGTGTGTACATTTTAATTGTATTTTATTTATTTATTTGTTAATAGTTATCCCCCACCTAATAAAAATGAAAATGTGCTCTTTTTCTGTACAAAGTAAAATGTAAAATCTTCTTTTACTGGAATCATTATCTAAAGGGCTTTCACTTTGACACAGCAGTCCTTTTCTGAAACAAGTGTAGTAGTACACGCAGTATCAGTGAAAACAGGTGGGACAAGACTTTTAGGAAATAGGACAAGTCATTCTGGCACAGCATCGAAATCTTTTGAATACTTTGGTAGACACAGTGTCAAATTTGTCATTTTGACAAATTATTCACTGACACCAAAACTTCATTCAGTCACATGATTTAAAGGTACTCGGTTAGTTACGGACTTCTGCATTTTCACTATAGTGTTTTGCTGGATGCATGAGCTCTTGTGAATAATGGACTTTTCTGCATGTGATTCGAATGAAATATTTTCATCAGTGTCCTGAAACATTTGCAGTCACTAACATCTAACAAGAAACAATTTGCTTTCAAGGATTTTACATCCTGTTTTGAAAACATATTGTCTTTTGAGAAAGCCAGAAAAAACTAAAAGCGTGCTCAGCCATTCTCTCTGTCTCTCTGTGCATGTGTCCGTATGTGTATGAACCACACCTTGTGTTTCAGGGGCGGGTCCTTCTTTTGCTTCCCACCCTTCAGTCCTGCACACCTGGGTTGATGAACTCACCTGTTTGTAATGATGTGATTTGCTGCTCCCCGTTTAAGATGAAGGAAAACCTTAATTCGATGCCTGTCTGAACTGGAGCCTCGGAATGACTAACTGGGAATCCTCCTGCTGTCACACCTTGTTTTTCTTTTGCCACTTTGTAAATAAATGTGTTAACTTTTATTTCTCTGAGTCTGATTTCTGCTAAAATCTGTTTTAAATGGACCTTGACTGATTTTTTTTTTTTTATATAGTACCCAGTTTAAAACTGTTTCCAGGGTAAACAAAGACAAACTGTCCCTCATAATCAGATGACTGTGTGACCCTTAAAGAGGAAAAATCTGGAAATGCATCAGTGTAAAACTGAAACATTCAGGTGAATAAACAAGGAACAAAACCCATGCTTTACACACTTTCAGCGCTATATGATCGGGAACTCTTGCCACAGTGCATACTGTAAAAGCCAAGTTTGAAAGATAATTGGCAGCTCGGCCCTCATTTCTCTCATATTTTATAAAACTGTCTTTACGAAAGTTGTTGCTGGGTTCTAGGAACAAACCCACATCAAAGCCAGAAAAAGAGACAGTCAGATGATTGAGTCAGCACCACCTTTGTTTGGGTGTGTGTGTGTGTGTGTGTGTTTAATTCCAACAACTTTGCTTTGTGCCTTTGTTTTCACTTAGGAATAAGCATGTCTAACCACGGGGTTTGTTTGCGACCTGTGTGGTCGTCTGACTGCTCGTGTTCCTCGCTCTGCCTCACTTCTTTTTACAGATGTTGCTCAAACTACCAAAATAATAGACCCAAGTTGTAATAAAGCGGAACTACCCTTTAAAAGGAATTACGACAGCCGTGATTAAAATGTTTGCCAGGCTGTGTGTGCTTGCAGCTGTTGATAGTAGATGCTTATGTGTGTCTGTGTGTGTGAAAAAGAGCGACACTGCTGTTGAAGCATATGTGATTTAACAAACAAACAAACACGTGCATCTTATAATGGCTGGATGGATGGAGGCACAATTTCATTCACACCTGGTCGGTTTCTCCTTTTTGCACACCTATACACAGTCTCTCTCTCGCTCTCTCTCTCTCTCTCTCACACACACACACACACACAAACACAGACCAATCTCCTCTCCACCGTAGTGGCCTGTTTATAACTTCACTTCTATATAAGGCAGCTTCACCTAGTAACTGCTGTTTGAGAATATGTGTGGCCCTGTGGCAATACAGGCTTTTTGGCCCACTGAATGCTAGCTCTGCTTTGCAGCATGACTGAGCAGCTGCGTAGGTCAAGGCAAGCGTTATGTGCAACATGCTCTCCGGCTTTGCTCATTTTTGTCTTCCCATTAATCTCTTCCAGGCTGAGGTTCTATATTAAGAAGGATTGAATCAAAATCTTGATTTTTCATGGATTTTCCCTTCATTCCGAGTGAGTCACTGACCCACTTACACTCTCTTCTTCCCCCAACAGCAAAAAGCAAAGTGGCATGTTTCATCCCTTTATCCCCCCCACCCCGCCTTTCCTCCCTGTCCACTGTCTTCCGCTCCACGTGCAGGGCAGATGGTGCTCCGCTCCTATATTGGCTGCTATTTCCAGAAAAGTCTGTGGCTATAAGTGCGCCAGCTTGCGTGCGTATGCAGACTGCTCACTAACAGCCTGCCTGACAGGCCACAGAGCTGGGTGTGTTGTGTCTGGATAGCTCGACAGCAGGACGGTAAATGGGTGGTGACGGGTTGAGAACAGATGACTAAGTGGCTAGCTCAAGCAGCCATGTTTGCTCCACTGACAGTTGCTGTCCCTCTCTTGGAGCCGGATACCACAATGAAAGATTAATCCAGGGGAACCCAGGACCAAATACAGGTGATTGTCTACTGGGCCATTGCTTCAGGCTGCAAAACCTCACCTGCCATCTGGTTATATAAATGTTATCATGGTGTTCCAAAATGTTGGAATTTGGAGTCACCACTTTTTATTTAATAGAATATTTAATCACTTAAAATCACTTCAATTTAAGGGAAAATATCATATTTTTTGAAATACACTTTGATGAGAAGATTGATACATTATGTCCGTTTATAAAAAATGGACTAGCATTATGACTGGAATCAGGGAAAAGCCATCCTGGATTTGTCTAAAATTGGCAGTGAGCACCTTTGTGTACCTCTAAATCTCTTTTACCAACCCAGGGTAATCTGGGACACAGAATAATCTTATAAACCATTTGTATATACAGTGGCTTAACATATTTATTAGACCACCTGTCATAAAAACAAGAATAGCAAACTGAAACCATTAAACACTCCTTAATCACACACAATAACCAAAAACATCTTCATATTTATATGACCTCTTGGCCCTGATAGAAGCTTGCATTCTTGCTGCCATTTTTTTATGCTGTTATTGACTTCCCAGAGACTTGCTTTGTCTGATCTGTCTTTGAATCCACTAAATCCCAAATCTGTTCAATAGGATTCAAGTCCAGACTTTGACCAGATTCCTTTTTCTTGGTCAAAAAGTCTCTGCACAGCTTTAAAGTAGGCTTGTGGTCACTGTTTTGTTAGTATGTGAACCCATGACCAATCATGTCCAGAAGATGTTTTGGTAGACTTTCTTCTTCATGACGCTATTACCCATGGTGTTCTCAGAAATGAAAAAGCATACTACAATGGAATCTCCATTGTGTTTCACTGTGTGTGCAATACATCTAGCATCAAAACGTTCTCAACTAAAGAATTCAAACTTGGATTCGTCTGTCCAGAGTGACTTCTTCCAGTAATCTACAGTCCAATATTTGTGCTATGTAGCAAATCTGAGGTGTTTCTGGATGCTCACGGGCCTCAATAATGGCTTCTTAGGTCTTCCTTTTGTCTCTGGAACTTATAATCTTGAGGTGCTTGACATCTTCTTCAGGCAACTTCCGTTTTGTGTCTCTTCCTTTGCAGATGCTGTAAATGCCAGTCTCAGTAATGGATTCCAAAACATACTAGACCACACTGTGAGAACAATTTATGTCAGGATGGTCTTCCAGAGTCACTTTTCACCATTTGGAACAGGAGTGTAAACATTTCTCCTCTGTGGTGTTCAGTGTTGGGGAGTAACGGAATACATGTACCGGCGTTACGTATTTAAAATACAAAATATGAGTAACTGTATTCCATTATAGTTTTAAAAAGGTGGTATTCAGAATACTGTTACTTTGTTGAAATAAATGGATTACATGGCGGTCTTTTCCCGTTTCATATGTTAGGCTATGCCCTGTCTATTTTTGGTAATTCCACGCCAGTGGAAACCCAAACGAAACACGAATTAAGAGGCTCCAGTGCCTGTGTCTCAATCTCGCGGCCCATGTCACCTCTACTTGTGGCCGCATAATGACATGAAGAAATATTTTTAAAAATTATTATTCAAAAAATGACTGACCTGAAACGGTAGATGGAAGCATGTAAATATAATAATAACCACTGCAGCTGAAAAGAGTGCCTGACAAGCCCAGTTGTAAGTAAGCTATTAAGACTCGACTGTACGTGTTCATGTTTTCCTCCGAAACAATAAGCTCCGTTGAAGCAGCCTTTCAACACCTCTCTCTGTCTCTTGCTAGCAAAGTTGACCCAGACAACAAAGCAAAGCTAGTTTTCGCCTATGAGCCCAACAGGGAACTTGACGTATTAGCCAGAGGTCCCTTTACTACGGTTCGAAGTCACGGACCTGTTTTATATACGCGCGGAATAGTTTTCTATATGAGATTGCTGCAAAAAGTGCAGCCTTACTCAGTGTCCACCCTACTGTTACTCATTTTATATTACGATTTAAAAATCTAGTTGCTATTGGTATGGCGAGTAGCCTTTAATAATAGTAATAAATCACACAGCAATAGTACATTCAGCTAGTTGTAAAAAGCACGACAATATATTAAGTAATCCAAAGTATTCAGAATATGTTACTCTCATTGAGTAATGTAACGGAATACGTTACAAAAAATTTATTTTGGGGCATATATTTTGTAATCTGTAGTGGAATACTTTTTAAAAGTAACTTCTTAACACTGGTGGTGTTTTATCTTAGCGCCAAACGGGATTCTTGGTTCCACACCTTTTTAATTTAAAACCAAAATGTAGCGATGACATAGAGAAGGCTGAAATGGATTTACAAAAGAGTGTTAGATTTGTCATTTTCATTATCAGTGTATGATAGTGCTTCAGATACTACTCTCTCAGTCACAGAGTAGATTCCTTTATCTGTTTTCCCCATAAAAATCATACCTTGGATCCCAGGGAAAGAGTGCAGGACTGAACGGGCAATTTCTAAAAATAGCAAAACACATTCAGAATACCCCAGTGCTGAGGGGGAAATGGTGTAACCATCTAGTATAATGTAAACCAGAAAATAGAACAAAAATATCACCTGGTCTGACAAGTCTTGGTTTCCACTTGGCTCACCTGTCACCTAAGACCTGGAAAGTGGAGCTACAGTTCACATAGGCTTACCAATATCAGAAGATAGACACAATAGAAAAAAATAGGACAAAAATATCGCCTGGTCTGACAAGTCTTTGTTGCTGTTGCAAGATTCAGATGGTAGAGTTACAATTTGGCACAAATGGGACAAATGACTAAGGCCTCTGGAGCTATGTGTGGGTCATTGGCAGAAGATAAAAAGCTGAATGTGTGGTGTGTATCACACAAATTGTCATCAGCAAATGTAAAGATGCAGTAAAATTACATTTAAACCTTACATTAGAAACATTTGTCAAGTTGTGACAGGGATTTCGGAAAAATGAAAAGGTAGAGCTCTGCTACACTTTGGACATAAATGAAGACAGAAAATTAAACTGCAGCAACATTTGTAGGATTACTGAAGTTGGGTGGGCTAGCTGGCATGTAATGGTGTGCTATGTGGTGGCTAGCTACAGAGCTACGGTTAGGCTAATATAAATGTATTAGCACAGTGAAGCTGGAGGATGAACACTAACTTTTTCCCCCTCAGTAAAAGTTAAGTTGAAAACTTAATGATCCTCAGCCTCATGTACTCATTCATATCTTTGTTAGCAGCAGAGTGATTCTTTTTTGACCCGATTAAATATTTGATGTCTGGCAAACCGTGTGCTGCTGGGCTGTAGTTACATTGTACGATTTTAAAAACTTAAAACAAGCTTTAAAACATGGTAATAAAAACTTAGAGAGGCAAACAGTGATCACTGACTTTTTGTTAGGGGCTTGTTTAGATTAAATAAAACAACATACAAAGCATTAAAACATGTTAAAAAGAGAACAGCCTTAATAAACACAGGGTTCATAAGTCACCACTTAACTACTGTCCATCCCTGTCCATCCCTTTATGACTAGCATGTAGTCATACAGGGATTGACATGGTCAGCAACAATACTGTATTTAAATACGTCTGTGAAGGTTCTCAGTGATCCAGGTCATCGTAGTCTAAGAAGCTTGGAAAAGAAAGCGTCTGGACTTCTTTAAGTTTCCTTGAAGACGTTTCACCTCTCATCCCAGAAGCTTCTTCGGTTCTAAGAGCAACTGATGGAGAGTCCCAGATTTTAAGCCCTATGGGAGTTTCTCCAAGACGGTCATGGACCCCCTATTGATCCTCTACCTAATCACATGAGCCAAGGTGTGAAAACAGGTGTGCGTCACAATCAGCCAAGGTTTCAGGTAAACCCATTGTGAAACCTAGCCCCACCCTATCATCTGATTTACTGAGGTCAAATGGCTCAGGATGTGAGTGGGCGTTAAGGCATCTGGGAAGGGATCTCAAAGGGTATTTAAACTATCCTCAATTGTACTAAAGTGACCAAAGTGTACCAAGGAAATACCCCCCATAACATCATGCCACCACCAGCAGCATAAACACAGTGGATACATGTTGTGAGTGCCAAATTGTAACTCTACCATCTGAATCTTGCTGGCGATATTTTTGTCCTATTTTCTTCTATTGTGTTTATCTTCTGATATTGGTAAGCCTGTGTGAACTGTAGCTCCACTTTCCGGGTCTTAGGTGACAGGTGAGCCACCGGGTGTGGTTTTCTGCTCCTGTAGCCCTTCTGCTTTGAGGTTTGACATGTTGTGTGTTCAGAGATGCCCTTATGCATACCTTAGCTGTAATGAGTGCTTATTTGAGTTATTGTTGCCATCTTATGAGTTTAAAGCAATGTGGCTGTTCCCCTCTAAAGCTGGACAGCAAACAAACTTTTTCCACCCAGAGAACTGCCATTTACTGGATATTTTTTCTTTCTCGGTTCATTCTATGGAAACCCTAGTGATGGCAGCATTTAAACAAACTCCAGTAGCAAAACAGCTTTTCTGAAATCCTGAGATTTGCCCATTTGGCACCAACAACCGTGCCATTTTCAAATTCACTTAAATCACCTTTCATTCTGATGCTCTGTTTGAACTTGAATAACTCGTCTAGATCATGTCTACATGCCTTAAATGATTAGATACTGGCATTAAGGAGCAGTTTAAGTGTGCCTAACACTGTAAATAAGTTGGGTTTTTTGTAATTATGTGTAATTTAAATATGGAATTCAAAAACACTTTAAGAAGCCTCCAAACATGGCGTACTCCATACTTCCAGCTGAGAGGAGCCATTTTTCTTTGTTTGGCCCAACACAGATAGATAAGCTAGCCTTTATTAGTCCCAGAGTTGGGAAATTTACGCATCTAGGTGGACAGTAGATTTGAGAGACACTTTGAGAACAGCTGTAGCTGAAACTGTAATTGTCTAGCATTATCTAAATGTAAGCAGTTTCATTTACTTTTCGAGAAAAAAAATACTGGTTAGCTCTGTGACACCATGACTGTACATGGGCACACTGGGTCTAACTTGGCTACGACAGGTATCTTTTTTACTGTGACTAATACAACAGAACCCCTTGTCTTTTAGAGCAGGTTACATAACAGCAAAATGTTGTCCTATACACTCACTGCACACCAAGGACACTGTCTTGACATTGTTGGTAACTGCCTGGGCTTACTTCCACTGCAACCCCTGTTTTCCTAACCAGAAGCAGGGTTCAATACACGTGCACGACTCATTCGGAGCTAGGATTGGCCGAGAGCCCTTCGCTAAGTCCCGCCTCTCCGCTTTACGTCAGCAGTGTCTGTGGAGATCTGCATAGCGGACCGAGAGCCGCACTGCACGCTGACAAGCCAGGACAGGGCGAGGCGGCGGCCCCAGTGTATGCCCCCATCTATCGTCGCTATGGGAATTAACACAGCGTCCTCTGTGAAGCAGACCCTCACCTTGCACTATCTAAAACCGGTTCACCTGAAGACACAGAGTATAAAACACTGCAGTGGAGACTGTCACTGCTCAGAGCCTGGCTCAGCTTCTCTCCTCCGGTAAACTGAGGAGGACGATGATAATGATGATGAGAAACATCTAGAGATGAGAAGTCTTTCTCAGGCCGTCACCTTGGACCTCTGCTCGACCTTCATCTGTATACTCTAAATGAGGATCATGCCTGCCATGTGTGTGTCCGCAGTGGTGAGTACATCCCATTTCCATTCACCTCCGTGCGCTTTTTTCTTTCTTTATTCTAAGGATTCCTCCAGCAGGTTCTCCATTTAAAGGGCCAGAGCCTGTTTTTTTACCCCCTGCTCTGATTCAACTTCAAATGAATTATCCAAATTTCTTTAAGAATTTGACACGTGAAGAATAGATTTAGTTATTTTTGTCACTCATTTATTATTTTTTCAGTTCAGCGTTTGAAAACTGTGTCACGAGTCTCCAGTGGAAGGATGGAGAAAGCAAGGCCACTCAACAGTCTATTGTTTAGCCCTGTTGCACTGCGAACAACTAAACGTCAGTTAGCGGAGTTTAAACTGATAGTTTTTTTGTCACAGCCGATAAAGAGTATGGCTCTAGATATTTAAACATACAAACAAATAAATAAACAATGAAAAACTGTAAAAAAAAAAAAAAAAAAATGTAATGGTTCTTTACAAATGTTTTACAATTCCAATTGATTTTCATTTTAAAAAGTCAAATTATTATTATTATTCTTGTTATCGCCATCACTCAAGTTTTAGGGATGGATGAGCTGATGTTTTCATGTGTTTTAATATAGTTACAGTGTCATCATCCCAGCCTCCAGGCAGATGAGACTGTGCCTTTGTCTCCTCCTGGTCATGTTGACTTGTGCTAACAAAGAGTGAAGTGTTTCCCTTGGCTTTATGCAGGCATCATACTTATTTCATATGGGCAATTTTATGGAATCCATAGCTTTGAAAAAAGTCATTTATTTAAACAAAAATAGCTTTTGCCGTGATTATATCTTTAAAAAAGTTTATTTGATTTTTATTTTCAAACATTTTAAAGCTTTAAACCTCTGCTTTACTGCAGTGGGTAATGCATGTGACTTAGGGGTAGTAACAATTTAACCTCTCCACTGGGAATTTCAAATAAGCAATTAAAAAGTACCATCTGCAGTGCACTAAAAAAGGTTTGGAGCATGCTGGCAGGACTAACACACAATTTATACTTTACACTACTGCATGGCTACTAGAGATGGCACGATACCACTTTTTTTATGTCCGATACCGATACCGATATCATAAATTTGGATATCTGCCGATACCGATATGAATCCGATATAGTGTGTTTTTTAATCAATAAAACAGTTTTTTTTAATGTCTTGCTGCATTTTGTATAAGTTCATACTCAAGTTTAAATAAACAACAACACTAAAGCTATTCTGTTATACCTGTATGTAAAAAATACACTGTGCCCAAAATATTTCATAGTTCAGCAACACTGATCAATCTAATAAACTTAAACCTACTCCATCCTTCCTATTCTGGTATTTTAAAGAGTACTTAGCAGAAATATTAAGCAACCTAACCAATAGGGTTGCAAACTCCCAGCAAAAAAAAAAATAGGGAACCACCCCCCACCCTCCGCCTCATGATGCTTAATCGATGTAATCAACTTTAATTTGATGGAGTGTGAAAAAAAATGCACAGAAATAAATCATTTTTCAACAATAATTAAATAGATTCAACATCTTTCTTCAGCAGAATTGCAGAATTCACAGATGGTACCTATAGCTTACTAGGGTATATTAGACTTAACAGTTACTATATACAGTAATGGACTTCTATACATTTTACATCAGATTAAAACTTTGGGTGTAAGATTCAGATAATTATTTATTAAAAGCTAGACATTTTAAATGAGATTAAGAAAGAAAAGTATGTCTTTGTTCCCCCTTTTCCCTGTTAATGCCATATCGGCCCCCCTGGCTAAACTTTGCTAGATTCGCCCCGGCACAGTTACCAGCCGTCAGCTGCGTAGAAAAGGATCCTGGTCTAGAAAGTAATATTAAATAAATTCTAACAACAGCTTATCAAGGTTAAACGTGCTGCTGTTGTTCAGCCGCTGGTTTCCTCTTTCTGGTGCAAAGTGTGCCAAAAACAAACAAGAGAGACGGACTCGTGACAGAAAAGCCGATCAGCTGATCATTAATCAGTTTCATGAAGTAGCGGCAGGAGAGGGAGGGAGAGAGAGGCAGTCGCTCCATATATCGGTTGTTAAGCTTAACATGGGAACGCTTTACAAACATTCAGAGATGAACTTACACACTTGCTTTACTTCTCTCTGGGATAACTTCCTCGGAGATGAAATGCCGGATTGCTAGCGAGGCTACAAATACACACAGCCGCTCTATCAGGTGATGCATACTGCGCCGACGTGCTACGGTTATGAGCCGAGTTACGCCGTGTCGCAAGTTTTGTGAGGTGCTTTTTTGATATTTAATGGATCGATTACATTTTTTATTTCTGGCCGATATCCGATCCAGTAATTTACGTCAGTATCGGACCGATACCGATACGTAATATCGGATCGGTCCATCTCTATAGGCTACACCTCTATGGGTCTGTTAATGGTGTCATCTAATTATCTCCATAAGAACTGATTTGTGTGGATGGTACACATGTTAGACTACAAACACTGTCAGCTGCTTTCTGTCTATTATATATCTATGTTTATTTTATGCATTTAAAAAAAGTGTCCCAACAAAAGTCAGATCAGGTTTAGTCCGAGTTGTTGCATGCAACTTTAGTTGTTGCTTTGAATTTGCCAGTTACCTGTGTCATGTCATGTTGCCTGGTGGAAAACAGAGACAGACATCTGCTAGGGTAATGCAATGTTTTGCAATGTATTGCATTAGACTAGTGGGCTAATAGTCTGTAATGGATGATATAAAGCACAGACACAACTCCTGGGTTTGGTCATCAATAAACATGCTCAGGTTTTCGGTCTCACTTGTTAGCTTTTGTGCTTTTTTTTTTTTTTTTTTTTTTTTTTACAACAGATTTTAAAATAAGACCACAGCCAATGTAACAGTAAAATATCTAAAATGTATAAAAAGTAAAGCCAATGCAAAGTGCCTTAAACGTGTATTCTGTTTATTGGCCACCAAGGTTTGATGCTTAGCGAAAAACTTGGAATAGAATCTTATAGAGGTCTATAGGAAAACAGCTTTCTGACTTTATCCATGGAAACACTTTCCTACTAAACTTATGGGCTCAGTAAATTGGGCATTTTTGTCTCTCTGTCCTTCACAAAGAAGCCAATAGCCAATGAGGGTGTGGTTTCACTGTTGGACCCGCCCATTTCTCATCACATCTTGTTTCAAAAGACCAGGATGGCGACTGTGAAAACGCTCAGCCTGATGCTTCAAAACATGACATTACAAATCAATGTCTAATAGTGAATGATATCACCAGAAATTCACCTTGTATGATACCGGAGACAATTTAAGAGAGAGGCATGGCATGTGAACAGTCAGACATTAGCAAAGATGGCAGTGACATAGGGACTAAGTAAAGCGCTATACAAATACAGGCCATTTTTTACCATATAAATTTTTTTTAATGTTTTTAATTATGTAATTTTCAATTTGGTTCTGCAGTGATGTTAAATGGAATCCAGCCATTAATAATATCATGACAGTCTTTCTTCTAGCCTTCATTAACTTGCTTGGGCAGTTATTTTGAAGCATTTTCTAAATTAACTACTGGCCATCCACCAGCTCCCAAAGAAGAGTTCGTGTGAACAAGTTGTGTGTGAATATTTTTCCAGACTCATCTATTTTTAATGCAGCCATTTAGTATAGACTGAGTGTTTTCACAGGATGAATTTGTGGAATTAATTTTTTCGGATCATACTCGATTTTTCAGATTGTTTGAATGTAACAAAACAGATCTGACCAATGACACCATTTGGTGCGCTCATAGTTCAAACACACATTCGTACTGAACATACAAAGATGTGGAAATAGTTAAATATTACTATTTTACATCAGACACGTGATTAGATAGAATCAGTTAGAATCTGTTTTGGTCCCACCTCTGTCAAGAAAAGCTTAATCTGACCCACTGACATCCTAAAATATGCACAAAAGTGTTACAGCTTTATCTCCTGGATCAAACCATGAACTTCTCCCTGCTGCTGCTTTCTTGTGAGAATTGGATAAACCATGAATCTTTTTTTCTTTTTCAGGACCGGCTCATCATCACTTCACATTTTTTCACAGTGCATTTTTTGAGGATGAATTTTTCGTAAACACTCAATGCTTGTGATGTTTCTTCTGATGTTACCCAACAAATTTGCATCCAAAATTTCGGAATTCTGTGACATTTTTTCACAAGGTGGCCTTTAGGGTTCAGCGTTAGTAGGGTTAGGGATAGATTGAGAAGCGAGAACAAATTCTGTTTCTGTATGCCAACTAAAAAATCCATACTTCAATTGGCATTAAAATATGAAATGGCAGATGGCCATCTTTCCCTGAGCTTCCCTAGTTCTGTCAGCGGTTTCTTCCTGCTAAAAGGGAGTTTTTCTTTCCCACTGTTGTCAAGTGCTTGCTCATAGGGGATTGTGTGATTGTTGGGGGTCTTTACCCTACAATATAAAGCGCTTTGAGGCAACTGTTGCTGTGATTTGGCGCTATTTGAATAAACATGAATTGAATTGAACTGAATAAATGGAAGACTCTGAACTGAGACATACTAAAAGACGATGAGTATTTATTTTTTAGACATAACCCAGAGACACTATTTTAGCCCAAATCTAAAAGAGTAACCCATTTTATTAATTTAATATGACAGAGTACAGTCAATGAATAGCAACATAAAAAAACCTATATCACTTAAGTTATTGACTGCATCCATCTATTTTTTATTTAAATTGTTAGATTAGTGCTTTTTAAATGACATAAAATCTCTACTGCTGAATGGCGACCCCAGCTAATGGCATATTTCAGTACTGTTTAACCTCAAACACACTAAAAAAACAAATATTCCTGTAGCACTTGAAAACAAACACAGAACCCTAAGCTACAAAGAGTGCTATTTTTAAGTTCTCTTTTCACAAAGAATGAGCTCATCTGGCAGTCCTCCCATTCTTCACTCATTACAAATAGACTCAATAAACATCTACAGAAATAATCATTGCTGCCTATTGTGAGTGATATGTTCAGCGCGACTGAATCCAAACAGAGCCTCCTTCTCCCAGTGAGCAGTGACACGAGGATATGCAGCAACAGGTGCTGGGTAAATGTGTGTATGTGTGTGTTCGCTGGTTAATAAGACCATGTGGGGGTGCAAGCGTGTGTATTTGTTTTCACTGTTTGTTTGCTAGTGTGTGTCTATCCATGCATGTTTGCTTATGTGCATTACTTAAATTTGGATAGTAGTTACAGCGTAATGTTGTCTGCCACAAACATCCCACCCATGTAGTGTATGCACGCACACACAAAACACGTACACCATCCTAAACAGTAGCTGATTGTTTCTGTCATGACCAACTGTGTACAGTTAATGAAGTCATTTATTAAAACGAGTCATGTAAGATTGATGCATGGAAAACTCCTCACAGACAGTCCACTTCCTGTTCTGTGGTAAACCTTGTAAGTCTTGTCACAGGATGTGTTCATGTTGTGCAGCACAGCTGCAGTTGCTTCAGATCACAAGTCTTGAAGACAATCACTGTGTCTCTGACGGGGTTCATGCGGTCACACGTTACGTATGTTACCTGCATGTTTTTGACCAATGGTGGTATGTTTAAAAGCATTTAAACGTGCTTCTGTCTGTTGCACATATTTCAAGTCAGTGGGTTCATTTGGAATTTGTGTAAAGTCACAGGTCTCAGGGGCCATATTTACTTCAGCCTAAATATTTAAGCCTTAATTAAAAGTCTTGCATAGAGCATTGCAAAGTCCAGTACTGTATTGATTTTGGGAAATATATTAGAATGAATAGCTATGACTCAACAGTTTTGCAGCAGCATCCACAAAAGTATTTACTCACAAAGCACTTCCAGTATCCAGTAAGTCTTTGAACCAGTGCAGCACTCTCACTTTTAATGGAACCCTATATGGAATTTTTTTTTTCAAGAAACCTTAATTAGGAACCACTGGTTACTAAAAGTAACCAACCGTCAATTTCCAGGGATGAAAAATGTAACTAACGCAGTGCCAAAAAATGCAGTTCCTCTACTGGAACTGCAGTTGTATTAAGAATAGGTCAGCATGAAAAACAATATTCTTACAGATTATTGCATCCTAAGTGTAAAAGCCTTTTGTCTCTAGAGCCAAATTTTTACACAACTGTATAATGTTTAGCAAAATTTCAGTGATGACAAATTTGAGTGACAAGTGGCTGCTGCTTTTCATTGTGAATTGGCTGTTTAGTTTTACCTGCTTTGTTAAAGCCAAACTATTATTTCATATAGCTCAACAAGCTAGCTAGTCAGCACTAGTATACAATAAGAACTGCAAGCTCTAAAATCCTATCTGATGGTAGCCATAAAAATATTCAGAGAGGTGAAAAGCTTACTGAATAGTTTTGTATTGATAAAATGTTAGCCTTCGCTGTTGAAGATGTGTGAGCACCCTCTATCTAATTAACTGCTAAGAAGCTAATACTAAAGATGTGTTATTATGCTACTGTAATTAGCTGCACTTGGAACCATAATAAACTCACGGGTTTCTGAATCATCCACATTCCACTGTAACACAAAGCGTTCACTATCAAAATGCTTCAACTTAACTTACAGAAATATATTCTATGCCTCACATTTTATTTATTGCTGTTTCCTACTCTTACTTTTTAAAAATGTTATTGCTTGAATTGGAAGTTGCTTCTGGGTGCCTTATTATTTCCCAAGATATAATGGAGTGTCAGAATCTTTTAGTAGTGAGATGTGTTGTTGGGACCTATGTGGCTGTGTGTGGATCTTCATAATACAGACTCTATGAAAAAAGGGCAAAACTGCCTTAAAGGGTAATTGCAGTGGTTCAGTATTGCACTGATATGTTGCTTGATGGCTAAAACCTAGAGATTAAATAGGAAAAACATTTAGAATAGAGGCAATAGAATTGTTAGCATGACCTGTAATTGACATGCTCATATGTTCCAAACTCTACCCTTTTTCAAACCAGTTGGGAAACCTTACAGATACTACCTCCAAATACATTTTTCCCCATGATTTCTTTTTTTGTTTGTAAGCATAATGTCAGTTATATAATGCTGCTAAGCTATGGAATCGGTAAGTGTGGTGAAAAAGGCCTGACCTATTGGCTCTGTTTCTGCTATGATGCTTGGGAGCAGAGTGGCACCTGGGCGTCTATGCAGTAGCTGCAGTTGGAAGTAGAATTACAGGTTTTGTGCTTAGGGAGTCACAAAGTCAGTTTGAGAGTTGTGTTTTCTGGCAGTGTGTGTGTGTGTGTGTGTGTGTGTGTGTGTGTGTGTGTGTGTGTGTGTGTGTGTGTGTGTGGCGGGTGGGAGTGCTCAGTGCAATCCTGCTCTGCAGTGGTGGTACAGTGGTGCCACACTGATGCCTCTGTGATGTAAACACTAGCTTCCTGACTGAAGACTCCACCCTCAGATCTTTCGCTCTATCCTCTGCTCTGTGCTTCACTCTGTGAGTCACAGAGACATCAGCCAAATGTCCACTGGGATTCCATCTACAGTTTCTACCAGCAAAACCTTAACCTTCAGGTTCAGCTAGCACTAGCTAAACATAAATAGATCCTGAATGTCTCGGAAAGTTGATTCTGTTAATTTGGACGTAACGTCGTCACTCATCCAAGTGACTCCTTCAGGCTCAGCTGACTGCAGGTTTCCCCAACCTTATAAACAGTACCACTGCATAATAACAGAGATGTGCACCATTACCTAACAATGAGTCACAAGCCACAATTTCACGATTGTTAATATACAAATTATCATGAGCATTGATCAAGTGGCCATGAGTTCTGTTCACAGACACTTGGGGAGTGACTGTAACATGGTGAACAATGTATTCAGAGGAGAGGGCCTAACGTTTGCCTGAATCTTTCAGCTCACGTTTGAGAACTTGTATCTCTGTTTCTTTTAATGTGTAGTCTCAAAGTTGAGATCATCAGAGTCAAAGCTGTACAATGCTTCTCTGGGGGCAGAGAGGACTTTATAAAAAAAAAACCAATTAGATGTTTTTTTCACACAAGGGTGTGACTGAAGAGGGGAATCAGATCGCACAGCATCTTAAGTTTTTTATTCAGTTTTCTGAATAAAAATGGCCACAGGTGCATGGGAGGCGAAACAGCAAGACACCCACTGAACCTGAATCTGCAGAGGTTTCATTGTGGCTCTCCAGACAGCGTCTGTCTGTCCTGACAAAGTACCATTACTGCACTTTGCTTCCTCTTCTGCTCCTGTGTGTCTTTGTTGCCAGTTTGTCTTGTATCTAAAATGCAGAAAGAGGGAGGATTAAAAAAAGCAGAGGGCACACAGCCAAATGTGACCATGTGCTTTCCTGCCATTAGCTTACTCACAGCTTCCCCAACATGCTGACTAACAGCCGTTGCAGTAATTACCTTCATTGGCTTAAAAGCGTAGATGCAGACAGAGAGGGGTCATGAGGTCAGTCTGCTCCCTGAACAGCTTTACCATGAGAGAAATAGAATAGAATAAAATCCTTCCCTTTTAGCAGGAGAGGTTCTGTTTTTTGTTTAAACATCCAAATGTTCTGTTTAAGCAGTGTTCTCCACACCTTTAATAACTGTTCAGTATTACCAAGCTCATAATTTACAAGGGCATATAATGGAATTAAATAGGTATGAATTCAGTTGATGGTTAAGCAAGAAAGTATTCACAGGACCTCACTTGTTCCACATTTTGCTATGTTACAGCCTTATTCCAAATTGTATTAAATTCATTTTCACTTCAAAATTCCACACACCCATAATGCTCGTAATATCCAGTTTAAATTCTTGCAAATTTATTAAACATATCTGTGGCGGAGGTGTGGTCCCTAGCTCAGCTGCAGGGGAGGAGTGGTGCAGTGAGCTCAACGGGGCGGTGCCGGGGAGGCAGGTGAGAACACAGCTGGTGGCGTTTGGACTGATGACGGTCTTTTTTCCCCTTTTTAGTGAGGCGGAAGACGAGACCAGCGCTGACCAGACTGTGGGTTGTTGCATAAAGAACCCTAAATGAACGTGACATCTGTGAGCATAAACAGTGTGTGTGGAGGGAATTCTACAATATCAAACAAAAGCCATTTTCAGATCTCTGCAGAGATGTTCAGGTTCAATCCGGTTCTGGGAAGAGGGTCATCTTCGCTTACATTCCTATAGAACTGGACAATTTTTTGCAATCACACTTGCTGCCGCCTTGTTGCCTAAAAGAATACAAGTTTCAGGCACTTCTGTGTTGAATTTGCTTTTAAGACCTGGAAGTCGCTACCATCTGTGGCTGTGTCAGGCTTATAGGGTCACAGGCTATTACCATATTCTATGACATTAATATATAGACAGTATATGCTTTATAGTCCAGCATGACGAGAAAGCACAGAGTCATCTCTTTTACATATAACAAGGATAATCAGTGAACATAAGTGGAGATCTTCATGCTAAAAAAACTGTATTAAGTAACTAGAAAAATTTGCATTTCCTGCGAAAATGCTGTGTGGATGCTTTAAAGCTGAAGCTGTCTGCTAAAACTAGCTGAAAAAGCTGAAAAGTTGCAGAAATGGTAAAAACTTTGCAGAAGCAAAGGAACTTTGCTAAAATGTAATAACTTAGCAGAACTGCAATATCTTAGAGGAAACATAATACTTGGCAGAAATACAATAGCATAGCAGAACTTAGCAGAAATATTGTAACTTACCAGAAACATGATAACTTCTCAAAAATACAAGAATTTAGGAGAAATAGTATAAGATAACAGAAAGAATATATTTAGCCAAAAATACTTAAACATTACAGAAACACTATGATTTAGAAAAATAGTACAACATAGCAGAAATACTGTGATTTACCAGAGACACTGTAATGAACTATGAATATTGTAATTTTAAATTAATACTATGTTTTAGCACAAATACTCTGGTTTAGCACAAATATTATAACATAGCAGAAATACAATTATATAGCAGAAAAATATAATATAGTAGAAATAGTATGATTTAGCAGAAATACTGTAATCAGCACATATACTGTAACATGACAGAAATTCCTCCACTTAGTAGTAATACTATAACATAACACAAATGTTATGATTTGGCACAAAAACCATGATTTGGCAAAAATACTATGATTTAGCAGAAATAGTATGATTGAGCAGAAGTACTAAGATGTAGTAAAAGTACTTTGATTTAACAGAAATACAATTATGGAGGAGCAATACTTTAAAATGGGAGAAATATTGATATACACACACATACACAGAGCCTAAAGGGAACAGTATTTCTGCCATGGAGTGTTAACAAGAATCTGAGGTCCATATTAGAAAAGCTGCTAAAATCACAAAAGTTTACAGAATTGTAATAAATGATCAATATGAATTAGTGGTCTGTGATAGTGTATTAATTTGTAGGGAAAAAAAAAACATGTTGACCAAGGTGGAATTGAACCCATGACCTTTGTGTTGCAGACCCGTGTCATTACCAACTGTGCCACTGGGAAAGAGAGTGAGCACCTGGAAAACAGGGTGATGAGCAGTCAGAATTAGATCGCGGTGAGAGGCGAAAAACGCCGTTTTTTGGAGTTACAAAGTGATGTGTAACTCAAAAACTAGGTGGACTAGAAGCATAATTCTTGTACTGGGTGAATCAGCGGACTTTGGTGTACTTTGACTGCGATTTTCATTGCTCTTTGTACATCCGTCGCTGCGATATGACGAGAGAAGAAACGGCAGACCTCAGATATGATTGGCTAGCTGGGAAGCCGTGCAGGCCCTGATATGTAAATTTGAATGTCTCAGTCCTCACAGAGGATTGGCTGATGGGGACCTGGCAGAAATATATAAAAATAGTATGATTAAGCATAAATACTACATTTATCAGAAATACTATATTAAGCACAAATCCTATAAAAAGCAGAAATACTATATTAAGCACAAATCCTATAAAAAGCAGAAATACTATATTAAGCAACATAAATATCCTATAAAAATCCTATAAAAAGCAAAAATACTGTACTATAATTTGGTAGAAAAACTATAATTAATCAGAAATACTATATTTGGCAGAAATACTATATTTAGCACAAATCTTATACAATAGCAGAAATAGTATGATTTAGCACAATAGTAATAACTTAAACAGAAAAATTGGAAAAGCAAAATGGACAGCTGAAAAAATGCTGAACATGCTAAGGGTCCCTCAAATATACTTTTTAAATGAAAAAAATCGGCAAATAAAAAAAATATAACAGCCACACAATCACAAATATGGACACATATGGAAACACACATGCACAAAGAGACACACACACAAGATCCAATTCAGTCAACCAGTCTAAATATATTGAATTTAAATCATACAATAAGATGCTCCCATAAAAAGGCGCCTCTCTCTCTCTCTCTCTCTCTCTCTCTCTCTCTGTCACACACACACACACACACACACACACACACACACACACACACACACATACACACAGGGAGAGAGAAGTAAGTTTGAGCTGCTGAATTTGAATCCACCAATCAGAGAGGCTGTGTACTTTTTCCCGCCAAAACAGGTGCACGCAGCACAGAGAGACACAGGATTTTTGCAGTCTATTTCTCATAGTGACGACTCCCCTCAAACAAATGACCATAATTTCCTAACCGTAGGGGCTCATTCTTACACTGTTTTGTTCAGAAGAGATGGGGGAATCTTCAAGTGTTGACAATTTATCATTAAAATATGAATTATTAAAGATATTTGACTTCTAATGCACCATAACTGAGTAGAGGCGAAGCGAAAACTGCCTTGACTTCCCCTCAAACAACGCTTTGTAACTCTAAATCTATTTGGAGTATCGATATCATTCTTTCACCGTAAGAGACAGCAGGCTTTGGTGAACAGTCATGGAAATTTTCAGGTCTCTGTGGAAATCCAAAAAAAAGATATGACGAGAGAAAAAATTGCCTCATTTCCAGAGTTTGAAATCTGAAGAAATCTGAGCGAAGGACGAATTTCCTACCCTCAAACAAGTCTAACTCATCTCAGAACGGTAATAGGTGAGAAAAAAATTCTTGAATTGTGAGCGTCAGGAGTGTCTGAAGATATACTGGGACAAGCCTCATGTTTTAACTTCGCTTCATTGAGGAGATATGACGATTCGAATATGCCTCTCATTACAGAAATCAAGCGGTGATTTTGAACAAACTCTCCATTGACTTTCTATGGAGAGTTTTCCGACTTTGTGTTGGTCTGAGGAGATTTGCCAAAATTCTATAAATCTCACAACATTTTCTGAAAGCCAGCAAAAATACCTACGTTTTGATGTATAAATTGTGGAAGTTGAGTGAAAATTGAGCAAGTAGCAAGAAGTTGTTCGGACATGAAGAGAAGACTGCGAAACCTACAGTGGCATACTGGAAGCCAAGTGCATAGCAACCATAACAAAGCATTGAATTTTGTGAAAAATCACAATTTTGCAACTCAAAACTTTAAGAGGGATAAAAGTAAAACGGTAAAAGATTTGAAAAAGCTGATTTATACCTGAATAGCCCAATAATTTGTGAACATTTTAAAGTTTGAATGGTTGTTCTACGTGAAAATATGAGGAAGTAGTTAAGTTTCAAAAACAAGCAAGTTTTAGCAGAATTGCGGAAGTTTCCCATTCATTTCAATGGGACAAATTAAAGGAAAAAAGTGTAATATTTTAAAAAGTATAATAGTGAAAAATACCAAAAGATGTAGCGTACATTAGCAGAAATAGCAGAATAGTTTAAAATTTGAACGGTGAAAATCGGCTGAAAATTGTGGAAGTAGTTAAGTGCCAAAAAGTGTACGGAGCAACTAGAATAAAGTAGAGATAAAGAATAAAGAGAAACAGGAAAACAATAGTGTGGATGCTTAAAGCATCCACACAATAATATTTTCCTATTTAGTTTCATGCTGTAGTTCAGCTATTTAGGGTTGATTTTATTTGTGAAGAACAGCTAACGAGAACAGTAGGCAAACACAATATGTGAGCTAGCTTAATGTTGAACAGCTAGCTTAATGGGATGAAAAGCAGTCCAAGTCAGGTGGTGTTGTTCATGATCCCTTACCGTACATTAAAGGTGCACAGGGATATATACCAAATGGTATATTTTTATTTTTTCTTCCAGCATAACAGCATCAGCACCAATGGTAGGGGAATGGGATAGAAAATTTCAGAATCCTCTTGATTAATACCATCACTTGTGGTAATCTCCAAATGCGTACTGTGTCAGTAATCAAATTCTATAAACAAACAGAAGGAGCTGTGGTAGGGAAACATCCATTGTGTCCTGTAACAAGCAGAATGTTCCCATTTACTGCTGCGGGTGTTTTCACTTTGAACATTGATGTGAATGAATGCATTGACATGAGTGACGCAAGTGAGTTATGAGGAGCGCCTAGAAAACATGCTCTAATGTTTATGGATGAGGTTCTTGGAATGAACACAAAGAAGCAAAGGAGTGGTATGGGAAAGGGCAACAGAGTGCTGAAAGAATGGAAAGCTTTATCCTTTTTAGCACTAGTCGTAGAAAGAGTTAGGCTTCCTTTGACTGTTTAATTGCAAGTAGTCTGTGGTAAGTTCCTTCAAATATTCATACAAGTAATTTCCAATGACCAAAACATACATGTGTGGTTCGTTTATATCCACCCATTCCTACCACATTGGTATCACTCTGACCCCCTGCTTTTGGTTCACAGAAAGATATAAATCTATGCTCATGGTTGACAAACATTCAAATGCGTCATCAGCTAAATTTTCCCCTCAGTGCATCACTTCAAATCCACCAGCCCTGTTAGCTCTGCACACACACATGTTCTGCTGTGGAGAACACCATTAAACACACATTTCTGCAAGCAGATCCACACTTAGCCTGCTCTGTCTTCATCTTTGTCTGTGTTTGTCTCTGTCTCCCACTGTGTGTCAGCACTTTTGCTAATCCTCCTCCTCCCTGGCTTTTTTTTATTTCTGTTGTGACACAATAGCAGCTAATCCTTCATAAAGTCACTTAGTTGTCTTCTCCAGACTGCACTGGTACACATACTTTGGGCTGCTCTCGTCTGATAGTTGCCCCAGCATCAGACCACATGATAGTTATTTTTTAAGCCATACTCACTGTGTGAACTTCACTGCTCACTGTGTGAGAATAAAGTTGACACAATCAAAGTTTTTGCCATGTTGGACTTCGAGTGAACTGCTTTAGCTAGATGCAATATGAATCGAAACAACTTTCAGTTTGGATGTCTACCTCCAGTATCAGAGTGTATGGGATATTTGGCATGCCCAGTTATCTGTCCATGATGATGGCTGATTTTATAGTATAATTATAGTATCTTTCAGATTCTGAAAGTGTGCATGTTTATCATGTGGCTAAATAGCAACCGGTCCCTGAAGTTTATGATCACTGCATCAGTGGTGTCATGTGCCAACTGTGACATCAACACAGTCTCGTCAGTGTTTATACTGGTGCTTAAGGGCTCACTGGATCTATGTAGTCTTCTCCAGCACAATAGGTGTCACCACTCGGCTAAAACCTTCCTGGTACAAGAGTAGATGTATTCTAAACAGCAAGCTGGCAACCTGGTGGCTGTTAACCCCCTGAGGTCTATTTCATCATCAGTGGTGACTCCAACAAACGCTGACTGTAATTCTTTGCTTTGGAAGAAACCAAAGAAGGCGTGTCTGTTAGAATGATTACTTTTTCCTTCTTTTGATTGTCAAGACTTTGGATAACAGTCCAGTCATCACAGCTGATCATGTAATAATAATAATGGTAATAATGATAATAATAATAATAATAATAATAATAATAATAATAATAATGATACATTTTATTTGAGGGCGCCTTTCTAAAACCCAAGGTCACCTTACAAAGAGAAAAAGACATCAATAAAACAGTCGATTAAAATAGATTCTAATAAATTAAAATACAAAAAACAACAAATAAAAACAAAACAAAAAAAACAAATAAACAAGATTTGACAGCAAGTAAAATCTGTATTAAAGCGAGTAAGCCGGTTTAAACAAGTCGGTTTTGAGCTGTGACTTAAATAAGGGAAGGGAATCTATACTTCTTAAGACTGAAGGAAGTGAGTTCCAGAGCCGAGGAGCAGCGCAACTGAAAGCTCTGTTCCACATAGTGATTAGGCGAGCAGAAGGAACAACAAGATGAATGGCAGATGAAGATCTGAGAGAGCGGGAAACAGTGGTGATATGAAGCAGACCATAGAGATAAGGGGCAAGGTTATGAATGGACTTCTATGGGCACCCAGTGAAGCTGTTGAAGAATTGGGGTAATATAGTCTGTTAAGGAAGTACGAGTTATGACCTGAGCTGCAGAATTCTGAAGAAGTTGAAGTTTATGGAGGGACTTATTGGGGAGACCAAATAAGAGGGAGTTACAATAATCGATCTGGGAAATAATAAGACTATGGACAAGGATGGCAGCAGCATGGGGAGTAAGCAAGGGACGAAGTCGGTTAATGTTACGTAAGTTAAAGTATGCAGACCAGGTTATGTAATTAATGTGAGACTGAAATGAGAGAGTATGACGCCCAAACTCTTTATCTGCGGGGAAGGAAAGATGGGGGAATCTTCAATATTAATGGAGAAACTGTGAGATTTGGTTAAAATAGAGGCTGTACCAATGAGTAAAACTTCTGTTTCATTACTGTTAAGTTTGAAAAAATTAGAAGAGAACCATAATCTAATCTCCATAAAACAGTTTGAGAGGGAGGTAGGTGGAAGGGATGAATTAGATTTGGAGGAAATGTAGAGCTGGGTGTCATCAGCATAACAATGAAAATTTATATTATATTTTCGGAATACATGGCCAAGAAGGAGCATGTAGATAATGAATAAAAGAGGCCCTACCCCTAAGAAACTTGAGGAGTGTGATTTAAATGGGATAAACTGAGTAGGTCTGAGAGATATGAGGTGAACCAGGCAAGGGGGGTATGACTAATGCCAATGGACGCTAATCTGCTCAGGAGGATATTATGAGAAATGGTGTCAAATGCCGCACTAAGATCGAGAAGGATGAGGATGGTTAAAAGACCAGAATCAGCGGCCATCACAAGGCCATTAGTAATCCTTAACAAAGCAGTTTCTGTACTATGATTGGGGCAGAAACCAGGCTGAAATTGTTTGTAGAGAATATGGTCATTGAGGTATGAGTGAAGCTGGGAGGCAACTTCATCAAGGATTTTTGAAATAAAGGGGAGGTTTGATATAGGGCAAAGATTATCAAAATGATTGGGATCTGCACCAGGCTTTTTGAGAATTGGAATGACAGAAGCAGTTTTCAAGGACGAAGGAACAATTCCAGTGTTAAGGGAAGAGTGGATAATACGAGTTATGAGAGGAGCCAATGAGGGAAGACAAGCTTTAACTAACACAGTGGGAAGAGGGTCAGGCTGACGGGTGGATGATTTAGATTTTTGAATAAGATTTGATACATCAGCTATGGAGGGAAGAGTAAAACTTGAAGACTGACTGTTAATACTACTAATTTTTCTAAATGTGATGTCATGGAGAGTATAGGTTTTGGAGGCTGTTGTATTTACAGTAAAAGAAATAAACATATGATCAGATTGGGGAAACAATTTTGCTTTACAGTTAGTTTACTTAGACTTCACACGAGTAAGAGGTTAATGTTATAGCTACCCTAAAAATCTTATGATTGGTTGTTTTGAAGTAAATAAGTGTAAAGACTGCAACTGGTTGTTTAAAAGTATCAAATGGTAAAGCCATGTGTTGTCATGGTTGGCTGTGTGGCAGGCAGGCAAGCAGGAGTGGTGGATCCAAAATGCAGGACTCAGACACGGAAGTACAACTTAAAGCGCAGCTTCATTGCTGGGAAAAACCTCTTACTTAACTAAACTCACCAAAAGACAAACAAAAACCCTGGAGGACTAAAACACTGGAACTGAAATACTAAACAGGAGCTGGAGACTAAACACTGGACACACAGAGGCAAAACACACAGCTAGTGGAGGGTACAACACGACAGAGAGCACAGGAAAACACAGGGCTATATACACAGGGAAGTAATCAGGGAATGAGAAACAGGAGGGAGACACAGCTGGGAGAAATTGGACTAACGAGACAGGGGAGCAGTAAAACTGAACACACTGACATCACACAAGACCATGATCCTTCAAAGTAAAACAGGAAACAAAACATACTTTACTAAGACATGGACTAGACAGAGAGAGACAGACTAGACACTGACCAAAACCTACTAAATAATAATCAGAATCAAAACAGTATCACTGATTAATCAGAACATAATCATAATCTAGAAAAACACCAAAACATGAGAAACAGAAAGCTGGTGTCAAAATGACCCAGAACCGTGACATGTGTAGTCTCTAGCATTGCCTGATAACATCACTCTGGCATGACTCAGCTTGGGCCTGTGTAAATGTGTAATCCTAGACATGTGTGGGTTGTTCCCCTAAACCCGCTGAGCTGAGGTTCCCAGCAGCAGTGAGAGGGAAGCCTTGGGGAAGAAAAAAGAACAAAGTTCCCCATGATACATCAGTAAAATTCGTAATTGTGGAAATGAATGCACACCATTTGACACTAAAGTTGTGAGGGCCAGGATGAGTCAGTGTAGTGACTAAGTGATATTAGCGATACCAGATGGAGGTATGAGTGTATCCATGTAAGCTGACTCATATTAAGGTCATGTCTTTTCTGTCTGGTGAGGGATGTTGAGTACCAAAAAAAGGCAATGATAAACCAGAGAATGGTCACAGACTTACCAAAATGTATTTATAAATGAATGAATGAGTATAATGTATGCTGGAATTACATTTTAAATTAGATGATTTCACTATTTATTTCTAATTTGTGACTCTGTAAAAACCTAATATTAAATAAAATACATGTAGGATTTTAGGCACCTTCTGTGCTTCTCCCAGGTGTTGTTATCATGGGACAAGTAACCATTTTAACTGACACACATAAAAATGTACTTTTTTTTTCTTCTAAAAAACATAAATTTTGCTTAATTCCAAAGCAGGTTTAAGTTTAGGTTTTAGGGCCAGGGTTGGGACCATCACTGATGACAGTTTAGACCTCAGATGGTTAACCTCTTAACATCCACAACGTCGCTGGCAACCTGTTGGTTTTGGTTTTGTTAGAGCAACATGCTCAAGAGGGAAATTTTCATAAACTACATGATACATTTCCTACATGTCATAAATTTTTGCATTGAAGTTTTCATATTAAATTGGAATGTAATAATAATAATTCAGTCAGGGCAAAATTTTATAACAAAGCCATGGACAGCATAAAAAATGGTAGCTGGTAAAGGAAATAAGTACTAGAGCAGGGCGATATGACCAAAAATATTCATCATGATATAAATTTGAAAATTTGCGATAACGACATAACTGACGATATAATTGACACTAGACAAAATACTTTACAACTCCACAACTTTATTAGTGCAAAAAAAAAAAAAAAAATCAATGTATTTTCACTTAAACAAGCAGCTGTTTTTTATGTGCATTAAAGTTATATAAAAATTTAACAGTGCAAATGCAAATTCCTTGCTGACAGTTTAACCAAAAGGCATTTCCAGTGGAAATTGGCTGACATATCCTCAGCATAGCCATGTATAATATTCACAAAAGTTAAAAAGAGGTTATACACACACACAATAGGGTAATATTATGTTGAAACACAGTACGTATCACTCCGCGAGGCTCCTGACTACGATAGCGGTAATGCTCCGACAATCCATCAAGTGGTGCGGGTTCGTAGCTTAGCAAAGTCGTACTAAAACATTTGACAGATTTTCGAGCGCCATGTACCACATAAAATCATTTCGAGGTCAGTAAACACAACCAGAATTCATACATAAGGCACACGGGATTATAAGGGGCACTGTTGATTTTCAGAAAAATCAAAGGATTGATTTTAAGTGTGCCGTATTTTCCAAAAAACACGGTAATAACGACGGCCCGCTAGCATGCTCTACCAAAAATAGTGCTTTGTTGTGTATCTAACGGATGAAAGCTAAACCAGTTCCACACCACTGAAGTTGCAGCATTTTTACAAACCAATTCTGGTTCATCCGTTTCATTCAATGATCCGCTCTCGCCCTTCTCATTCTCCGTCGCTGCCATGCTTTTTCTGCCATGTGCGTATGAAAAAAAAGGCACTGTGCATGCGCGTTTTACCCATATTCTATCGCGATATTTCATTTTCTTATCGTTGCCCAACATTATACCTGTATTGCCATGAACGGTATGATATGGCCCAGCCCTAATAAGTTCCATAACAGGATATTAGTTAAGCCTTAATCTATTTGGTTCTTGTAAAATTAAGTTACTTCATACTCCATCTTTCAGTGGACAGTACTGACAAAACCACCTAATATGTGAACCTGACATTGTGGATCCCAGTCCTAAGAATTCAGATAGTGTGTGGTTTTTGCTTTAAACACTTTACTGCAGTATAATGAATGCAGCATTCTTCAGGGGTCGACAATCTGTCCTGGTGCATAAAATTCTACACCAGAACATTTTTAAAAACATTTTTTGTCTTTCGCCTAATAGCTGCCTTCTCTTTTCCTCTCAGCTCTTATGTACAGTTGTGGTCGATATCTCAGCTCGGGTTTTGACCACATCCAACACAGATGACCCGCCCATTCTTTCTCAACGGCACTATCAGCACACCGACCAAGACACGGGCACCCAGCTGGTCTGTGATAAGTGCCCGGCTGGCACCTATGTCTCTATCCACTGCTCTCCAACATCTGTGAGGGAATGCAGCCCCTGTCCCAAAGGCACCTTCACACGGGGAGAGAATGGAGTTCAGCAATGCCATCGTTGCAGGAGTCCTTGCCCAGCCGGCTTTATCGAGAAAACGCCTTGCACAGCCACCCAGGATCGAATCTGCACATGCCCACCCAATACATTCTTGTCAGGCAATAGTGGTGCTGTGTGTAAGCCCCACTCCTTGTGCCCCCCAGGCAAGAGGGTGAAAAAGCAGGGCAGTGAGAAAAAGGACGTGGTCTGTAAGCTGTGCTCTGAGGGGACTTTTTCAGATGTGGAATCAAGTGCAACGCAGTGTAGAAATCACACAGACTGCCAGGTTCAGGGGCTGGTGCTGGTCTTAGCGGGGACTAGAGAGAAAGATAATATCTGTGGACCTCTTTCTACAGCTCCGTCCTCTGCCTCCACCACTGCTTCAGGTGGCTCAGGACAGGCTGTGCTTGTACAGGAACCCATTATTTCTTCAATCTTTCCAGCACCCCTGGCTGGACCTGCACATAAAGGTGAGGGATGGGAATTCTGTTCAATAATGTTTTATTTGAATTTATATAGTGTTCCGCTTTAACTGTTTTTTTTATGTTTCTTTACATTTATAAAAGTTGACTGAATAAAAGTAGCATTTTTCAAACACTTTCCATGTGAAAGATATGTTATGGGTTTCCTGTAAAATCAAAGGTGGCATTTATTGTCTCCTCCCTTATTGCCTTGCCCAAAGGCCTCTTTTAACCCCCCCCCCATACATTATCAACAGCAAACAACATTAGCTACCATTAGCCAAAAAAGTGCTAATCATAATAATAATCCTGTTAAAAATACAATAACAATAAACAACTGGCTTGCAAGGAAGGTTCCACACACTAAATGTGACACAGAAAGCAAGGCAGAATTAGGCAGCAAGCAGATACATTGAAAGGCTAGCAAGTTATTTGAGTTAGAAGGTAAGCTAACATTAACCGTCAGTCAGAATAAAAAGTCTCATTTTTGGGGGGAAATTATTATAATAATAAAATAATAATAATTATTACTATTATAGTTATAATATGAAAAGCAATAACTTTATTTCAACAGTACCTTAAAAACCACACAAAGTGGTTTACAGGAGTTTCAATTCATTGAGGTACCTTCATTTGGCTTTCTTCTGGCTTAGGTTAGGTATTGGTAGTTTGCTTACTAATGAAATGTGAGCATGTCGGGTGCACATATAAATTAAAGCATAAATTAAAAGTGCTTATTCTTCTTTATGAATTATTATTATTATTATTGTTATTTATGATTTTTGATCGTATCCGATTTTTTTGTCTGGTTGTTCACACTACAAATAAAATGTGACAGCAAACGTGCTCTAGTGTGAATGGTTCACGGCCCTCAAAGTGGCCCGCACGCGCAAAAGAAAATGTCACACACAACGCGCTCTATTTACGGAAGTAAAAATGGTGGCTACAGAGCTAGGTGTTGTCGCAACAGTCTATCAATTTCTGCACAGTCATAACCGACAGAATTTTGACAAATTAATTAGAGAAAGAAGGACACTGAGAAAAAAGAGAGCCTGTGCTTTAACCTAGGCCTTGTTTGGAGCAGTGGCTGCTACCTCCGTGCAGAGGTCTATATGGACACGGAGTCGTTTAGCTTGAATAGAATTGTCTCCCCATATGCTAATCAAGTCCAAAACCTCAGTTTCTGTCCATTGACTCACTCCGTCTCCAGTTTCCTACTCCGGCGCTGATAATTGGCTTCTGTCTCGTGTCAGTGACGTAAAAGACGGATTTAATGCGACATGACCATTCAAACAGCAGTCGCTTTCTAAAACATCAGATATGTATCGGATACCACATACGAAAGTGACCTAGGTCGGATCTGAAAATATCGGATTTGTGTTGTTCCCACTGTCATACCATGATCGGATATGGGTCGCATAGGGTCAAAAAAGTCGGATTTGATGTGCTTTCGCGTGCAGTGTGAATGTAGCCTTATTGTCAGTAGAAGTAAAAGGCAAGAGGACCACCTCATTCTGGGAAGAAAAGGAGTGGTGACTGAGTTGTAGTGGGTGTGTGTACTAAAACGTCATAGCATAGTGCTAACAGAAGTGATAAAAGCCTACATCAATTAGCTATATGAGGTGTATAACAAGTTAGTGTAGAGGTTTTTTTTTTTTTTTTTTTTTACATGACTAATCTCCTAGCAACCAAATATATTCAAGCAACTCTTAAATCCATATATGGAGACATGACAAGGTTATAGAGGTCTTGGAAAACGATCTAATACTTACGGAGGCAGAAAGTGATTTGAAGTGAAGTGATGAAGGAAGTCAACAAAGCGTGTTTGTGCCAACTCATAGACATTCTGTTGTTATGAAAGTTAAAAGTCACCACCTAGTTTTTTTCACCAACACTTTACCATTACGTAGCTTTAGTTAGTGTACGACGGTCACGCCATGTTATAATGGTGCAGTGTGTTAGTGCCAGACAAAATATCACACTGATTTTGAGGATTTGTCTTGCATAAACAGAAGCCAATTGCTTCTGTGAGCAGCAGGGTGGTACTGGCTGACACACTGATAATCAATAGTGGTAAATAATGCACTGATATTGATTGATCATTGGTTTGTTCCAGTGCCCACAAAGCACTGCTCCACTTTTATGTCAAACACATTGCTAATTGTTCTTCTACCATTTCAACTGATTGGAAGCAGTTTTTAAGTTGTTCTGTCTGACTAGTCCCCTCTCTTTTTTTGGTTTAACGCTGTTCCTCCACCCAGGCTGATTACATTGTCCCTCACTCCTTAATTAATGAACAGACTATGAATGAGCAATTTAGAGCTCATCTGCTCTGAGATAACAAGACGGAGCACAGCTTTTTTGCAAAGCAGAAGGAGGAGAAGGAGATTAGAAAAAATTTGCAGTTACTTTTTTACGGATGATTTACCTGTTGAGGGATGCAAACATACTGTAGTCACCCAAGTCAGTTGTGTTCACACTAAGTACGACTGAAACAAAATTCAGCACCTCATCATCACTTCTGTGCAGACCCTTTGGAAAGCTGTGCCTTTTCAGGCTCCTATCTTGGATATTATTATTTCATTTTCTTCACTTGAAACCCACTCCTGCACCTAATGTAAGAACAAAATTAAAAAATTTCTGTTTGTGCACCAAGCTATGCTAATTGGAGATGCTCAGATTAAGCTCTCTGGTCATTTTGGTGTGTTGTGTACAGCTTCTCCTTGTTCTCCCCAAATGTGGGCATATGTATATAGATTTTAACATCTGTTAGTCATTTGCACTGGTTTGCAATTTCTGCACAGTATTAGTATTAGTATGCTCAACAATGACTATAATGGCCACTGCCTGGAAAAAAAAAGGAGATTTTGACCCCTGTGAACATCTGCAGACCCAGCAGTTAACAACTTATTGCAACTCATTTTTAGAACAGGGTAGTCAGAAGAACCTTTTTACAGTATGTTAAACTTTTCTTTGACAGCTACCTAACATCATCTAAATGCTCTTTTCGTTTTCATGAATACTCAGATTGTAATAACAATTTTAAAAAGGTGTACACGGTCCACTCAGTGATGAAGGAACTCAACAAAGCGTGTTTGTGCCAGATTGCTTGGATGGATTAAGGTGTTAGGATCCCCCTCCCGTGACACCTTCTGTTTTTGTTGTCTCAGTCAGACAAAACTCCCAAGTGACTGAGTTTAATTCCCTCTTTCTCCGTGTCACTGTTGTCTGTCATCTGCTACTCCTATACTATCTTCTATCTTTGCTTTCCTTGTTCTTTCTTATCTCTCTTCTTGCTTGTTCTGTGTCTCCATCAACCTCTCAACACAGGTACCCACAGCCAGTCAGCAGCCATTCAGCTGAAGGAACCCCAGGGTGGAAAAAGCCAGCGAGCAGAAGAGCACCTCCTAAGCCATCCTGGCACTCTCACCCCACCAAATTGGACTCCAGTTCTCGCAGTTCATGAGGAACCAATGGACCATGAGTTGCAGAGGGGGCAACTGAATTCTGAACCAAACCCAGGGCCTAACAAGAGGGCAATGGAAGGTCTGGGGACTGAAGAAATAGTCAAGGTTGAAACAAGCATAAGCAAGATTAATGGACAAGGTAGCGGAGGTGGGGCCTCCAGCTACTACAGGCCAACTCGCAGGGGATTCCCAAGGCCAAGCACCCATAATCACTTTGACATAAATGAACACTTGCCCTGGATGATTGTACTGCTGCTGTTGCTGGTGCTGGTGGTGATCGTAGTGTGTAGCGTGAAGCAGAGCTCTCAGGTGTTGAAGAAGGGGCCAATGCAGGACCCAAGCAGCATCATGGAGAAGGCAATTCAAAAGAAACCACCTGCACCACTAACTCAAGCCCGAGAGAAGTGGATCTACTATTCCAATGGACAAGGTAAACCTCCTGCATCTTTTGATGTTGGAAACTGCTTTTCAACTGAGGTACACACAGTTAGATCTTCAGAAGAGTCTGTAAGACTTTGAAAATGCACACATTCAATTATTTTGATAACCTGAGGTTTGAAGCTGAAGTTGTGGAGCATAAAAATCTATCTATATCATGTCTCTTAGTTTGAGGGGTTAGGGTTAGGAGTTAGGGTCATTCAGTTAAAATTCAGCAACATGGATGAATAAATGGAGAATTAACCATTTGATGTGAATTTGGGGGCTTCAAAGTTAATCTACTCCTAACCTTTAATCAAGTGACTGAAGAAACTACTAACATGACAAAGGGTGTTACCACGGCCATTGTGTTTTTGTAAACTCAGCATTGTTTATACTAAATGCTCTACATCTGCAGCTCACAGGAGGCAGCAGGCTCTTAGTTACTCAGTGGATATCTCAGGCTAACGATACAGCGTCCGTTAGTTCTTCTTGTGAACTGCGTAGAACCGTCTGTTGATGTTATTGGACCTCTATTGGTATCTAGCCCAATCAGTTTTGCCCCACAGCACATTGTGTGCAGGGCAGTGGTTACACAAGCGAGGATATGACCCTGTTGTACAATCCTGCTGTCACAAACCACCCCAACAGGTGCTCAGGTCGCCTTGCTGCTCTTAGTTCTCCAATTTCATCTCATTGCATCTTTCTTCCCCTTTTCTCTGTTTTACTTTAATCTTCTTTATTGTATTTTTCTTTGTCTTTCTTTTCATTTCTGTTACAAATTTTCTGCTGTTTCTTTAATTTTCATTTTTATTTTTCCTCTCCCCCTCATCCACTGTGCCTTTATTAAGTCTTGTGTCCTATTATCCCTGTTGTAAACCAGGGCCCGTATCCCTAAAGATTCTGAGAATCCTCTCAGAGAGCTCCTAACTTAACCTAAAAATTCCTTGCCAGGAGTTTTAGCTTAGAAGTGATTCCAGAACATTTTCAGTGAACTCTGAGCAAGGAATGGATGGAAAATCCTATCTTAGTGAGGAGGTGTAGTTGACCCCGTTGCTAGGTATGAGTCATCATTTCAAAAGCCGTGATTGGTTGATCCTACAAGTTTGATGGAAATGAGCTTTTGGTGAGAATGAGCAAAGGATGTACCCTCAAATCAATAAACATAATTATACACTCTAATCTTATGCTGACTGTAATTGTAAATAATATTTCACATTCAAGAAAATATCTGGAAAATGAATAGTAAGCTGTAGGGGTTATAGCCTAACATTAGAATCTAAAATATGTGAAAACTTAAACTCATTACACCCTGTTCAAATAATGATTCGTGTCTTATTTGCTCATATCAATATCCTAGCTGGCATATTTTGTACTTTCACTCCCATATGGACCCCATTGAAAACAAGATGGCCTATCTCAAGGGGCTGTCCCTAATGAAGTAGAAATCACAACGTTACAAGTGCCAGTGTGGTCTTAACGAGGGTAACACGGCTCAGCTTTTATCAATGTCTGTGATTGCTGGCTGGTCTATTTGTAAAGGCTTGTTAACAAATATCCTACAAACACAGAAAATGGAGAAAAAAGGACTTGCAAGCCGAACTGGACTGAGGAGCAAGGTTTGTTGCTGGCCCAGTTGGTGAACGAACATAAAGGTATCTCTCCTGCCTCTTCTGTTGGCCATTTTTTGCAGCTGCTTAGGGGAACTCTTAAGCCACTAAAAGTTCTCTTCCCTGCTCTTAGCAGATCTCACCTTAGGAGCCCTTTTAAGCGCTAGGAATCTTGAGGAATAGCTTTTATATTAACTGGGATTGTCGTGTCACTTTTAGGGGAAATTCTAAGAAAACGTCACGACTCTGAGAATTTTCTTAGAATTTGGCCGCTAGGAGCCACTTTTTGCACAAAGATTCTTTAGGGATACGGGCCCTGGCTTTCTGTTTGCTTTTAATCATATCCCTACCTTCTAATTTCCTTTTTGTTCATTGTTTACTTGTTTTTTCTTTTTTCTTTCTGTTTCCTGTCAACTCTCAGCCTCGTACCCATTCCACCCTCCCCTCCACAGTTTCTCATTGCCACTCTCTGTAGCTACACATTGAGCTGTAGGGTTGAATGTTTTCTACAGGCGGAAAACATTCAACCCTACAGCACAGATCTTGATTTCAGATTTCTCCCAAATGTTGGAGAAAGATTTCTGACACAGAACAAGAGACCCAGACTCAGGGGACATGTCCTGACAGAGACACTCAAGTCTCAAGTAGAAATCTGTGTATGTGTGTATGTTACCGTGTGTGTGTGTGTGTGTGTGTGTGTGTGTGTGTGTGTGTGTGTGTGTGTGTGTGTTCTTTGATCAAGCTGAGCCATCCGCTACCCCCTCTCTGCTCCCTCATTGACTGACCACAGAGAACTGGAATAATCTGGTTTCAGCTGCATCAGAGTTGTTGTTTGGTTGGCAAGGAACATTAGTGGGTCAATCTGGTCTCTTACAGAGCGACAAAGAGATATATGGAGAGAAGGAAATGAAGAGGGAACGTGAGATAGTGCTGGAGGTGTGTGTGTGTGTTGTTTGGAGGGGTTGAGGTTTGACACAGGAAGTGTTATACTGTTGCTGGTTAACCACATTGGGCTTTCCCTGCTGTTACCTAGCAGCCCTGATACTTAAGATGCCTGTTATAGAAAGGAAAGGTAGGCAGTTAGAGAAACACAAGTAAATTTTATGAAGCTATCAATTATCATTCAACTTTACAACTCCCAGCTTTACCAACATGGTAAATGTGATGGTCTTGACTTGAGTCAAAGCTTCACATTTTTGACTTATTATCATAAATATAAGTAAAAAAAAAAATCAGCAGAGGTGGGCACTTGTGAACGCTTTAATTTGTTTGCTGTGATTCTGCCTTTTGTTAAACATGGTAGCTTCATAATGGGGGGGTTAATGTGAGACTGAGTTATCAGCTTAGTGTAATGCTAAGATTGAGGTACAGATGAAACTGTGCATACAAAGTGGGTGAGGAAATAGCAAAAAAGCCCAGAGGATGGCTATTGGCTATACAGGTTAAATACAGTTACTCCTTTTTAATCCTCTTGATTTTTTAAAATATAAAATAGGTCTTTCTTTTAGAAGTTCACATGTTGAACAAATGGCTAATAGCAACAGTAGGCTTATTAGATTCAATTCAATTCAATTTTATTTATATAGCGCCAAATCACAACAAAAGTCGCCTCAAGGCGCTTTATATTGTACAATAGATCGCACAATAATAAATACAGAGAAAACCCCAACAATCATATCATATGACCCCTATGAGCAAGCACTTTGGCGACAGTGGGAAGGAAAAACTCCCTTTAACAGGAAGAAACCTCCGGCAGAACCAGGCTCAGGAGGGCGGCCATCTGCTGCGACCGGTTGGGGTGAAGAAGGAAAACAGGATGAAAGACATGCTGTGGAAGAGAGACAGAAATTAAACAGATATGATTCGATGCAGAGAGGTCTATTAACACATAGTGAGTGGCTGGAAAGGAAAAACTCAATGCATCATGGGAATCCCGGCAGCCTCGTCTATTGCAGCATAACTAAGGGAGGATTCAGGGTCACCTGGTCCAGCCCCTAACTATATGCTTTAGCAAAAGGAAAGTTTTAAGCCTAATCTTGAAAGTAGAGATAGTGTCTGTCTCCCGAATCCAAACTGGAAGCTGGTTCCACAGAAGAGGGGCCTGAAAACTGAAGGCTCTCCCTCCCATTCTACTTTTAAATACTCTAGGAACAACAAGTAGGCCTGCAGAGCGAAAGCGAAGTGCTCTAATAGGGTGATATGGTACTACAAGGTCATTAAGATAAGATGGGGCCTGATTATTTAAGACCTTGTATGTGAGGAGCAGGATTTTGAATTCAATTCTGGATTTAACAGGAAGCCAATGAAGGAAGCCAAAACAGGAGAAATATGTTCTCTCTTCCTAGTCCCTGTCAGGACTCTTGCTGCAGCATTTTGGATTAGCTGAAGACTTTTCAGCGAGTTTTTAGGACATCCTGATAATAAAGAATTACAGTAGTCCAGCCTGGAAGTAATAAATGCATGAACTAGTTTTTCAGCATCACTCTGAGACAGGATATTTCTAATTTTAGAGATGTTATGCAAATGGAAGAAAGCAGTCTTACATATTTGTTTAATATGTGCATTAAAGGACATGTCCTGGTCAAAAATGACTCAAGGTTCCTCACAGTGTTACTGGAGGCCAAGGTAATGCCATCCAGAGTAAGAATCTGGTTAGATACCATATTTCTAAGATTTTCAGGGCCGAGTACAATAACCTCAGTTTTATCTGAATTAAGAAGCAGAAAGTTAGCGGCCATCCAGGTCTTTGTCTTTAAGACATTCCTGCAGTTTAACTAATTGGTGTGTGTTACCTGGCTTCATGGATAGATAGAGCTGCGTGTCATCTGCATAGCAGTGAAAATTTATGCTATGTCTTCTAATGATGCTGCCTAGGGGAAGCATGTATAATGTAAATAGAATTGGTCCTAGCACTGAACCCTGTGGAACACCATAATTGACCTTAGTGTGTGAAGAGGACTCTCCATTTACTTGAACAAATTGGAGTCTATTAGATAGATATGATACAAACCACTGCAGCACAGTACCTGTAATACCTACAGCATGTTCTAATCGCTCTAATAGGATATTATGATCAACAGTATCAAACGCAGCACTAAGGTCTAGCAGGACAAGCACAGAGATGAGTCCACTGTCAGAGGCCATAAGAAGATCATTTGTAACCTTCACTAAAGCTGTTTCTGTGCTGTGATGAGCTCTGAAACCTGACTGAAACTCTTCAAATAGGTCATATATCTAGGAATGGCTTAACTTTACAATTGTGTCATTTGAATGAAAAACTAAATCCCCTGTGCTTATTTATAGTGGGTGGACCTAAAATAACCATAACCGCAACCACCCGGCGAAGTTGGAAACAAAATATTTAAAAAAGGGCTTTTAAATAAGGGCTAAAGTTTCAAAGACTCATGTAATCCCACAGCAACTCAAGATTCAGTATGCTTCAAAAACTGTTTTCTCTAGTTCATTCTACCCTTAGATCTGCACAATGTCATGGTGAGCTTTGGTTGTGAGTGCAGGAAGCCCCACCCAGCTGCTAACCTTGTTTTTTGGGTTTAAGAGGTAGGAGCAAAAAGGGCACCTGAGTGGCTGGGAGTCCCAGTTTGATATAAATAAGGATTATTTTGAACTATGGATCATTCAGGTCTACTGTAGTGTAATCTAAGAAGTTAAATTATGGAGCTCCTGGTTTGGAGCTTGTTTTGTCTCTGGTGGATGTGCAAATAAGCAGTTAATTGCTGAAGTTTGTCATGTTAACTTTATATGGTAATAATAGTTTTGTGTTTACAGCTTGTCCTGATTCTGCCAAGTGACAAAAGTAAATGAAGAAACAAAAAAAACAAAACAGTTAGTTGTGCCTCATGTTTTTTTGTTTTATTTCAAATGGGTCTATAATCAGATTACGTTTCACAGGAAATGATCTGGACTGTGTTACCACAATGTTTCTCATTCCTGAATCTCGGAACCAAAAACCCTACTGGTGCTTAAACCGAACAAAAAAAACATTGCCTTGACATGGCATCATAGTACATGTTAGTCTTCTTAAAAGAATGCTGGCAGATAAACAGCACCTGCTAGGATAGATTGGTGTCAGAATCTACAACAACAGGTGTCCCCTAGGATACAGTTCCTCAATGTATGACTATGGGAAAATCATTTGGAAAAACTACTTGGTGAAACTCCTTAAACACATTAAAGTGAATGAAGACTGGCTTTCAAATGAACCTGTTTAAATGACGCTGTGTTTGTGCATTATGTGTGTGTTCTCCTGATTAGATGAGTAATCCACTGCCCATGTGTATGCATTTAGGTGGAGATATATGTATACACATGCAACCCCCAAATAGCCACTTTACACTGCTATTTACTCTCTGGAACATACAACAAAACAGCTTCTTAATACTTCCAAGGTGTGTGGCTGGCTTTGCTTCAAGGTTCTAACGCCCCTTTACTGGGGCCATTAAAGCATTTGTGCAATAAAGGGAAAAAGAAAGGGAAACGTCAAAGCACAGATCACACACATACAGTGTTTGGCATTTGGTCAGGGCTGGCCAGGAAGTAGTGAAATGTGCTACTTCTCCACAGCAGGGGTTGAATGGGGCTCTCCAGGGCTGCAGCCTAGATTTGTGTTATTGGGATCTGAGAAATATATTTGTTTTCTGAAACAAAGGTCAGCAATTAAAATGAAATGAAAGTCAGTGAATATGCTTTGTTATTCCAACATTTAAGACACCTAGCAGTGTCTGAAATGACCTTTCAGATTGTGGTTTGGGTTTACATAGTGATTGGCCAAGTGTGCAGAAGTCAAAAAGAAGGCTTATCGTCTAACTTCTAGTACACATTCTACGCGGCAGTGTTTGTGAACACCTAAGAATATGAATGCCTGTAAGGCATAGCCTAAAGATTGTACTAATCCCATTCATTCATTGTATTAATTATGCCTTAAGACACAAATGACAGACTGAGATCAAGGAACTAAAATCCAACCAAGAAGATAAATTTTGATTAACAGTTCCATGGATTTATGAAATTATCTTGAATTATTTCACAGGAATATACAATTCATAATGAAATATTATCTAGCAGAAATGTGTGTTTTTTATATACTTGATCGGATGATGAAGCCTGGCTCAATCTTTTGCCAGGGGCTTCAACATAAGGCACTTTCAAACCACAGGAACCTTCTCCTATGACTTCTTGAGTTAAAAGTTCACTGTCCTTCTATGTCTGTGCTACACGAACTAGCGACTATCAAAATTCTTAGGAACCCTTTTTTCCAGTATAGGTATCCTTGCACAGAAGCAATGTGCCAAAGAGGTACATAAAGACTTGGCATTTTGGCTCAGTCACAGAGTCCTAGAGAACAGTCAGTGACCCAATGGGAACCACTGATTACTAGGGGTGCAACAATACTCGTATCGATATTGAACCGTTCGATACACTGCTTTCGGTTCGGTACGCACATGTATCGAACAATACAAATTTTTTTTTTTTTTATTTTATCAACTTTTCTTCTGACGATGCTGTCTGTGTTGAGCGCTCAGTGGATCTGCGTTCGACTACTCCGCCTAGGCTGCACTGTCAAGTGCAGATCCACTGAGCACAGCGCAAGCTAGCAAGACAGAAGCTGTGTCCCAAAACGTCGGCTGCATCCTCCGGAGGCCGCATTTGAAGGCCGATTACGTCACAGCCCGGCGACGAAGGCTGTCCCAATTCGTCGACTCCTTCAAATGCAGCCGACAAATGCGTCCTTCATTTCCCCGAATTTGAAGGATGGGTTGTGTGTGTCCTTCGTGGCCCACCATATCCCAGAATTCATAGCGCGGTCCAGCCAAATTTCAGCTGCCAACAATGGCGGCCGCTGCTAAGTTTTAAAATTAGTCTTATTAATCTTTCTGGGTCACAAAATAAACTTTTAACATATTTTCAGGCGAGAAAGTGGCAGTGTAAATTTCAAATATCTGCTTGGTTTATCAAAACATCGCATATTTGCAAAAGTGCGCTGACGTTTTCGGAGACGTCTGTTACCCACCCGCTTGATAGCAAACCGGGGGATTCAATGGTCACTCAAGCCGGCGAGAGCAGCGGACTCCCGGCTTCATCGTTTTCAGACCCCCGCTCTTTCGCTACTCAGGTTAAACATGATATATAAGTCACTCGGAAAACTTAAAAATGTAATTGTTTGCCTTATTTCGGTGTTTTATTTGTTCGTGAGTAAATCGGGTTGGCTGAGATCAAAGTTATTAGATTAAATAAAACTTTATTAATCCATCGGGTGGGTTCCTCCGGGATTTTCACACAGCTGAATAAACGTCAAAAAGAAAACTGATTAAACAGAAGTGTGAGACGGTCGAGAATTTACGCCAGTGTCCTGTTATATTTTAGATAGCAAGGAGCAGACGGCCGAGTTTATTAAACTCCACCGACACAGTGGTGACGCAAATCTGAAGGCTAGACCGTCCCATTTCACAGCCTCGCACTTCCGGCCTTGGGCCGGGTCCTTCGAAGGATGCAGCCGACGTTTTGGGACACAGCTAGAAGCTAAGCTCGTTGCAACATGGCAACTGCCTCAACACTACCCGAAACTGAACCCCCCCCCCCACTCTCATTCAGATCTGGCCTTTGAAACTATCTTGGTTTTCATGTGAAGCATGACCCTGATGGTAAGCGCGTCATGGACAAAAGTAAAACAGTATGTCGGATGTGCCACGCAATGCTCAATTGGTGGGAACTAGTGCATTAGCGTAGTTAGCTTGTTAACGTGTTGACGCCGTCCAGCCCCACGCATGTATTCTGTAGAGAATGTCGAAAAAGCGTCCCAACTAAAAGGTGGAGCACTACTAGTATTTTCACCATTTACAACAGTGCCATAAAGTGCAAAATGAAGAGTGTGTGAAACTGTGTGCTGTATCCCAGACCTCGAAGTCTCAAAGCTTCCTGCCCCGAAACAAACCACCTTACAAAACTCCTATACCGTATTTTTCGGAATATAAGCTGACACTAAAATCCTTTCATTTTCTCAAAAATTGACAGTGAGCCTTATGTATGAATTCTGGTTGTGCTTACTGACCGCAAACTGATTTTATGTGGTACACGGCGCTCAGAAATCTGGCAAAAAATGTTTTAGTACGACTTGGCAAGCTACAAAGCCGCACCGCTTGATGGATTGTTGAAGCATTATGGCTACTGTAGTCAGGAGCCTCGTGGAGTAATACGTACTGTACTTCAATGTAATATTACGAGGATTATTATTGTGTGTATATAAGGACCACAAATGGCACCTTGTTAAGAAACATGGTTACGAAGCGCATTTCAAACTCAAGGCTGTCAGTCACGCAGTAGAACATAGGAACAGAGCAGCTGCGAAATCTGTCTTTGCTATTATGCTCAGCGTCTTTTTAGTTTACATTTTGACTGCACAATTGTAAGCTTTTTGTTATGCATAAAATAACATTGTTTTATTTTATTTATGGAGCATAATTATTTAATAAATGCTGATAAATTTTTTCGGAGTAATTTTTTTCATGTACATCTACGCTGTATGTTAATAAAAGTGCCTGTGTGAGATCTGGGACACAGCTTTGACTAAGAACTCTCGCTACTTTATGGCTAAAAAAAATATATCGAGATATATATCGTATATTGCCATCCACCTAAAGAATATCGAGATATGAATTTTGGGCCATATCGCCCAGCCCTACTCACTAACTAGTTAGAGGATAAACATTTTTTCTCTAGTTACCAGATGTTGCCAGGGGGTTGCCAATTGATCAGTTGCTGTGTGTCAGTGAGCCAAAGGCTACAATGTTGCTAGATATGTAAGCATGTGTTAGCTTTAAATAGAATGACTAATAGCCCTCCTGTTGTGTGCACTCCCACCCACCTTACTTTAGTAATCCGGTCACCATTGACCAGTCTGTTTTAACAGTTCTTAAATTAACATAAGAAACATTTTTCACCACCAAATTCAGTGGCTGGGTCAATGGGTCGTTGAGTGGGTTGTTCAGTGGTCATTCAGTGGGCCATTCAGTGGGTGGTTCAATAGGTCGTAAAGTGGGTCTTTCATTTTGTCATTCAGTGGGGCATTCAGGGGGTCAGAGGCCAAAGGGGGTGTGGGGTTGGGGGTTGGATTCCCATTCATTTTCTATGGCGGTCGCTTTTGACCGGGAACACCACAGATGTATGGGCTCAAAATGTGGTCATAAATATTTTGTACTTGTAAATCACACTCGTAAGAAATAAAATGTTGTATTTACTCCACCCAGTTATGTCAACTGGTTCCACACAACTGGGTTAGTGAAATGTAAAATGTATGATACATTTAATTTGAACAAGAAATTTTAAGTACATCTGATAAATCTACTCAACCAAAACATGCTCTACTGAAACTATAGGATTAAATCACTTTAACAGAATTGCAACTTACTCTATTTAAGTTTGTAAATTAAATAAATCGAACACAAGTTTGTTCAGTTAACCCAACTTTAATAACACTGTGTAAAACTTGTGTGTAAACACTTTGAGTAATTCAAATGCTTTTAGATCTTTTTTCATAAACAATCTTTACATATATTCAAGTGCATTATAAGTGCAGAAAGACAAGATACATAAATGATTAAAACTGGGAAGTGTTGTGATTCCAACATTTTTAACATTAACATGACTTATTTTAAACTTGACTGGGCTACAATGAAAATCCCACAATACAGCCCTGCAAACAGCAGGCAGAAATTACTTTAGTGTCATTTTTGTCCATATTTAGAAAAATAACCTTTGCTTCAAAACTTAAACTGAAGTCCAAAGTTAGGAGCAGTCTTTTTCAGTGTAGTTGGATGTTGGTAAAGGTTCAAGAACAAAGAACGCAGAAAAGTGAAAGGCTTGCAGAAGTTCTTGCAGCAATTCAAACTGAACAGTTTATGAAGTGCAAGGAGAAGGGTTCGAGAACCTTAAAGTTCAGTGTCCTCTATAGTTCAGTGCAGGCTGTTTCACTCAAGCAGTTTGTTTTTCAGAACCTGCACCTTCATGGATAGGTTGTTCCCATCCAACTCCATCAGCACCTTCTGAAGAAATTCAAATGTGTATTTCGGGTGCTTTGGGTAGCTCAGATTTAGACTGTAGATTAGTCCAAGCAGGAGGGCACACCCCTTTGCCACATCACTAAGAGCTTGCAGCACAGTGCATCCTTCTATGATGACACCAATGTCCTCAGGTGTATCTGCAGAGTCTGCTCCTTCATGTCTGACAACATAGACTCCCAAAGTCAGCTGCTCCGTTTCTCTGCTTGCACCAAGATCCACATCCTTTAAATAAAAAGAAAAGAAAAATATAAGTTAACTGCATACATATACATATGGACAAGTAAGTCCACCTTCCATTTCCTATCCCAAATTTAAAAAAAAAAAAGGAAAATAACTGATCGTTTTCCTTTTTTAACTTACCAAGAATTCCTTGAACAGGTCATCTGGCTTTTCATTTAAGTAGACACAGACAGCTTTCAGAATGCACTCCCGTCGAACATCAACACTGGGATTCTGGTGGAGATAAGAACTCAATATGAGGGAAGTTTCCTATTTTGGTTCCTTTCAACCTCTTTACAAAACAAAGTCAAAAATATTAACACATAATCCAGATAAGTGATTAAGCATTAAGCATTTTTGACATTACGTGAAAGCTTTCATTTTTGCTTTAATCAATTCTAGAATTTCTGATTAATGACAGACACAGAAGTTGAAGAAGCATTCAAATAATTTCAGAGCTCAATCAAGGTCAACTAAAACCTTGCACGATACATGCACGATCTGATATCGTCGTGTTGGTGTTGTTCCCAGATCATCATACTAAATGTTGTTCTATGTCCTTGCAACATTGGAATTTCATAAATGCAGGAATGGCTTGGTGCGCAAAAGAATAACGTCACAACAATGTGATTAGTCACTTGCAATGTTAAACCTGGAACAACATTTTCATGATGATCTTGGAACAACACCAACACGACGATATCAGATCATCCAAAATACATACCCCATCCATGGCTGCCATGATTAAGTTGATATTGCGTTTAGCTGTCCCCCCCTTCTTTTTGAACACTCTAAGAAGGTGGTCAGCATAGCGGTCCAGCTTGGCCATGAAAGTCGACAACAAAGGGACCATGGTGATGTGGGTGAACTCTGCAACAACCTGAAACATATTAAAAATTACAACTAGCGAGCATTCTCTATTAATTTTATTAGAGGCCACATGCAAGAATGTTACAACTTTCAGTCAAACATTTTGTATCTTTTAAAATTAACAATTTACAGTACTTTGTTCTTCTTCAAATACAAGTTCTTATGAAAATGACTTGCAATAACAAAGTTGGTAAGAATTACCTCAGTCTCTGAAAACAGGGCAGGCCATCTGTTTTTGACCTCTGCAATGAATGGCATGTCTTTGATGATTTCCTGTGTTCGGTAGGCAAAGGTTTTTTTCCATTTTTCTTTTTATTAGTTGATCATTATTCTTCTTTTTGACCTCTAGTAGAAGAGCTTTCCTTTCTTCCTCAAGGCTCTCTTTAGTTTCACCTGGTGGATAATCCGGACAGAAGTTGACTTCTGCCTTCCTTGGCTTCTTCACCTGGTTGGGACCTGGACCCATGACACTTCGCTTTTCTTTCACTGAATTAATGGTCAGCTCTTGGCAGCCGATGTTCCTTAGTCTGGTTCGATAGTTTGCCATTTTGTATTTCAGGCTGATTTTCCATCCATAATAGCCAGTGACTGAACCTTGCTCCTTTAAGCATGGATATTTTGTTATCAGGGCCTCCGCTACATTATCAAATTCTGCGCTGGAAGGATAGATTTTGTATTTGGCCATTTCTGATGCCAAACTTTGCAATATATCAGATTTGAGTTTGGTACTTGGATGCAGAAGAGTACCATTGTTAAGGAAGGCTTGGTTTCCTTGTTCTAACTGAAACTGCACCTCATAACTAAACTCAGGTATTTGGAATTTCAAGGGCCATGGTTGTGATCTCAGTGAAGAATCTGAGGAGGTAGATTCAGCAGAAGAAAGAATGTCTGTATCAGCTAGTGAACATGGGGTGGAACAGTCATCTCTTTCCCGGGGTGTGGCATTGAGAGAGACTTCATCCGACTCAACTGGCAAGTAAACAACTTTAACTGTGGACTTGTCTTTGATTTCTGAAGGCAGTGTCAAGTTCACAAACTCGTTGTCAAATTCAATGTCTCTGTACTGAAGCCTGAAGTTTCCAGTCAAACCAAACTGCCTTCTAATTTCTTCCTTGAGGTACTCTAGTGAACTGGGTATCCCATTGGGAAGAGATAATTTCGATGCGTTGTCCTCTCCAAGAATGATTCTTAAAGTTGCAGCCATCTTGTTTTCATTCTGGAAAACAAAACAAAAAAAACAACTTTTCTTTTCATTTTGGTGGAATTTTTTTGCAACTTTATTATATGTTAATGTTTCTTAATGAAAACCAATCTAAAATTTAATTTTTAAGCCTAGTTTATACTTCTTCGTCAGTGTGGGCAAGGAGATGTGCCGTGTCATTTTGCGCAAGGCAAGCACCCTGTAGCAGACTCGCAAGGACAGACAGAGACATGCCCAAGTTTTTAGATAAATGTCAAACGCCATGGACAGTGCAAGCCTGTGATTGGTCAGCAAACTACTTCAATTCAGGAAAGTCACTCTTCCGGTTTTCTCACAAAAACAGTGATTTAAGAGGTAAAGAGAGAGTAAATAGCAGAGTTCTACCATGGAGCACATTGAAGAACATCTAGCTGATGAAGTCTGATGATACAAGCTTTAAACAATTGGTCCCGGAAGGATTAAAAGATAGCGAGTCACATGAGTTGTGCCAGTCTCAAGAAGCAATGCACCACCTTGCTGTCCTGGCAAATTGCTTTGAAACAGTCACAAAGCAGCGGAGAAGTTTGAAAGGTTCAAAGCTCCATCAGTCTGCCTGAGTGTATGTATTGGTCTCCTGGTAGAGAAGTATAAACTAGGCCTTGTGTTACTCTAAATGTGTCAAAGATCTGAAGTCACTACTAAGAAAAAATTAAACTTACCAGCAACATGTACAAATCTTTTTAAGGTTACCATTCGTAGTGATCCAACTTTGTATTCAGCCAATGGATAGTGGTCAGCAAGTTCCTTCTGATCAACTGCTGCAAACTCTCTTGTTGGATGCAACTCAAAGGCTCGATAATGTTCTCTATAATAGGAGTTGAGTTTTTTAACAATAAAAGTCAACTCGTCTTTAATAATGCACAACTGCATTATTTCTGAAAATCCTGGAAGACCACCACAGGATCCATGTACAACTATCATGCCCTTTTTATATCTGATACCATTGACAGTGACACTTTGGGCCAGGTTTATTTCAGAGATTTCTGGGTGCTTCTGTACAAGCGAGTTCACAACATCATCATGAAGGATATCAATTGAGACTCTTGAGGTTTGCAAAACTTCCAATGAAGACTTCTCATTGTCAGGGCGAAGCAAATTATAAGCAACCATTAGCTGATGCTTGTTTGCCAGTGTAAATGTTACATTTCTGAAATTATGTATGTGCCTAACAACCTGCTTAAAAAAGCTATGTTTGGCCTCGAACCGCATAGTCCATAATGATACAAGAGAACTAAAACATTTAATCATTTCAGGATAGTGCTCCAGAAAATGATGTTTTGGCAACAACTTTTGATCAGGAAAGAGTGCTTGGTAGCATTTACGATGATCTGAGATTGTGCACTCCAGATATGCAATAGATTCTAAAGTATGAACATTTGCCACAACCAAATCTCCAATATCTTTCAAATACAATATCACCTGCCATGCAGGTTCATCAATAGGAACAAGTTTTCCAACAATTAGTGGAAGTAATCGAAGAAGGCACCAATTTTCATGTGCATTCCCACCAATTGTGTGCTTCTGCTGCAGGTTTTTGGGTAACACATGAGGACGGTTAGTTTTATCCCCACATTTGTAGGGAAAAGACAGTATGAGATTATTCAGATGTTGAAGAGTAAATAACTTTTTAGATATTAGCACTGCAATGCACTTTGCCAGTTCAACAGGAACTATGCCTTCGAATAGATCGTGGACAATGTCAGGTGGGTATCCACTTATCACATTAAAGTGAGATAAGCTCTTAGTTAAAACACATCCTGTCCTTACACCAAAGCAGCTTACCCCTTTTTCCTCACAGGTTTTAATGTGCAACTGATGAACCTCCTTGGTCCCGCGGTCAAAGACTCCTGATTTCACTTCGAGCTTCTGGATGTCTGAAAGCTGAGCTGTACAAAAGCGGCAAAAGTATTTTCCTGAGAAACTCTCAATAAATCCAGCTAGGCCATGAGCCCCAAGATTATCAGCTATAACGCACTGAACTGTCCCTTTAATGAATGACCCAAGCTGTGGAATAAAAACACCTTCCTGCTCTAAAGTTACTAGATCATGCAACAGTGGCTCAAAAAGTTTTTGATAGCCGTATTCTTTGACAAAATCCACTTTGCACAGCAGTGCTAAATAGATTGATGAAAGGGCTGAGCTGCTACCAGGGGGCAAGTTACCAAAAGTCCAGCATACAGCACAAAGCTTGTGTTTCTTGCGTGATGTTCCCAATGGATTGCAAACTTCAAAATCATCTACATATAAACACAGAGAGATCTGCAAAACTTCACTAGAAAAAAAAGGATTTATTTTGTAATATTCACCATCTTGAAAACAAGTGTATTGGTTATTACTTTCAAGGCAGGTTGTGTAGTTGTCAACAAGCTTATCAATTATATCTTTACGGCAAAGTAACTGATGTAAAGACTTCAGCAGGGGAACATACTGAAAAGTCTTATTGGAATATGCTTCAAGTTTATACTCAACAGGTTCCACAACTTCAAAATATTCTTTATAATATTGTTTACGTTTAAATGAGGTGGAAAGCGGACCACCCTTCGCTATAGCTTTCACCACAGGATTATTTGCATTAATGGCAAGGTTAACTTCATTAATTATTTGAAAGTCAGCCTGAACTTCGTGCCTCCTGAATACCTCAACAGCGGTTGTGTTTGAAATGGGCACTACAGCGGAAGTAAAAATGAAGTGTAATTCTTCCAACAATTCATCAATGGCAGAGCTGGGTACATGTGAAAAAATCTCTGATTTGAGCAAGACAGCAGCAAATTTCCTAATTATGGTTTCCTGCAAGTTCTCATTTTCAGCTTCAACAAAACTAGGACCACTGGAGTTAGAGTGATTTTCTCTATCATCTGTTAAGTGTTCCTCAGATAGCTGATCTTCATTTACAAACCCTTTCAAAACTTCAGGTTTAAAGTCTTTTTCTGTGCAATTTCCATGTTTTCTATTCTTATGCGATTTGAAAGTACCATATATATTATTTTGAAATGAACAGTTTTGAAAGATACAAGTGACTGTCTCAAAACACTTAAGATGGTTGTTTATATGGGAGAAATACTCTTTAACTGATATCAGTTTGCTTCCAGGACACAAGGAGCATGTAAAGATAACTGTTTCTCCTGATCTACTTGAAGAATCAATATGACATCGACTCAAATGTGTTTTGAGAGCATTCCATGTTTTAAATGAACAAGGGCATTCATAGTATGTGCATGGATATGAGTGTCTTTGACCATAATGGCCATGCTTTAATCTGTAATGCTTTAGTAATTGGTACCTTGTCAAAACACTTTCAGCACACTGTCTGCACTTCCATATTTAAAACCTAGGAAAAAAATGAAAAAAATGAAGTTTGTTAGTCATCATCAATAACTGATTTTTTTTTTTTTTAAAGAGCATAGATTTGTTTATCTATTTTGTACATGTTCCATTGATACCTCAAATACTTACAACCACATCTGAGCCACTTTTGTTGCATCTATTGAGAGACAGAACTAGCTAACCAACCTAAAATGAAAAGGGAACACACAAATTGTTACTTTGATGAGCAATGGAAACTGATACAAGGAGTTAAATGCATTATATATAACAGTATTACACATTATTCTGCACTTCAATGACAACAGATGAACGCATGTCTTATACTTTACAAATCAAAGTGTTAATCGCTCAAATCCCCGAGTTTGACACTAAACCAGAAATCAACATGGAGTCGAATTCTTTCAAACAATGTAGCAACTTAATTGATCCATGTTTCTAAAACACACTATACATACATTTCATTCTTCAAACTACAGGATCGCTGGCGCTCCCGGCGGTCATTACTGATGTCAGGCAGCAGGTGCGGTAGATGTTGGGAGTAATTTTAAAACTATCAGTCTTAGTAGGCAAGTCTCACCTTAACAGGAATCACAAAAGATTTTGGAAAATTACACCGAAGCGGGTTCAGCAATATTTGTTAAATGTCTTCATACTTCTAACACGTGAGAGAGGTATACAAGCTAGAGCAGCGGTCCCCAACCTTTTTTGCGCCACGGACGGGTTTATTGCTGACAATATTTTCACGGACCGGCCTTTAAGGTGTCGCGGATAAATACAACAAAATAAAACTAGTACCGGTACCGAAAAAAGATGATTTACTCATAACCAGTGTTGGGACTAACGCGTTATTAAGTAACGCGTTACAGTAACTACGTTATTATTGTGGTAACGAGCACGGTAACTAGTTATTATGCCAAAACCAGGAACGCGTTACTCGTTACTGGGATTTAGATAGGCTCGTTACTCGTTACCGTGTGGTGGATATCGCGAGCTTCCACAGATTCAATAACATTAGCAAGTGGTGGAAGCCAGCAGGTGGATGAAGGAAAAGGGAGGCAAGAGGAGAGACCGAGCGCGGGCGCCAGTCCGCGTGTCAGGTGAACTGAACTTCAGGTAAGAAGTTATGACCTGCAGTCTATCTGAGTCAGATATAAACCAAGTTTAGGTGGAGTTTATTTTCGGTATGCTGACATTTTCGTACTGCGTGCTAGCTAGCATGACGGAGTTTCTATACAGCTGGGTGGGTGCTATGTTACTGATGTTGAACTTTATTTTGTTCATACGGTTAATTATTAGAGTTGCCAACCGTCCCATAAAAAACAGAATCGTCTGGTATTCAGAGAAAATATTACGCGTTTCGTACTGAGGTGAAAAGGAACACAGTTTGTCCCGGACTTCAGCTACAATGAAAAAGACACAAAGTTGAAGCTGCACAGCTGCCTCTTCTTCTCTCATTCTCTCCTCTCCTGTTTCTACTTCAATCACGAAACTGATCAATGATCAGCTGATTGGCTTTTCTCTCTTGTTTATTTATCGCCCACTTTGCGCCAGAAAGAGGAAACCAGCGGATGTCGCGTTAAACAACAGCAGCACGTTTAAGCTTGATCAGCTGTTGTTAGAATTTATTTAATATTAATTTCTAGTATCAGCTGATGTTTGCTGGAGCCACAGCTGTAAAGCTGCTGGTCATGATATCGGTTTGGTTATCTGGTGAGAGGGAGACATGAAGATGAAACCAGGAGATGTCCTTACTGAATCATCAGAGCTGAACAGGTGATGGAGAAACAGGTTTACCTTTTAGGTGACATGAATGAGTTAAAGTTATGAACTGTTTCTGAGAGACAAATAACACCAGGATCCTTTTCTATGTAGCTGACAGCTGGTAACTGTGCAGGGGCGGATCTAGCAAAGTGTTGCCAGGGGGCCAGGTAGGGCATTAACAGGGAAAGGGGGGCACAAGGAAATACTTTTCTTTATTATTCTCATTTAAAATGTCTCGCTTTTAAAAAAATAATTATCTGAGTCTTACAACAAACGATTGATAGATTGATACATATATACCATCAGAACAGTGTACATCACTGTCACAACAGTGTTTGTTTTCATTCAAAGGCTTTATGATTTTTCCTATAATGGTGGGCGGTCTCTAGTCAAAATGCCGGGACGATTTTTTTTTGTCCCAGTCCAGCTCTGTATGCAGCTCATCTGCAGTCTGGTGTTACCTACATCTTCCTATTCAGAAGGCAGAATTTCCAAGTTCTGAGTACAATCAAAAGCACCACGACTGCAGTTTTTGTGTTGGATGTAAAAAGCAGGCTAGAATCATGGCGGCGGTCAACGACAGTCCAGGCGTGGGATTTCTCTCGTGGAAATGTGCACATTATTTTTTCCTTTCTATTGGTAGGTGGCACAGTGCACTTGTGGCAAGTAAGCAAGCTAGAAGACTGGCAGTCTGGCTGGGTATCCAGTTACGGAAGCAACACATTAACAAGAGAATTCTGAGTAAAACCAAAGTTACTTTCCCTAGTAACTAGTTACTTTGAAAGTAACGAGTAACTTGAAGTAACTGAGTTACTTTTTTAGAGAAGTAACTAGTAATGTAACTAAGTTACTAATTTAAAGTAACTTACCCAACACTGTTCATAACACACGTGAAAAGACCCAGGAAAACCAAGTTAATGATAAAAACGATAACAAAATAACGCTGAAAACCGATAAAAACCCTGAAAACCATACATTTCACACCTGAGCCTCAACTCTCACGGTCCGGTACCAAACGACTCACGGACCGGTACCGGTCCGAGGCACGGGGGTTGGGGACCGCTAAGCTAGAGTGTTAAAAAAAATTTACCAGGCATCATTTGTTTAAAAAAAAATGCAAAAGTATTCCCGAAATTGTCAGATGTTTATCAACTAGTATACATTAATCAAATTTGTCATCCTTAAATTGTTGTACTTACCAAATAATCCTCAGATGGCGATGGATTCTATCCAGGATACTAAGCACATGCAAATCTCAGTTGAAAATGGCGGATGATCAAACTTCCACACTGCACATGTGCAAACTCAGAAGTACAGAGAGCCTATTAGGACAATCCTCTTTAAATTAAAGTGCTCTTCATTTTAAATGAACTTTTTACATTGGATTTAATTTACTGAATTTTGTTGTATTGAAATATTGTGTTGTTAATTAAATTTAAAACAACATACTTGTGTTTAAAGTTAAAAATCAATTGGTGGCATTAGTTTTAACATAAAACATTTACATAATGCTAACAACATCAGTGTGTCATTTCTTAGAGTGCAGTTTTGTACTTGTAAATCAGGATTTGTATGTGTAAAAAGAATTTGTGTGTGCGTAAAAAAAGATTTGTATGTGTAAAAAAGATTTGTATGTGTAAAAAGAATTTGTGTGTGCGTAAAAAAGATTTGTGTGTGGACTTAGCCAAAAAAAAACCTCTGCAAGTTACAAGTACGAATTTTGACCCTATTTTTCTTCCTTTCCTCTGATTGGTCAATGTCATGTCAATCACAAATGTAACAATCCAATCAGAGAACAGATGGGTTTGGCTGTCGGAGGGCACTTTTTGAACTGCAGGTCCTTGAAGGGTAATACAGTTTGAAGCTGGAGGATCTCTATATAAATATCCGATAGCAGCTAGGTCCCCTAACTTTCAGCAGCTGTTGAAAGGATAAAGTTGTGGTATGTCAGTGGTTAGAAATACCATTATTACTTTAGGATTAGTTTAACACAAAGTCAGGGCTGACCCGGGACCATTGCTGTGAGTCACAGTGCGCAGCATAAAAGTCCTTTCACATCGGACGCAGGATGTGCTGCTAATGCTAACTAAAAGCAAAGGATCCAGAATTTGTTGTGCTGGCTGCTGGGGTCTGTGGGTTTTTGCAGCAGCTCTACCTGTACTAGATGCACCTGCTCCTTGTCGTTTCTGTCTCTGACTTTATGTCCTCTACAAGAGTTTCTGTATTTCTTTGCTAGTTCTTCAAATGCTCAACAAAAACATGTATGCTAATTCATAAGGAAGAAAGCTTTGTAATGAAGACTGTCATTTCCAAAACACTGCCCACCCCCCCGCGGTCCGCAGCTCTGTTGAAAAGGCTGTGGAAGTCCCTGTATTAAACACATAGACCTGTGACACAAAAATCACCAAACTCGGACGACCACAGACTGTTTTCCTTCGTGGTGATGAAGGAAAACGCTGGGTTGGCATGTAAAAGGGCATTTATTCCCTTCAAAGACCTGCAGTTCAAAAAAGCGCTCCTCGACAGCCAAACCCATCTGTTCTCTGATTGGATTGTTACATTTGTGATTGACATGACATTGACCAATCAGATGAAAGGAAGAAAAATAGGGTCAAAATTCGTACTTGTAACTTGCAGGGTTTTTTTTTTGGCTAAGTCCACACACAAATCTTTTTTTACGCACACACAAATTCTTTTTACACATACAAATCTTTTTTACACACACACAAATCTTTTTTACACACACACAAATTCTTTTTACACATACAAATCCTGATTTACAAGTACAAAATATTTATGACCACATTTTGAGCCCATACAGATGTAACAAAGTTGATTAAAACACTCAAAAATCAACGATAGAGGTGCTCATCACTTTTATATGTTCAAATGCATAGTGTGGAGGATGTCATTTGGCCTCGAGGCAATGGGACGTAAAACACAATATTTATAAGTTTTTTAATTTATAAATTGGTCAGATTTGACCCGAACACGACAGGAAGGATAGTGAAGTTCCCACTTTATTAAGTCTACTGCGATGAAAGAATTACAGCGCAATGTTGAGGCAAAGAGAAATCTTTGAGTTATTTCTCAGTTTGATCTGGAAAGAGCTGTTTCGATACAGCTTCACTGTTCCATCTGTGCCAGGTGTAGCATCATAGCATTTCAGCAAGTGGATAGCGCTACAACTTAAAACTGCAACTCCGTTCTTTCCATTTGAGCAGGTTCCAGTTGCCTGGCTAACAGCTTTCATGGTTGAAACCCTGCCTTTGCAACTACGTTTTCTGTACTGTCAACAGATAGCTGCTATCAAGACATCCATCTATTTGTTGTGGTTGTAGATGTTGTTGTGCCAACCAGCAGTTGGCTAATACATGACTTTAGCGTTCCTATTTGTGATGCAAATGCATACAGCAGATATATATTACTTGGAAAATTCAACAGTGATCAGATAACCTAGGGGAGTCCCTAAAACTCTTTGGACCGAAAAGTGCTTTTTGACACTGCATAATGAAACTGATATGTGTTCCTTTCATCGCTTGTGTTTGAGTATGTAATAATGTAAAGTGATGTGATTATGTTTCTCATACAAGGTTTGTTGCTTTATTAAAACTGCTCTTTCCAATCAGTCCAAAACAGCTGTGACATTTGGTGTATGCAGTTTTTAGTGATGGCTTGCAAACATGGAAAAACACACATTGTATTCCTGTCTGATGACATCAAATAAAGGCAGGCTGCACTTAGTGTGGTTCCAGCCATATTATTTACAAACTATATTTCCAAAGTAAGTTGCACACTGTTGAGGAAAACATGAAGGAAAACAACATTCTAACTACCCACCATCCTTCCTCATTAAACATCCACACCGTTAATAATGCCAGGTTCCACATCCAAGCCCAGTGGGGAGTCGTGTTAGAATATACTTTGTGCAGTAACAGGGTGGGCTGGGGTAGCCTGCTCTCTGTTCGGCCTGGGATTGATTGTGGAGTAGAGTTTGAGGGGTTTGTTGCCTGGTTAAAGGTACACAGTTCCTGTTGCACTCCCACACAGCCACATAAACTATTCACTAATTTATTGTTTTGTGTTCCTAAATTGGGATGAACGTGAGAGGACTATCTGATGTGATTAATTCAACAAAATGGTATTTGTAAAGACGCTGACGCACACAGCACCCTGCTTCCCATCGTGCTACACAAAATAACGATACAGAGGTGAGACCACCTGTTGGATCTAATGTTTGTTTTCCCCAATTTCCCAATTCTCAGTTGGGTTTTAAGGAGTTTCCTGGACCATGTTCTGTAGCAATATTATCAGTAATTGGGGCTTACTGCATGTCCATATTACTGAGAAGTCTAATATTCTTGAATTCTAAAATTTTAAGTGTTAACTGCTTAGACTATGCTTTTATGCTAATAAGTCTCAGAAGTGGTGTCATTGGCATTGCAATCAGGTCAAAATATTGAACTCCCAACTCTTAAGAGTTGGGAGTTCGCCTTGTAATTGGAAGGTTGCCGGTTCGAGCCCCGGCTTGGACAGTCTCGGTCATTGTGTCCTTGGGCAAGACACTTCACCCGTTGCCTACTGGTGATGGTTAGAGGGCCTGGTGGCGCCAGTGTCCGGCTGCCTCGCCTCTGTCAGTGCGCCCCAGGGTGGCTGTGGCTACAACGTAGCTTGCCATTACCAGTGTGTGAATGTGTGTGTGAATGGGTGGATGACTGGTTGTGTAAAGTGCTTTGGGGTCCTTAGGGACTAGTAAAGCGCTATACAAATACAGGCCATTTACCATTATGTCCAAAATCATGCACAGGTCAACATTTATGCAATATACTTTTATGTTGTTTCTGCGGCTCTCTTTTCAGAGGATTTATTGTGAACGTGACGTTCTGGGAACAACTAGAACTATCAATATCAATACTACAGTCTAAATATCAGGAGAGCAAATCAAAATGCTTTCAGATGTGTGGCTACATGTTGGTGACCTTTTCCTGGATTCTGGCTCCACTGACAGGTGAGTCATGACTGGTAATCGGCGTGGGTGGCATGTTGAACCTCGCCAGTGTTTGGTTCAATTAACATCACATTTAGGAGGTCAATTGAAAATGAATGAGAACATGTATGCAAGCTAGTAAATGTAAAAAGACAGAAAACAAAAACTGAAACATGTCTGTGGGTCTGGGTTTGGGTTCTGAGGGGTACAGATGAGACCTGTAACAGATGGTAGGTATCCTTGATAAGGACAGTTTTATCTTTAAACAAACATTCAGGTAAACTCAAGGATGAACTGATTTGATTTTCTTGATCAAAAAGTCAGTGTCACGTTCATGATATAGAGTAGAATAGAATAGAATAGAGTAGAATGCCTTTATTGTCACTATACATGTACAGTGAGATACAGAGCATCTCCTATGCAGTGCAAACGTGTGTGTGTGTGGGTGTGTGGGTGGGTGGGGGGTGGGGTGCGAACAGTTCTGCAGCACCATATACATATGAACAGTATTTAGACTAAAAAAAATATATCAACTCTGAACACCATGCTGCCAACTTCAGGACTTCCTCTCTGTAGGCTGCCTCATCCCCCTTTTGAGATGAGTTTGACTACCGTAGTGTCATCAGCAGCTTTGATGATGAGATTGTTGTTGTGGGTCGAACTGCAGTTGTGGGTAGAGAGAATACAGGAGGGGGCTCAGCACACAGCCCTTTGGGGAGCCGGTGCACACCGAGCACAAGTCTTACAGTCTGGGGCCGGTTTGTAAGGACGTCCTTTATCCAGGCACATGTGAGGGGGGGAGGCCAAGAGTGACCAGTTTGGTGATGAGGATGTCCAGGATGATTGTAATGAAAGCTGAGCTGTAGTCCACAAAGAGCATTTGGACGTAGCTTTGCCGCTGTTCTAGGTGGCTCAGCACAGAGTGGGGGGCTATGGCGATAGCGTTTTCTGTGGATCTGTTCACGCGGTATGCAAACTGGTAGGGGTCGAAGTCTGGGAAGAGGTAGTCCTTGATGTGCTGAAGGACTAATCTCTCGAAGCATTTCATGATTGTGTGTGCCCTGGGTGTGAGAGCCACAGGGCGAAAATCGTTCAGGCTAGTGATGGGAGACTTCATCGGCACTGGGATGATTGTGGCTGATTTTAGACAGAATTGGATGGCTGCCTGATCCAGTGAGAGGTTGAAGAGTCTGGTGAAGATGAGGGTAAGCTGGTGGGTACATGCTCGTAGCACCTTGCCAGGTACTCCGTCTGGACCGGCAGCCTTCCTGGGGTTCACTGCTAGGAACACATGTCTGACATCATGTTATGTTACAGTGACTGGAGCGGTGCAGGAACCAGGTAAGGATGGGAGCAGAGCTGAAGTAGATGAGTGCTGGTGTTGTGGTGTTTTAAAGTGGACGAAGAAGCCGTTTATTTCCTCTGCTGTACTGTATGTTTGTAAGTTTTCTCCCCAACAAACACAAAAATGTTGACGAAACGGTTTGCACTGTCGTGCCTTTGGTTTCATTCTATAATACTGGACTTATTTTTCTACGAAGGTTTGAACTTTGAGAGTGTTTAAACAAGAGAGAAAAGTGTGAAAATGTTCATGCCTGTTTGAGAAAAGTGTATAAAGTGTGTAGTGAGGGGTTTTACAGCCTTAAAACATCTATAATAATTGTAAAAAATAAATTTGGCTTCTTCGCAGATATTACCTATCGCAGGTTATTTTTGGAACGTAACTCCCGCGATAAACAAGGCACCACTGGACTTTAATTGTCAGTTATGAGTTCATATCAAGTTGGTTTTAACAGTAACTCAGATTTTTTTTTAAAAAAACTGACTCAATAGCAAAGATTTATACATTTGTATTAGTCAGTTTTTGTAATTATGCATACAATAGTTTTGAACTTTCAGTGATTTAGAACACAACATTAAAAACAAATCTCTCACAACTGTTAATCAGTGCTTCTGATCAATGGAGGAAGAGAAATAGGTAAAACAACCCCTTCCAACCTTCCAGTCATTCATGCAAAAATGAAACACTTTCTTAATCCTGTGAAGTCATCAGTGATGAGACTAAACTTTAACTCTGTGGTATCAAAAAACAAATTCACAGATTTTTCCACTAAGGTCTTGATATATAGGGGACAAAGAAAGTAATCATGCCTTTTGCAAAGTGGAGTAGCTGTAGCTCAGGAGGTAGAGCAGGTCATCTGCTCATTGGAAAGTTGCTAGTTTAATCCCTGGCTCTTCCAGCCTGCATACCAAATATCCTTGGGCAAAATACTAACCCCAAATTTCTGTCTGATGAATCCATCAGACTATGAATGTGTGTGAATGCTAGATAGAAGAGCACCAAGGTCAAAAAAGCATAGAAAAAAGGGTTTGTATGCATGGTTGTGAATGAAGAAAGTTGCATAAAGTCCTCTGAGTGTTCAGGTAGAGAAGATAAAATCCTCTATCCAAAAAAAAAAAAAAAAAAGTACATGTAAATGCATCTGCTGACTGAAATAGTAAATAACAAGACCTATGTAGGTTATTTAAATGTGTCCAGCTAGCTGTGGCAGTGAGGCATGCAGAGCTGGGGGATTTCTTGTCTGTTGTTGTGTTTTATGGCCAGCGATGTCGATGAGAGTCGACAGTCTCCCAGCCCAGAAGGCTGGCACACGAGGTCCTCTGGGTGGCTCCAGCATTTGTGTGAGTGTATTAATCTAGAGTGTAGTAGGGGATTGACTGTGTGTATGTATTTATATGTGTCCATGTGTGTGCTCTTTCAGTCATGAGTTGTAAAGCCTTTTGGACTGGGAGAAGCTTGTAAAATGAGGTCAAATGAAACTGATCTGGTCACTTCTTTGTTGGGTTAGTTTAGAATTAGGGCTCTGATTTCAGCTTAGATTTAGCTTCATACGTTTGGGTAAGGAAAGGGTTCAAAATTTCAGATGGGAAATTAGAGTAAACACGTTTTTTTCTACAAACGTGTACAGACTTCACGTCTGTGTATACCTGCTTCTTGGCTTGAGTGTTCTTGCATCTTTGTGTGTATACGTTTATGTGCGCATGAGTGTGTGTATGTAGATGCTTAAGCCTTCAAGTACTATTGCTGGCTAAAATGCTTTTAATCTCTCTGCTCCAGTCTCTTTAAATAATCCCAGATTTATGCACTTCACTATTAATCAGAGATCAAATTGATCCTTATTGAAAGTGGAAGAATTAATCCTTTTTTGATGCTGTGTTAATGTAGTACAAGAAGCTTCTGTGGGTAATAATAAGGTTTTGCTGTAACAGCGACAACCCGTCTTTCTCCTGCACCTTTTTTCCATTGATTATTATGCAATTTGACAAACATCATTATCGCTGGAGATTCCAGTAGTCATCCGTCCCGCACTGCACTGGTCAAACTCACTTGCCATTCTGCTGACATAATAAAACAACATATGAAAAGATGGCATTTTAATAGCTAATCAACTGTAATTTTTAATCAAATGGATACAAAAGGACAACTATAACAACTTGTAGATAGATGTAGAACAAAATCAACTCAAAAACATTTCATTTATAGACCTCCTCTTCCTACTGTCCTTAATTTAAAAAAACAAAAAAACAAAAATAAAAAGCAGAAAACTACCTGAATGCAATTTTTGCATCTCTGACAGCCTGGTGCAAAGCAAACAATATTACTAGTATTTACCTTGAGAAAATCAGAATGATTATGTTTGTTGAACTGACTGCAAATAGCAGACCTCATGGTTGCAATGTGTCAGCAATTTATCAGTACTCAGGGCCTCAGGGTCGTCTTTGCATACCTAAATCACCTGCGGTTGCGGCCGATACACAATGCTGGCAGGCTAGTTTCCCTGGGCCTTAAAACTGCAAAGGCGGCACAGCGCTATCATGCTGATGATAAAAACACAGCCCTTTTCCGCAGTGCTGCCGTGCAGCGATCCCAGCCACCATTGATGAGTTGCAGGCCTCCAGGAGAAACGGTGGGAGCGCGGGAGATGCCGTTGGTGAATCGGGAACTATCGCCTGGATCCCGAAGCTCCTGGTAGCCACGAGAATGTGATCCGCTTCTTGTGTGAGTGAGCAGTAAAAGGTGAGGCCAGCTTGTACCAACAACTGTTGGAGACGTGTGTGAAGAGGAATCTGCCATCATCCGTTCCTAGCAAGGACAGTGTGCCCTCCATGAGCTAAAGAGCAGTACCATCACCCAGGCCTGAGAGAGAGGAGTTTCTTGGCCTGCTCTGCATCAGAGATGGAGTAGCGCCACAGCAGCAGCACCTTGAGAGCGGTGTATTTCCCTTGGGTGGGAGGATCCCAGAAGAGGGTCATGATGTTGGCTGAAACGCCACGAAAAGCAAACTGAGCTTCGATGTGCATGAACCACGAAGGAGGGTCGTGAAGCCAAAAATCTGCCAGCTTAACCGCCACAGCAAAAATTAAAACGTACAGCTCTGCTATCACTTCAGACATAAATGAAGACAGAAAACTAAACAGCAGTGGCATTTGTAGAGTTACTGAAGTTGGGCTAGCTGGTATATAATGATGTGCTGCATGGTGGCTAGCTACACAGCTATGTTACCATAAAATAAAACTGGAGGATGAATGGTAACTTTTTTCCACTCGATAAAAGTTTACGCAAGAGTTCCCGAAGGTTAGGGACAAATGTAATCACATGGCAGGATGCTGTAAACAGACCAAATTTCAGTCAGGAGAACAACTTCTTAGTTGATCACTAAATCTGTCACAGCCATTTCTATTTCTCTAAAAACTACAGCTGTTATAGGCTGGAGGGGAGTTGGATGTCTCAAGACCGGTCTTGGTCTCGAGACCACTTTTACGTGGTCTTGGTCTTGTCTTGGTCTCGACGGACTTTGGTCTTGGTCTCGGATCCCTCGGTCTTGTCTTGGTCTCCCTGTCTCGGTCTTGCTGTCTCAGATCGACATAGTGGTCAGGTGATTTGGAGTCAACAGCATCCATGACACACAACGTAACGTTCGATAATGTGTCATGCGCAAAAGCATCAGCTCTAAGAGCCGTGCTTAGAGAGTGCTTTGTAGTGAATCAGAAGAGTCAACTCCCATTGAGCGAGAGCCGGCTCCTCACTTAATTTCCTTTCGCTGCTCAGCTCTCACACAGTGGCTCAGCTATGCTCCAATCCCTCCATATTGTGGCCAATCCCATGCGAGGATATAGGATAATATCATTATGTGAAAAACAGAGAGGGTGAGAGACGCAACAGTGAAGTGGAACGTGCGTCTGTCCTCTCAGTAAGTGAGTAAGACAGTAGACAGTAGTGAAGAGGGCTGTGTGAGTGCATCACAAAAACACATAAATATGCCTGACACCCGTAAACGAAGCAGCATCTGGCTGCAGTTTAAAGACTTTGTCTCTGTCTCGGTCTTGGTCTCGTCTCGACTTTGTCTTGGTCTCGATACCCTCTGGTCTTGGTATTGTCTTGGTCTTGGTTTAGGCGGTCTTGACTACAAGTCTAGGCTGGAGAAGGCCTTTCCTCAAAAGCCACTTTCAGTAATCCTTATTAAAAAAGTTCTGGTAGTTTGAAAAGAAACAGGACAGGATCAATGTCTTAATGAAAGGTGCAACCTTATTCAAAGCAGGCATTCTGATTGATCATGTTTCCTCATTACAATTTACAGTGACTCATAGATGCATGCACAGCACCAGTATCCTGAAATGAGATAATAATTTATAGTAATGCACCACTGAATACCAATTATATTTGATAGTAAAATTTGAAAAAGCAAAGCGATGTGTTGAACCAACCGGACATAGTGGTGGTAGACAAACAGAAGAAGATGGCCGTAGTGATAGATGTAGCGATACCGTATGACAGGAACATCAGGAAGAAGGAACACGAGCAGCTTGAGAAGTATCAAGATGGTCCCAGTGGCTAGGAGAGTGGCTCCAGCAGATCCCGGGAACAACATCGGAGATCTCTGTCCAGAAGAGCGCAGTCCTAGGCACAGCTGCGCAGGACACTCAAGCTCAAGGATAAAAACCGCGCGAGAGAGGAATTTCTATCTATCTATCTATCTATCTATCTATGCTGTGTATGTACATCATATACAGCAGAGGGTGGTGATGAAAACCCTCGACCTCCTGTATTGGTTACACAATGTAACACTTGTGAGTCTTGTCACCTCTGTGTACAGGCTGTGGTTTTCAATGCAGTAGAACGGACATAGTGATGACCCAAGCTTGTAAATTAATGTAATTAATGTTGTGTTCTTGTATTATTACCATGTATGTAAAAGTAATTTTTCCTCTTTGATCAATTAGAACAAAGTAAAACCTGGTTGGCTTTAATCTAAGAGGCCTTAAGCTTTGTGCACACTGGAAGTGATTTGCAGCGACATGGTGACAAGACACTATAGAGAGTGGACAATATTTAGTGACGGGCAAAAGAAGTGGACACGCATCTTCAGTGAAACTTACAAGCCTAACTGGAATCATAGTTCTGTCTCTGTGCCGGAATAATTTGTGGTCTTGACTTTGTTCTGCTTTCAGCTGGAATCACAAGATACTTACAAAAAGGTGAACACTCTCACAGCTTTGTAGTGCATTAAAAACAACAAGAACAGTTAAAACTGGTGAAATGTGGATGTTGGGTTTTTTTTTTTTTTTTTTTTTACTTCATTGAAGAACAGTTACAGGGCTTTATGAGTGAGATATGAGGCAGTATGTTTGTTGTTACATCCAGTCTGCTGACCTGCTTCTCACAATTAATAAACCATCTGAGCCTCCTTTCTGCATTTTTTCTCTTTGAATAACCCATTAGTTCCTGAACAAATGATCATTTGTGTTCTCTAACTGTTTTTTCTCCATCTTTTGGTGTTTCAGGAGTGGATATCCTCAAGCTCGTGGCAGCCCAGGTGGGCGCACAGTGGATCGACATATATCAGTCGCTGGCTAATGTCACCGAGCGTGAGGTGGCTGCCTTCTCCAACGGCTACTCTTCTGATCATGAGAGGGCGTACGCTGCGCTGCAGCACTGGACGATCCGGGACAGCGATGCCAACTTGGCCAAGCTGATCAACGCCCTGCACCGGCAGCGCCGCATCGATGTGGTGGAGAAGATCCGCTGTGTAATGGAGGACAACCCACAGGTAGGTCTAATTAATGTCGAGGACAGACAGTCTACTGCCCCCCTTGCCCTGTTTTCACTAAGGATATCTGTAATGTTGCTTTCTTCACATCTTCACATCACATCAGCAGCTCTGTAGTACAAACTGTTTTCTGAATGTCTCTTCAACTGACAGCTAATCTTTGAGGACATCTTTCTGATATGTCCCTCTGAAGTTGATCCCTCTGGGTTACTTCACTTGGACAGATAGAGTTGACATCTAAAAAGCACTTGCACATGGTGCTGTAACCTCTCTATGCGTACTCGTTAGGATAAGTCAATTAGTGAGGATGTGGTGCGACTTTGGATGAGATTTCAGTCTCTTTGAGGCCAGGATTAGGCAGCAGTTCATTAGAGCTTTTCAGTTATTTATTCTTTTTTGGTGTCATTTGTTGCCTGTGTCTAAAATACATGACAGTACTTAGTATTTAAGTTGGATGCTGTATCATTTGATTCAAAACATGTTAGATGTTAATAGGATCATCAGAGTATTACAAAGCTTTGAAGGAATAGCTTGCTAGCGTGCTGTAGCTTAGACAACATCTGGGGTACATTTGGCTCTGAGAAAAATGTTTTTTTGAGAGGTGTTTTGAACATCTTATGTTGTCCAAGCACCTAGTGTATCATCTTCCATTGCACCGTTGCTGTTTGGAGAGGATAGTGTAAAAGTCCTGAGACATGCCTTTTTCATGTTTAAAGTTCTATAAGCATGTATTTCTTTATATTTTGCTAGAAAAATGGAAAATAAATCATTAATCTTTCCAGGCCTTTGGTTTGCTACAAACACTCTGTGTTAACGATCTTTGGTTATATACCAGAATACTACTGCATTTATATATCAATGATATCTAAGCACTGCTGGCACACAACAAGAAGGTTCTGAGTTCAATTCTACCATCAGGCATGGTCTTTCTATATGGAGTTCTCCCCGGGTACTCTGGCTTCCTCTCACAGTCCAAAGACATGCAGTTAGTGGGGATAGGTTAATTGATCAATCTAAATTGCCTATAGGTGTGAATGTAGGAGTGAGTGCGAATGGTTGTCTGTCTCTGTGCGTTAGCACAGCAACAGTGAGCTGGGATGGGCTCCAGCAACCCTGAAAAGGATAAGCGAACGGATGGATTTTTCCCACTATATTGAAATAATTTAAAATCATTTTTATTGAAACAAAGTGACTTGGCATTTCACATACAGTAATTGAACTAAAGAATGCAACAGAGAAGTCAGAATAAAGAACAAAACAAAAGCAACACTAATCTACCTTTTATTGGTAGTTATCCAAATTCAAAGCAAGGGTTGATGACTACAGCTTATAAGTAGCTGTACCTGACCACAAACTGCTAACAATTTTTTTTTTTTTTATGCACAGTACCGCATTGCAGCTAAAAAGAAGTGAAAACTCCCTGTCCAATTTAATTTTTTATGAATTGATTCTATAGGGAGCAAGCAACCATACTTTTATGACACCTTGCGGGTTTCATTAAAGTTCTCGTCTCTCGTTGGTATTCATGAAATAAGATGAATCTCAGTAAACAGCACATGTGTCCAGCCTCAGTGAACAGCCTGTTTTCAGGCTCCTGCTGTAGTCAGATGGGGACACATAGGCTACGTTCACACTGCAGGCGAAAGCGCATCAAATCCAACTTTTTTGATGCTATGTGACCCATATCCGATCATGGTATGACAGTGTGAACAGCACAAATCCGATATTTTCAAATCCGATCTGGGTCACTTTCGTATGTGGTACTGAGTCCGATACATATCTGATGTTTTAGAAAGCGACTGCTGTTTGAATGGTCATGTCGCATTAAATCTGTCTTTTACGTCACTGACACAAGACAGACGCCAATTATCAGCGCTGGAGAAGCGCCCGAGAAGACATCGCGAACGCTTCCTGGCCATCCCGTGTAGATGTCAGTGAAACTGTTTGGAAGACAACGTTGGAGAAACGTTAACATTTAATTTGTACTGTATAATCTGCAGATTCTGACAGAAATCTGCAACTATCCTTTGAAGCACCGCTCCTCTCTAAAACAGCAATAAGGATAATTATTAGGCCATATTTAAATAACAAAATAACGTTATAACTTCAAGGAAAATTGGGAAACGTAAAGTCCGAAACAAGTCTTTATATTAAGGGCCATCAGTCAAACAATATTGTTTGGTCTGGGTCTAAACAGAGCGCGTTGTGTGTGATGTCTTCTTTTGCGCATGCGGGCCGCTTTGAGGGTTCACACTAAAGCGCATTTGCTGTCACATTTTACTTGTAGTGTGAACAAGCAGACAAAAAAATCGGAATTGAGCATTTAGACCTGCAGTGTGAACGTAGCCATAGAGAACATGCCGGATCCTTCATCACCATTTACTTTTCTCTTCCTTTTCCTTCATCCTTCTCTTCTAACCTCCCAGTGATGTGTATCAAATTAGTGCTCTTTACCATGCTCACCAAGGTCAGCGCTACACACTCAGAGCCTTGTTCTTGTAAAAAAAAAAAAAAAAATTAAATAAATGCACCATCTAATTGTAAATTTGTCTTTCATCACTAACTAATAATCAGATATTATTTCCAGTGACAAGATATCAGGTATAAGATAACAATCAGGGACTGCATACCTCTGCCAAGGCTAAATTAACCCCACACCATTGGTAAAGAATGCTTAAAGCAGTTCCTGGATTCAAATTCAAATCTGGATTCAGCTCAAGAGCAACAGTTAATTACACCAACCATTCAACTGCCTGCACACCCAGAGGAAGCAGAAATTCCTAGGGCAGGGGTCGGCAACCTGTGGCTCCGGAGCCGCATGCGGCTCTTTAGTCCTTTTAGTGCGGCTCTGCGTGGTTTGGGAAAATATATATATTTTTTTAAGTAATTAGCTGAAGTGTATTTTATTTATGTTAGTTATTTTTTTAACTTGCAGTTCTAAATTGGAAGATTATTGTGATATTGAAATATAAATATAAAATTATATTCTATTATTTTTTGATCGCTCAAAATAAGCGTCACACTTGCAGAAGCCGATATACCCGCTGAAACGCCATGCATATATCGAGACTTTCAACCCCAGGTAGGCCAATTATGGATCTTCGGATCCACATTATGTCAGCAGCTATTCTCCACCGTGACCTATGTTAAAAACAAACACCGCTCACGCCTCACAGACGACAGCTTACAGTCCTGCGTAAAGATGAAAGTGACTTCGTACAGCCCCGATTTGCAGACACTGTGCGCAGAGGTTCAGGAGCAGAAGTCCCATTGTAAACATACCACGGAAGACTCGACGATGTTTCCATGAACATGCTTTTCAGCATCTCTTTATTGACCACTTTTCACACACGGTTGCTGTACGCATACAGCTGGTGTTAAAGCTCACAGCCCGACACATACCAACACAACAGCACAGATAGCACAGACGTAAAGGCGGCGAGGCGTGATTGCGGGTGCCGCTCAGGTGCGTCCACCTCCCCTGCAGCAGCGCTGCAGACCACGCCCCGCCACACACATTAACCAGGTAAAATACATATTTAGGCAGAATTTTGCAAATATCTATTTTTCATTTTTTAGCAGCATAGTGCTTTTTTTCCAATTATTTTTTAAAAGTCAGGTCAAGGCTCCAAAGGCGATATAAGGGTGGCGGCTCACAACAGTTTTTGTTTGCTACATGGATCATTTTAGTTCAGCTGGGTGTCTTTCCTTTTGTTATATTTCTTTAAGAGTTCAAAATGTGTTAATTACATAAATAAAATGTAATTTTCTCTGTAGCACTTCATGGATTTAAGCAACACACCGTAGTTGTTTACACAAAGCATAAAGGTAAAAAAAACAATATATACAGTGTTATCTTCATTTTAGATGTCAAAAAGTATTTGCGGCTCCCAGTGTTTTCTTTTGCGTGGAAATCGCGTCCAAATGGCTCTTTGGGTGTCAAAGGTTGCTGACCCCTGTCCTAGGGATTTCCACATCATATTTTATATTCTCTGTCTAGAGCTAGACAGAGAATAAGGCACACCGGATTATAAGGCACATTAAGCGAAAGAAAACAGTCAGTCAGACTTTACTCAACTCATTCTTTTTGCCAGCTCTACTTCCGTACCATTTATTCGTTAATGTTGAATTCTCTCACAGCTCTAATCCCATGTTGTTGCAGTATATTAATAACTAACCTCATATTTCAGATGGATTATTTCAGCTGTTCTCCTGACTGAAGTTTGGTCCGTTTACAGCATCCTGCCATACAATTGCATTAGTCCCTAATCATTGGGAAACCTCGTGTTAACTTTTATCGAGTGGAAAAAAGTTAGCTTTCATCCTCCAGCTTCACTGTGTTTATGTTATGCTAACATAGCTGTGTTGCTATTGATCACGTAGCACATCATTATATACCAGCTAGTCCAACTTCAGTAACCCTACAAAAGTCACTGCTGTTTAGTTTTCAGTCTTCATTTATGTTGGAAGTGATAGCAGAGCTGTACGTTTTAATTTTTTCACAAATCTCTCAGTCAGAACATGGTATATCATGTTTAGGTGAGAAACTAGCCAGCTAACTTCCTGTTAACTTCTAACTCCGTTAAATGTAATAAATTCTGTTTTCATGGATGCCTGGATGTTAAACTTAATTGTTACACCTGGTTAAGCAGCAACGCTAATGATTTTATTAAAGATGAAAGAATTTAAACAGTTTTTAACTCTCAGTAATGCTGCAGTGTTCGTTTGACTTTGGGACCTGAAGACAACGGAGTTTTGGATCCAGATTACTCCGCGAGGCTTCTGATTACAGTAGCCGTAATGCTCTGACAATCCATCAAGCGGTGCGGCTTTGTAGCTTACCAAAGTTGTACTAACAGATTTGACAGATTTTTGAGCGCCGTGTACCACATAAAACCGGTGCAAGGTCAGTAAACACAACCAGAATTCATACATAAGGTGCACCAGATTATAAGGCGCAAGGATTTTAAGTACGCCTTATTTGTTAGGTTTTCTGTTTTTCAGTTCTCTTTTAGAATTAAAAATCAAACAGTACAGTACAATCCAATCTGCAATGTGTCTGGCTTCAATTTTTAGCATGACAATGATCTCAAACACACTGCCAATGCAGTAAAAGCAGACCTGGACAGAAAAACACATGGTCAAAACACTATCAGTCATGGATTAGCCTCCCCAGAGCCCAAACCTAACCATTAATGAAGCACTGTGATCATGTTGACAGAGAACTAAACAGAAGGCAGCCAACATCTGAAAAAGAGCTTTGAACGCCCTTGAAGAACCTTTGGGACCTATTCTTGAAGACTGCTTAAAGACAGAAAGCTGCCTACGAGAGTTTAGACTGTCAAAGATTAATCATATCAAGGCTTATTCTCAAGTTTGTTGGAAAGGTGAAAGTTCTGTTTTTTTTTTCCAGTTGAGTTATTCCATGTATATTTGCACGTTTCAATAAATCACTGCACCTATTTCCCATTATTTTAGCAAAATGTAAAGAAATGCTCTGTGATTCACACAGTGTTGTAACTCTTAATAGTTCTGTAGCGCCCCAGACTGTGTACTCCACTATAGCCGGGTACGCCCTGAGTTCTAGTTACCTTGAACTTACTTAGTTGCCCTCAGTGCAAGCTCCCCTGATTTACACACGTATAACACACAGATACACTTTTACCTTACTCTGAACTATAGATAAGAAACAGTACCAGACACACAATATCTTCGGTTTAAACCAAGCAGGTTTACTGAATGAACTGGTAAACACCCAATAAATCAATAAAGTAAACAGTCTCTTGCAATGATAAAATATAGCAATAATAACAGTTACACAGTTCTTTACCGTAATGGGCCCCACACACGCTCACACACTCTCACACCCCAATTTCCCAAGTCCCCTCGGTGCAGGCCTGGATCGATGCTTGTGTGCGTAGGAACCAACGGTCCTAAAAGAAAACAAAATGGTGCTCCTACCTGGAACTCTTAGTCTCTTTCCACAAAGTCACAGCAAGCCGAGAGGTCCGTCCCTTAGTCCCTGCAGCTGCACACTTACTCCTTGCGAGCAGCAAACCTGATCGGTCAGCCTCTGCAGTTAGTAGCCTCTCGCTCTGTACAGGTCCGGTGATCCTTAGCGAAGTCCGCCTTGAGGGCTAACTCCGGTTAGCCAAGTTAGCACGCCGCTAACTAGGTGATTCCGAGGCAACAGTGCAAACCAGTCCGGGCTGCACCACCTCACAGTCACGCTCTCTTACTCAGCCGTCGACGTGGGATGATTTATCCTTGTCGTCCATGGGAAAAAGTCTCTGCAGACGCTAGCCGCATCTCGCGCACGCTTTTCTCTCCTCCCACCTCTCGTGGCTGCTGCCTTCTCCCTCGTTTCTTTTCCTCTCGCGGCCCCTTTCACAATAAAAGCACCTAAACAATAACTAAGTTATGAATAATACAAATGTAGGAAAATGAACAAGATAACTATTCAGCTGTATATATATACACACAACTAGAAATAAAACTTAGCCCCATCAAATATACCTGGGCTACAGTTCTAAAATACATCAATAAGATCAAGAGGTCCAGTTCAGACATTTGAAATAGCAGAGGTGAGGCCTAGCAGATAACTATTGGGAGATATACTTTAAACTTTACCAGCAAATGCATGGGTTATCAAAAAAATTCACCACCGTGCAGTTGTTACAAAGGGGAAAACCAGCCATGGAGGCCAAACCTGTATCTAGGTTGTTTTAACACCAGGCTAAAAATATGTTTATGTCTGCTGTGACGTTGAGAATTCTAATATTATAGTCTGTAGGGACTGATCAGCATTTAGACCCAGCCTTAAGTGGCCAATCAAGAAATTTGAGTTTTTGGGACTTAAGTGATGGTAGATTTAAGCAAAAGACGTATAGAAAACAAGTGCATCAAAGAGACCATGTTTGGGATTTTATGAAGGCTCTGATCAGTCGGGCGCTATATTGTATTTTCTCACCCATTTCCCATTAGGTCAGTGTCATTCACTTATGGGAAGCATATGAGTGTGTGTGTGACATAACAGAGATGCATGCCATTGGATGTTGGATCATCTTAGTATTGATGGTGTTCCCAGTGGAAAAACTGAGCATCAGCAGTCTGATGGATGTTTCTTTTTTTATCTCCAGTGCTGCATGGGAGTTGATTCCCTTCTCCTTCTCACCTGTACGTTTTTTTTCCCTCCTTACTATGAGGATCCTCTCAGAATGTGAGTTTGCCACACAAAGAACCAATCTCAAAAATAAAATCTTGGGTAGTTATAATTTCTAAAGTGAGACTGACACAGGATTCCACAAGTCACAGATATATTTGCACCTTAAGTGCTGCAAAATCTGCATTAAGTCATTAGCACAAAGTTGATGTCTTTTCACTAACTCAAGTTCAGTTTAGTAAAGTCCAAAAATATGTTTTATTCATGTGTCAAATTAATGTTATATAGGCTTACTGATGTGGCTGCCTGCTTTTGTTTCCCTGCCATCGATGTGTGCAAAAAACTAATTAAAGAGTTGCCATACTGTTTCATTTCGATAAGTCTCCTGTCAGTGGGTAATGAATGTATCGTGTCATGCAGCTGCTGTATTCAGGGAAAGATGAAAACCCGAAGGTATCAGCGAAGGGGAAAGAAGAGGATTTTTTTTTGCCCTTCTGTCTTTCCTATTTATCCAAACAAAGCAGAGTACAAATTGTCAGAACAGGAAGTCAGAAAAGTCTCAAATTTTAAGTCAGTCCACTCGTATAGAGTTGAATATTACAATAAAAAAAATCATTATTATTCTTGGACCAAGTCTGACAAGGAAACTCCCAAGTACAAGTGCGTAAACTAGCCATCGGGTCGGACTCGGACCCGGGTCAGTAGCTCTCAGCCGTACAGCATGTGGTTGCCCGCTCAACACACTGAGCTAAACTGGCGCCAGCCATATTGAAATTTTGACCTGTTGACACTATATATTTCACTAAGCAAAACGTCTTCCTCCGGTTGCCCAAGAGCAAATAATAGAAGCAATCACCAATGTCAGCAGTATTCATCATCTGAGGATCATGACATACATGATATGATAATCTTTGGATTCAGTCCCATTGTAAAAAAAGAAAAAAAGAATAAACTTTGTGTGAAGTTTATTCTTGAGTAAACTTCTTCTTCTATGTGATTATCCATATTTGGTTTTTGTACAAATGGTTTCTGGGTTTCAGTGTTCAGATTTCAGTGATTAGATGGTCCTCAGCCGGAAAAGGGTGGAGTGCCCACTCCCGGTCAGGGACGAGTTACTGCCTGAAAGTGGAGGAGTTTAAGTATCTCGGGGTCTTGTTCACGAGTGACGGGAGAAGGGAGCGGGAGATCGACAGGCAGCGGCCGCTGTACCGGTCTGTTGTGGTGAAGAGAGAGCTGAGTGTAAAAGCGTAGCTCTCAATTTACCGGTCGCTGTACGTCCCTACCCTCACTTATGGTCACGAGCTGTAGGTAGTGACCAGTGTTGGGCAAGTTACTTTGAAAAAGTAATTAATTATAGTTAGTAGTTACGTCACTTAAAAAAGTAACTGAGTTAGTAACTGAGTTACAAGATTCTAAAAGTAATTAATTACTTGAAAAGTAACTATTGCGTTACTTTAAAAAAAATGTTTAACCCTCTGGGGTCCAGGTTATAATTGGCCATTTTTAACTACTTTTGATTTTACCTCTACATTTCACCTTTAAAACCTATTTACTTTGCCTTGTTTGGTATCATCCTTTTCAGCACAACCTCACGTGTCTGAATTTACAGTTATGTTTTCATTTTGGCATACTGTATTAACACAATTGATCTAAAATCAGACAAAAAACATAAAATCTGAGTAGAAAAAGTTATATTTTTTACTATAACAACCACAAACATTAATGAATCATATTTCATAACTTTAAATGCAAATACAAATTGTCAATTTTAAAATCATATGGACAAGTTTTGCAAACAAAGTTATTTGCAGCCATTTACCTTTTACCCCCTTTTTTTAAATAACCATTTCAAACTATTTACATAACAATCAGGTGTTCTGCATTCAATAAGATGCCACACAAATTATTTGTGCCACTCCAAAAACTTCTGTCCACTATAAAGGAGAACATCACAGGCCTGATACCTGCAGGTCTGACAGCAGGTGGTGTATCACTCCTGTTTTCTACCTGGAGACAGCAGTCACCTCATTGTTCTGACAGACAACACAAAACTATCCACAACACTACACACTAACTACACAAGACAACACATTAACTACACACTCCATCACACTAAACGTCACAAATCTCTCACATCTCAAAACTCGCTCTCTCTCTTTTTCTGCTGTCTTTCTCTCTCACTCTCTCTCTCTCTCGCCGTCACTCCTAAAACTTCCCCCTCTTCCTAAACAACCAAAGGTCATGTTGCCATATCATTTTTGATTGGTCGACATGGTGCATTTTCCCACCAAAACGAAAGGGCTGTTTTTTGTTTTGTCTTTTTTTGTTTTTTTTGGTCATAAGCACAGAGTGCTTGCTAACGCTGTCCTTAGACAGTACACGTGACGAAACTATTCAGGAAAAAACACTGCGTATATATTGTTTATCATGACTCTGGTTTTACGTGGCCTATCAACACAATTTAAAAACTGGTATATATTACCTTGTTGGTTTGTCATCTTGAAGTGGTCATGTGATTGGCTTACCACGACTACTTTATTTTTCCTCAGTCAAACAGCAGCACTCATCCGATTGTTTTCCCCCCTAGCTGCAGCTGTTGTGCCAAAAAGTGATTGTCTGCTAGAAAGTGATTGCCGCCCGCGGGAGCGCGCGCAGCTGCTTAAAGCTGTAGTGCCCAGATTACTTACAGCTACTTCCGTGCAACTGATATAAGATGCGAAAAATGAATTGAAAAATAGTAACGCGACCGCACCTCATTTTCTGGTTAGTAACGGTAACGACGATAGAAATAGTAATTAGTTAGATTACTCGTTACTGAAAAACGTAACGGTGTTATTCCTATCACTGGTAGTGACCGAAAGAAGGAGATTGCGGATACAAGTGGCGGAAATGAGCTTCCTCCGAAGGGTGGCTGGCCTCTCCCTTAGTGATATGGTGAGAAGTTCAACCAAGTCGGGAGGGGCTCAGAGTAGAGCTGCTGCTCCTCCACATCGAAAGGAGCCAGTTGAGGTGGTTCGGGCATCTGACAAGGATGCCTCCTGGGCGCATTCTGGGTAAGATGTTCTGGGCATGTCCCACCGGGAGGAGGCCCCGGGCAGACCCAGGTCACGCTGGAGAGATTATATCTCTCGGCTGGCCTGGTGTTCCCCCGGACAAGCTGGAGGAGGTGGCTGGGGAGAGGGAGGTCTGGGCTTCTCTGCTTGGGCTGTTGCCCCCGCGACCCGGCCCCGGATAAGCAGAAGAAAATGGATGGATGGATTTTCTGTGGTTCATATGAGGAGACAAACAGAATCCTCCATCTGTTTGTCTGGAGTCCTTTCGACCTCTTAGCTTTCTTCCTCTTCTTCTGTGTGAAGTGAATATACGAAAAACTGCAACACTGGCTTTTTTTTTTTTTTTACCCTTCCTGCCACAGTGAGGCACAGTTAAATACAAACCCTGCCCTAATTGAGTGTTTATGACTGAAGTCCCATTAGATGCCTTTCAGTCCCTTTCATAAAAAGCCCCATAGATAATAAAAGGAAACCACATCCATTACTTTCTGTGGAAAAGGACACAAATTTCCCAGAAACTGCACTAACTCTTTTAAAGGCAGCTCAGGGAGATTACTTGCATATGTTTGTGAGTGTATCTGACATTAAGAATGCTGTAATGCAGTCTGAGATCAGTCCCCCAGTTTGCATACTCTTCCTTTGTCTGCGTGGGTTCTCTTCGGGTGCTTCAGCTTCCTCCTGAAACCCAAAGCCATGCATGGAATTAGGTTAATTAGAGATTATAAATTGTCCGTCAGTGTGAACATTGGAATGAATGGTTGTCTGCCTCTATGTGACTGTCCATGGTGTACCCTGCATGGTGGGTTATGATGCTAGCGTCTCATTCTGTTTTTGGAGATGTGGTAAACAGAGTGTTGAATGACTTGTCTGGGTTAGTAGAAGTCAGAGAGATTGTTAATGGGATGAATGGAAGTTGCATTAGATCTGGCAGGCTCAGCTTGAATCCTTGTATTTAAGCTGAATCCTTGTATTTAAGCTGATGGATGGTCTAATGTCCTTTTATAAGTCTGACTGATTAATCTATAGCTCTGTGAAGGATTGGTTGCACTTCACCTCTCAACCTGTGACAGCTGCGATAGGTTCTTGCCACAACCCTGAGTTGGATTGGGATGGATGGATGGACTGACGGATAAAACGTTGCTGTTGCTTCTTCTACCTTTTGCTTCCCAGATCAGACTATAGGGATACCCCAGAAGAGGGCCATACTGCCAAGTCACTGCAAATGAAAATAATTTTGTTTGGACAACAGCAGTCCTGACTGAACTGCTGTTTTTGTAGCCTAAATTTGTCACATGGCAGATAATGAAAGAAATATAGAAATACTGCAGCTGTAACTGATAACATATATTGATTTTTTTAATCTCTTTATTCTGATACCTTTCCAATTAACTTTTCTATGCTCATTCGGTTGTGTTCTAGTCTTTGATAAACTTTAGTGAGAAACTTCAGGCCAGTATGTGTTTTCTGAAGTGGCGGACTAAATGAAAGATGTTTAAACTGCATGGAAATGGCAGATTCAGCAGCCAGAATAAGATCTGCTATTACGCTGACGTGACTTCCTTTTACCTTGACGCCGCATCCTGTGAGGATCTGTGTCTCTCTCCATCTGCCCCTTCAAACTGTTCTGCTCTAGTGCTGATTTGTGTGAAAGTCAGTGTGTTTTTGTGACTGTGTGCATATGTGCGTCTGTGCATATACTAAAGTATATTAAGTAAACTTGCCTTTGTTAGACAAACAGAGTGCATTTGTTCCATTAACGTCATGTAAGCTGTGTCATGCTGCAGCGCACCGGCGCAGACATTATGGAATGGAGAAAGAAAACAAAGGAGAAAGAAGCTGAGTTTAAAGCACTTTAATTCCATTTGTGTTATTGTTGTCCCGTCTAGTTTTCAGACCATTCCATTTCCAGTGCATGTGGTGAGTAAAATGACCTGTGCAGCGACCTTTAGGCCCGCCTGGGCTGTGAAAAACAACAAGTACTCTCATGATCTCATCCGAAAAACCAGTTCAAACCACAGGTCCGCTGCTGCACTAAAGAAAGGGAGAGAGAGAGAGAGAAAAGAGGGGATGAGAGAAAGAAGTGGTGCAACTATAGGGAGAAACATGAGAAGAAGAAGAAGACAGAAGGAGAAAGATGGAAAATCACTAAGCCAGCTAAGATGGTAGTATGGACATTATTAACTCTCTGAAGTCTAGATTGTACTTTCTCCAGTTTTGGCAACCAGGGAACATAGGAACAAATGATCATTCTAACTGATAAGCAAAACTATTCACATAAAAAAGTCAGTTTGGCCTTTGTCCATAATTTGGGGGTAGTATTAGCACTTACGATGACTCAGCTTAGGATGATGGCTTTTTCTTTGCAAGGTATTCAAGCCATATTAATGAGTAGTCTTGTTTTGTGGATAGCGTCAGATGTTCTCTTGGTGGAGGTCTATTTTCGGTGTCCTTTTCCTTCCTGATTGCTTTTCTCTCTGCTAATCATTGACAGCTACATCTCCCCCTTATTAGCCTAACAATAGCTCTGTAGCTAGTGACAAAGGAAGCAGAAGATTACTTCACTAGCTTTCCAGCGTGACTACAGTAGTATTTAATTTAACATATAGGTTAATACCCAAATTTATAGCAGTGCTGGAGGTTACATTCTGATTATCTATATTATGCAAACTGGGCAGATATAGTTCTGTATTACCTAAATATTCCTTAGCAGCATCTTCAGATGAAGAGAGTACAGGTTCAACTGATGACCATGCAGCAGACATTCTGAGCCATCAATAAATGTTCAGATCTTGTTAATGGGAGTCAGCTGGAGCCAGGAACTTTTTGGAGTTATCACATTGCATCTTATCGTGAGTTTCTCCGGCAAGTGCATTAAAAGTTACTTTGTGAAAGCCTGCATGTCAAACTTAATATCTTTTTTACATAAATATGATATGTCTCTGCACTTTCAGTGATTCAACTAAAGGTCATTATCTTATGGATGTGCCATATATCATCAATCAAATTGTCATTAAAAGCCATTTCCACCATTCTCCTAAAATACTTGGTTTTTTTTCCTCTTCTCAATTCCCCTCCTCCTCATCTTCCTCTTCTTTTCCTCACTTTCCACTCCTCCTTCATATTTACAGTTTGACGTCAACCAGCTGATGACCTCAGTGAATGTAAGCAATAGTCACAGTCCTATCCAGAAGCCCACGGAGTCTCCTATTAGCATTGCCAGCAACAGTAGCATAGGCCGGGTCAGTGGCATGGGTGTGGAGCACTCACCAGTGGAGCGGACCAAAGGCTTCTTCCCTGATGAATCAGAGCCCCTGCTTCGCTGCGACTCCACCTCCAGCAAAGACTCCGCCCTGAGTCGGAATGGCTCCTTCATTACCAAAGGTGAGACATGACCACAAACTGATCTGTTCCAACTAAGTTCGTTGAATTCATTTGGTGCTTTTGGGGCGCTTGGTGGTCTGGGACACCTTTGCAGTTCCCAGCTTCCCCCTTGGTTAGTGGCACTTCTCGGTGCGTTTGCATCCTCCAGAAGCATCCACTTGCACTTCATATTCAACTAAACTAGAAGGATAGATGGTCCCACATGACCTGCAGGTACTTTGTAATGTGACACAGAATGCAGTGTAACCACAAAATGGAAAACCACCCACAGACCACAACAGTCTCACCAAAACAAATCTCAGGTCGTATTGACCTCTCCTTCAGTGAACAAGCAGATCCTCACTGAAAAAATGTAGTTATGCCAATAAGCATCAAATTTTTGTCTAGTATGCCTTCCATCCAGTTCGAGCTGATATGGGATCCCGGAATGGAATTATGAGGCTTTATGAGAAATCTGATTGTGGGCAGAACTTGCTGGGATCGGCAAATATGGACAAACCATCACACTTCTAAAATCTATACCATTGGTAGATGTTACGAGTTATATATTACAGTTGTTTTTGACTCAGTAGTCTATACAGTAAATAAGTAAGTCAACATATTTTTACTTTGAGCCTAATAATTAGCCCTTTAAAGCCTGAACCATGAACAGAATGCCAGAACTTTCTTATGAAATAAAAAGAAAGACAAATAACAGAAAATAATAATATTAATTTTAATATGCATATATATTAATTTTTGACTTAAATATGCAGTAGGTGCATGCTCAGTCAGTCTATATATTAAATCTTAGGAACCTGAAATGAAGACAAAGAAGAAATTTCTGGTCTGATTCAATAAATGCTCCATAACACCATATTCAAGTTTGAAATTGAACATATTCATTGTGTTGTTATTGCGCTGCCTAGTGGATACTTTTATTACTGTTATTATTATTATGTTGTTGTTATTACTGTTGTTACTTACAGTTGTGTAGCTATAGTGTTTCGATATCTTCACATGACTGTGAGCAGAAAGTGTTTAAATACATCCTCGCAGCTTCTCTGCTCATCAACATTATTAAGTCTGTCCACTGTTTAACCCTGTGTTTTAATCTGATGAGGCAGATTTCTGGTCTCCAAGACAGTTCATTAATATAAAAGGAAATTAATACAATGTATAGAAGCAATTTCACATGGTTCAGGCTGTTTTCACATGATTCTGAAAACCTTGTGTCACCACCTGAGGGCACCGACTTCAAACACCAATGTGTGAGTGCCGACTGCCCTCATGTGGTCAAAGTTGTCACTTGTTACATGTTTTTGATATCCTTTGTGCCTATGTCTGGGATTAATAAATATTTATAGAAAAACACTGCTCTGAAGATCCTTCAGTATTCTTTATTTTAAGAAAAAGGGGATATTTTTGTTTATATATTGCACAAATAAAACTCCTAGTTCTGCTTAAGCAAAAAATAATTGAATAAATAAATGAAAAACTTGAAAAAGCTAGACCACATTGGCAGTATAAAGTTTGGAACAAAATTCACTGAGTTAGCCAGCTTGCAACCTTGATAGTTACACCTGTTTAAGGGGAAGTATTTAGTTACTTAGGGTAATCTTTGTCTCTTTTTTGTCTTTCAGAGAAGAAAGACACGGTGCTCCGGCAGGTGCGTCTGGACCCATGTGACCTGCAGCCCATCTTTGATGACATGTTGCACATCCTGAACCCAGAGGAGTTGCATATCATCGAACAGATCCCAGCCGCTGAGGACAAATTGGACAGACTCTTTGAGATTGCGGGAGTGAAGAGTCAGGAGGCCAGCCAGAAGCTGCTGGACTCTGTGTACAGCCATCTCCCTGACCTCTTGTAGCGGAGGAAAGAGCAGGAAACAGCACAGACTGGAGTTGGCACAAGAATAAAAAGAAGTACGAGGGATGAATACAATGTGGTGTTCCAGTTAAGTCTGGGGTGGCATTTCATCTAAAAAGCTGTCCTCATGCCACTTCATTTGAGCATGGTCTGTGTCTGCTCCCTCCAGTGACTCTTTCAAATGTTTACTTTATTCCTTTTCTTGTCCTTCTCTTGAACACAAGTAGTCCTTTAAAACAACCCAGCCTATACCACGATGAACTCAATGTAACAGAGAGAAAGGCTCAACAGCCTGCTGGGTTGAAAAGTAGCGAGACGTAAATGGACTCCATAGAAAATCACACGTAGCACTTTCTTTATCTGAAATGGTCTTCATGCCTTCACGTCTAAAGAATAAAACTGGTGGGTTTTTTTTGTAGTTTGTGCCTGTCGTTCAGGCTTCTCATGCCTTTAATATGGATCAAGTGTAACAAGCTACATTTAACAATGAACATGGTAAAGGTAAATAAGCTATAACTTCAAACAATGCTGGTATTATTCTTAAGTTTTAGGGTTCTTGTAAAGAATATTTTTGCCCATGTGTAGGTTTAACTGTAAGTCATGTGCCTGAACCTTCCAAAGCTTTGTTCCTCCCTCCCTCTTACCGTAACCACCAGCAGGGAGCAGCATTACTTAGATGGTTGTCCTGCTTTTCTGCATCCAAAACCATAGTTCAAAAATATTGGACTAAATGACTTTCTAAACTTTGTCTAATGTTCTGATATATGGTTCTGCAAAAGAACTCTTTAAAAAAAAAAAAAAAAAAAAAAAAAAAGCTGAACTAAACGGTTTTCAATCAGACGTGGTTGCCTGAGTGTTTCAGTGCTAGAGTAAAAATGATAAAATACAAGAGTGTTTTTCTTTTACATGCAGTAGTATTTTGCTACCTGTACTATGTAGTTGATGAGAAAATGTCATAATGATGCACTATTTTCCATTGGAGATACAGATGTTGTACTTTCTTTGTCTTTAATGTTTTATAACTAACATTTGATTTTATTGGTTTTTATTGGTTATTCAGTGTGTGAATGTGCGTGTGAATGGGTGAATGACTGGATATGTAAAGCGCTTTGGGGTCCTTAGGGACTAGAAAAGCGCTATATAAATACAGGCCATTTTACCATTTATTATACTTCTGTCACAATGTTTCCATTTTTCTTTCACCAGCATTCAGACATATGTGCTCCCACTTGGTGGTACGAGACCACCTCGCCAGGATGTAACGTATACATACTCCATACTCTACTTTAAGTTTGTCTAGTTGGTTCTTTTACATGATGTAACAGAAAAAAAAAAATGCAATTTCCGTTCCCTCAATGTTCCCCTCAACAAAAAACAAAACATCAACATTTGGTACACGTCTGATCTCTCACTGGCTGGCCTTACAAGGGCAGAGATATGCGAATCCAGGGTAAAGAAGAAAAATACTGACTGAATGAAAAAGAGTTGTGGTTGTGTTGCAGGACTGTGAGCTTTCTCAACATCTGAACATCCACCAGATCACTGGTGATGCAAAGCTAGGGCTTGGTTTCATTTTATTCACAAGCTAAATTGACACATTTGTAGAAACTACAGGATGTTATTTTATAAATTGGAATACATTTTTAAAAGCTTTGCCATACATGTGCTGCAAACAGGTACTGTAAAACATTGTAAGTGGTGCATGTTAATCAAACTCAAACCCTAGCCGTGCCCACTGCCCTTACCCTAGATTGGTGGTAGAAATTAACTGTTGGATGTGAGCGTTTTATTTTCTGATGCACATGGGGATTGAGTGGTTGATCATCAAATTTCACACATGTAACCAGTAAGTTTATTACTATGTAACCTCTTAAAATCCACAAATTAAAGCTAAAATATTTGTCATAAATTTACGTGTGATTGTGTCCATTTAAATGAGTAGCTGTTGTGTTATGTCAATTTCGGTGTATACATTATATTGCAGGACTGCTGCTTAAAGTGGAACATTAACAGTATGAGTGTAACAGTATTAGTTATGATGGCTTGAACTGTTCTGGGTAAAAATCAAGGTTGTTTCACTAGTTTAGAAAAAGGAATTTTAAAGAAAACTATAAATAACACTGTAGGGTATCAAGCATAACATTATGACCACTGACAGGTGAAGTATGTATCATGGCGCAAGTGAACATTTTGTCCTCAAAGTTAAAAGTTGACAGCAGGAAAAATGGACTTGATTAGAAGAATAGAATAGAATAATCCTTTTAATTGTCCCACAAGGGAAAATTTGGTTGTAACAGCAGCCAGAAAGACACATATACAAACAAACAGTACACAGGACACAGAACAGAAACATACACAATTTTTTTTTCTTACATATTTACATCAAGGACAATGGTTACTATAAACAGAGTACTGTACAGTTATTAAATTAAATAAAATTAACTACAGATAAGAGGCGAACCCAGGTTGTAGTGCAAATCGGTTGATTAAATTATTGCAGTTACAGCGCAGATGTAAACATCTATGATTGTTGGGAGCAGTTTTGATTGTACAGTCTGACAGCTGCAGGGAGGAAGGACCTACGGAAACGCTCCTTCATGCATCTAGGATGTAGCAGTCTGTCACTGAAGGAGCTCTGCAGTTCTGCAACATTTACATGCATGGGGTGGGAGACTGTCCATCAGAGATGTTATTTTGGCCAGAGTCCTTCTGTCTTCCACCACCTGCACTGGGTCCAGGGTGCATCCCAGAACAGAGCTGGCCTTCCTGATGAGTTTATCCAACCTCTTCCTCTCAGCTGCCGATAAACTGCTGCTCCAACATACAACGCTGTAAAAAATGATGGATGCCACCACAGAGTCATAGAAGGTCTTTAAAAGCGCTCCCTGTACTCCAAATGACCTCAGCCGCCTCAGCAGGTAGAGTCTGCTCTGATCCTTCCTGTAAAGAGCATCAGTGTTGTGGCTCCAGTCCAGTTTATTATTCAGGTGAACACCCAGGTACCTATAAGAGTCCACTATCTCAATGTCCACTCCCTGGATGTTCACCGGTGTCAGTGTGGTGGGTCTGCGTCTCCGGAAGTCCACCACCAACTCCTTGGTTTTCCCGGCGTTGATCAGCAGGTGGTTCCACTGACACCAGTCTACAAAGTCCAGAGTCCACTATCTGTTCTCTGAGTCATCCTCACCTGTGATGAGGCCGACTATGGCAGAGCCGTCAGAGAACTTCTGTAGGTGGCAGCATGGGGAGTTGATGGAGAAGTCTGCAGTGTAGAGGGTGAAGAGGAACGGTGCCAGCACAGTTCCCTGTGGGGCCCCATACTGCAGACCAGCATATCAGAGACACAGCACTGTGTCCTCACATACTGTGGGCGTCCTTGTAGGTAGTCCAGTATTCACTGGGACATGTGGTGGTCCACTCCCGATAGCTCCAGCTTGTCTCTCAGAAGTCATGGCTGGATAGTGTTGAAAGCACTGGAGAAATCAAAGAACATGATCCTCACAGTGCTTCTAGGCTTCTCCAGGTGAGTCAGAGCTTGGTGCAGGAGGTAGATGATGGCGTCCTCCACCCCAATGCCAGGGTGGTAAGCAAACTGCAGCAGATCCAATGAAGACCTCAACAGGGGGCGCAGATGGTTTAGAGCCAACCTCTCGAGGGTCTTCATTAGATGTGATGTCAGGGCTACCGGCCTGTAGCTGCTGAGGTCCTTGGGATGGGAGGTCTTTGGTACCGGTACCACACAGGATGTCTTCCACAGCTGTGGTACTTTCCCCAGTGACAGGATCAGGTTGAACAGATATCCTAGGATGCCACACAGTTCATCTGTGCATCACCTCAGGAGCCTGGAGCTGATGCCATTTGGACCTGCAGCCTTCCGCACCTTGATCTTGCGAAGCTCGTTCCTCACTTGAAGTGCTGAGATAGAAAGAGTGGATTTTGGGGGAGGGGGGTGTATGTTGGAGTCCACAGAAGCTGGGGGTGGGTGTAATGACTGGGAGCTGGGAGGTGTGAAGCTGAGAGGTGTGAAGTCCTGAGATGAAGGACAGGCAGTCCCTGAAGATGAAGGAGATTGCAGCAGGGGGGACGATGCTGGGGGACGGTGGTTGGTTGATCAAACCTATTAAAATTATTTATTTAGGTCATTCACCCACCCCAAGTCTCCTGTCGCCTGGGGGGTTAGTTTTTGTCCTGAGATTGTCTTCAGGCTGTTCCAAACCCCTCTGATGTTGTTTTGTTGCAGCTGCTCTTCCATCTTCCTCCTGTAGTTTTCCTTCCCTTACCTTATCTTCCATTTCAGCTTCTTCTGGACAACTCTCAGCTCCTGTTTGTCTCCAGATCTAAAGACTCTTTCCTTCTCCTTGAGGGGAGCCTTTATTTCAGGATTTATCCATGGCTTGTTGTTAGAAAAACACCGTACCTTTATGCTGGGTACGGTGCTGTCCACACAGAAGTTCATGTAATCCGTAATGCAGTCTGTGATGCTGATGAGGTCATCCTCCAGGGGGCTGCAGAGGTTGTCCCACACAGTAGAACGGAAAAAGTCCATCAGGGCCTCTTCGGTCTCTGCCGACCATTTCCTTACTGTGCGTTTCACAACTGATTCTCTGTGTACTAGAGGTTTATACACAGGCTGGAGATGAACCAGGTTGTGATCTGAGCCCCCCAAGGGAG